>NC_069394.1:21831428-22144642 GCF_027475565.1 Acinonyx jubatus
TTTGTAAATGTGAGTCAGCTGGTGTCAAGTTCCAGCTGAAGGTCACATTGCAATATGGGAAGCTGTGATATACATAAAATCAGGGCATTTAGAAAGAAGAAAACAATCTTCAAATAAGGTGCAGGATCTCTCACTGTTTAGCTTTGCCCCATCACTTGCACTAGATGTTGGTCATTTCATTGAAGTGTGACCTAAGTTATAGATATAAACCTAATTTCTGAGAAATTCGGTTTTTGTCAAGCTGATGGTGAAGACTATTGTTGCTTTCTGTGGGGCCAGGCCAATCTCTGCTCTGCTGTCTGCAAGATCGTTTCAGGACCAGTGTGTTCAGGCATTCGGTCTGTACAGATGAGATTTTTACCTTCACATGTTGCTGTGGCCTGTGCAGCTGGATCCATCCCAATTCACTGCCCAAGAGCAAATAGAGACTATTAATTTTTTAACGAATTACCTTAGGGACACCGTGAAACACACACACACACACACACACACACCAGTAAGAGCACCAGCCAGCTTCCCTCAGGGACGGGGACTCAGAAACTTGGAGCATATTTATCCATTGTCAATCCTGGTCCCTGAAATGCTGTCCTTGTTAAATCCCAGCAGTGTCATCTTTGGCTCTTTTGGCATTTATGTGCTGAGAGTAGCAGAGACGTTCTTGGCTTTTTCTTTCAGTTTTCAAGTTCTCCAGTTCACTGTTGGGTAAAATGATTTCTAGGCAGTGTTTGTAACACATTTAGAATCCTTTGGGAAAACTGGAAAAGAAAATTCAACTCATGATAAACTAAAACCATTTCTTATTTCCCAGTGAAATAAAAGCTAGCCTCAATTGTGATTTTCAGTTTGACTAACTTACTGTGGGACCCAAGACTTCAACCTTGTATTCTATTGAACACAGGTCCAAACGATCTCTTCTCAAAAGATCCCACTTGGACAAAGGGGCAGAAATAACATTTGTTGTTTGGGTTTTGATGATACTTGGGTATTATTTTAAGTCTGGCTTTCTGGTCTGGTTCTGCCTTTGCTGGGTTTTCAGCGCTGAAATCCACTTCTGCTGAACACATTTTGGAAAGTGTAAGGAGACCAGTAGATGGCAGAAGTGCACTGCCTAAAATCGGAAAGGCGCTGAAGCAGCACTCCTTAGCCAGGCTCTGGGTAAGGCCTTTGAGGGGGTGGGGAAGAGGGTGCCGTGATTGTTGACTGATCCACTGACCCCTGTCTCCTCCTCTACTCCTTCAACTCTAATTGCAGTCCTGGGCACTGTTCCCCTATAGCTTCTCAAGCCAGGATGTGGAGTCCAGCGAGCAGGTCTGCAACATGAGGATGCAGCGTTAGTTCAGGGTGGCCTGGAAGTCTCTGAACTTTCCCAGTGCTGTGGTCCTGGCAGTTTGTTGAAAGAGGGTCCTAAATATGCCTGGGATGAGGAATCGTAGCTTCTGATGGGAATAAGACAGTAGGTAAACAGACTACTTGTAATAAATAGGGGCACCTGGGTGGCTCAGTCGGTACAGCATCTGACTCTTGATTTCAGCTCAGGTCATGATCTTAGGGTTCAGTTTGTGAATTGGAGCCCTGCATTGGACTCCTCCAACTGACAGTGCAGAATCTTCTTGGAATTCTCTCTCTCTCCTTCTTTGCCCCTCCCCCACTTGCTGCATGCGTGTGTGTGTGTGTGTGTGTGTGTGTGTGCGCGCGCGCGCGCGCGCGTGTGCACACACTCTCACTCTCAAAATAAACTTAAAAGAAGTTAATAAATAACCTCTGTTCTCAGCCAGACATGTTGTTCATTCCTTTTCTCCTTCCTTAAATGTGTTTTTAATTCCTACCATGAGGTAGGCATAAAGATACAACCACAAATAACACCTATCAGGCAGTGTAAGAAGCCTATAGCTTGTTATGAGGAACATATAGGCCATGAATAGGCATTAAGACAGGTAATAGTTGCTTCAGTAAGGGGGAATACAGGACACTACCATCACAGATGAGCTTTCTAGTGGGAGTGAAGTCTAAAGGAGATCTCAAGGACAATTAGGAGTGAGCCAGGAAGAGTCAGGAGAAGAAAATTCCAAGCTAGACTCTAGAGATAAGAAGAATGTAACCCAACTAAGCTAGGAGAGAATGCTGTCACCTGGGGACTTAAGAAGTTGATTGAAATCTAGGGTAGAATAATGACAGTGGAAGACCAGGGAAGGTGAGTCTTGTCTGCCACATACCAAGGAGTTTGCTTTAGCTTGAATTTACTTTATCACTGAGATGCCATGAAAGGTTATATAAAAGGCAGTGTCCTGATTATGTCTGTTCTTTAGATGAGCCATTCTGGTGGCATTTACAGAATGCATTGGAATGAGGCAGGAGGGGAGGAGTGAGGATGAGCATTCCTGATAGTCACAACAAGGTCATGGCAAGGGAAGAGAGAGAAGTGAGCAGATGGTTAATGAGTTATTAGGGGGATAGAAAAGATATTTGGAGACTTACTCCCTGTGTAGGGCAAGAGAGCAGGAGACTCAAGAAGAATAGCCCCTCATCCTTGATGTGGGGTAACTTCAGAGACTCTGTTGCCATTAACCAAGTGTAGTACTGGGCAGAAAGTTAACAGTGAACCCCAGTGATGTGCAAAGAACTTTGTCAGAACCTAAAGAGCATGAAACTGAAATTAGTATTCATTTGTCAATTCATTCATTCAAACAATAATCATGGGTCATCTAGTTTATATAAGACAATATGCCAAGTCTTATATACAATATCAGCGTGAACAAAATGATGTTTTCCAATCTTCAAGGTGCATAGAGAACGTGTTTCTTAATATTTTTCTAGTTGCGTTTATTGCTTCGATTACACATTTGGATTGTGGCTACACATTGTATTATTTTTCAAAATTTGAAAAATTTGAAAAATTCAATTTTTCAAAATTGAATTTCCTCTCAACTTCTCTTTCTGGTGACATTCTTATAACACTGTAAACAAAGCAAACAAGTTGAACAGAAAAACAGTTGAATAACTAAGTTCTATAATGTGAGAATTAAATATATCTTTGATAGTATCCCTAATATCTAGAAGACTTTAGTATAAAGACATATACAACAATGATTCACCATTTGCAGGTTCAGGCTTGGAGATCTTTTATTTTTTCATCCAGTTACACAAGCTTTTTTGTCCTCATTAAAGATATATTGAGTACTTATCTGTCAGCACTGATGATACAAGGGTTAACACTATAGGCACAGTCCTTTTCAGGATGCTTAAGATCTAGTGAGGACAACAGATCTTAGACAAGGAAACACAAGTGTATTGTATTCCCACAATAATATGAACCTATGTTAATCCACTAAGATTTGGCTCCCTTGTGACAGCACATTTGTGGAGGAAATGTGTAGTTACACTTATGAGACAGGGAAAAACTAACTAGGTCATCAGGACCTGAATCTGTTGCCTTGGCCATCATTACAAAGCTAGAACACAACTGTATTCATGGTCAAATGAAATAAGCACCTAATGACAAGAGACAGAGAGTCTCCTAGGTCCTTAGAAAGAGCCTCTGTGCCAGAGGTGGCAAACACATTAGGCTTCATTTCATGTAAGAGCTCAAATTGATTGGAGGTAGCTTTCTGGGGTGCCATGCTGAACAAGATTTAGTGGGGAGGAGAGATTGTTTTCAAATGAGCAATTGTGTAGGAAGGGAGAGTAGTGACACATGGAACATATTAGTGCATCCTTCACTACACTATGGCTTAATCAATAATATCGACATATTTAAAGAAAGCAAGCATGGAGAAGTTGAAATGCATCATCTAGAAACACAGGGATTAGAGAAGGAGCCAATGGTAGGAATTGTTCATTTCTGAATCTGAGAGACACTGACATTCAGGTCTCTAAACAGGTGAATGCTGTCAAGGGTCAGCCATGTTTGATCAGGCTTCATCATGGCATCAGGACTCTTGAGAACCTGCTTTTCATTGCTCAAATCCTATGCTCAGGAGGACCTTCTGATTCAGTGTCAATTTTACCAATACCAAGAAGGAATATCATTGATAAGAAGTTTGGGATCATTTGGGAAAGGGCTAAAATCTGGTTTTTGGAATTGTAAACCTGAGTATTAGGCCCCTAGTTATGGTAAATTCATCCCCAAATCATGCCCTCCTAAGGCTCCTTGTTAGTCAGCCTTGCCTGGTCACATGCATTGCCTGGAAAGTGCTTTCCTTTTGACTTAGATGAAACTCACATGAAGTTTTATCAGTTAGCCAAGTAACCTAATTTGTACAACTTATATGTAGAAAACTGATAACAAGTTTTTCAAGAAACTCACACTTCTATGTTGGGATAAATACAAGGTTTAAAAATAAACAAATGTGGCAACTAAAACATATATGAATTCAATTTCAATGATTTTTGGCAAGAAACTACTATTCACTTTCTTTTCTCACTGGTGTCTTCCTCTGGTTTATTTGCAAATTCTGCAAAAATCTTTGTTCTTGAATGTATTTAAATGAAAATTTTAAGTTTACCCACACATTCTCTTAATGATGTGAAAGTTCTAATGTATTTTATTTCTCACTTAAAAGATGAAGCAGAATGTAAATTTGAAGAACATTGAGGGAGTTTTCTTTCTGCCTTTTTAAAAATGCCTCCAACAAGTGCCATCCTTCAGGTTGAAATATACAGGAAAAAAAAAGCCTAATAATAATTGCTGCTTGGCCTTGGCAGTTGGCATTGTATTTCTTGCAAATGAATATCTCAGGATTGAGTCACAGGAACTATTTGCCACATAAAAGTGCAAGTAAAGTAACTTCCTGCAAGGGAAAGAAAGATTTGAAGACATCACAGACTCAATAAAACACTGATGTTCCAGTGGCTCAGCAATCTGAGAAGTTCATTTGGAAGTAGTGCTAGAATGGAAAAGAAAGGAAGAGAAAAACAGTTATGAAGAGAAGGTGGAAAGTAGGGGCAGACAAGAAACAGGGTCATAATCTAAATTTAACCTGTGACAGGGTAGTGATTGGTGTAGGCATTACAGAATATTTGGCAGATGAAGATCTAAACTTTAAGCATCAGGCTGAGAGGTTGAATCCAATGGGTTAAGATTTTCCTCTGCCCGTCCCCTGCTCACACTCTGTATGTCTTTCTCAAAATAAAAAAACATTAAAAAAATTTTTAAAAAAGATTTTCAAAGCACAATCTGAGCTACTCACATAAAACATAAAAAGTTTCCTTCAGAGCAGTCATTAGATTGTTTAAGTGACTGGTCGCTTAGTAGCCACATCCAAATATGCAAGCAATGAGCCTTTTGCCACTTTTCCCATCAAGAGCAGAATCAGAGTTCCTCTCACATTGACTCTGGGCTTGGCCATATAACATGCTTTGACAAATGAGACTTCCCATAGGAAGTTTGACAAGGGTTTGTCCAATGGGGCTGGCCCGTAGGAACACTACTCTGAGACCTGGTATAGTCTAGTAGGATAAAAGGCTGTATTAGTTTTCTATTGCTGCTGTAACAAATTACCACAAATGCAATGGCTTGAAACAACACAAATCTATTATCTTATTCTCAAGGTCAGAAATTTAAAATGGGTCAGCAGGGCTGAGTTCCTTCTGAAGGTTATAGGGAAGAATCCCTTTCCTTCCCTTTTCCAGCTTCTAGAAACCACCTGCATTTCTTGGCTGGTTGTTCCTTTCTCACATCACCCTGACCACTGCTTCTGGGGTCAACCCTCCTTCTCTAACTCTGACCCTCCTGCCTGCCTCTTATAAGTACCCTTGTGATTAGATTGGGTCCACCTGCATAATCTAGGATAATCTTCCCACTCAAGATCTTTAACTTAATCACATTTGCAAATTCCCTTTTGTCGTGTAAGGTAACATATTCATATTCACAAATTTTGAGGATTAGAGCATACATATCTTTTGAGGACCATCTTTCTGTCTACCACAAAGGCCAAATGCAACAGAACCAAGAAGCCCTAACCCACAGCGAGCACCAAGGTAGCAGATATGTGAATGAAGCTGTCTTAATTCTTCTATGTCAGTGAACCCAGCTGGGACCAACAAAAGAACCACCAACCATTCCACAGAATTAGAAGAAATGATAAATCACTGATTTTTAACTCCTTAAGTTTTTGAGTGGTGGGCCATGCAACCCTCAAACTCTAATTTAAATAATTTATTTGTACAATAATTTAAATCAACCTTCTGGAATCTGGAAATTTTACATCTTTTTTGGCAAAAGTAAGGTTTTGTAGAGGGGAAATAGTTTTATGACTTCCACAAATAGTTCTTCTCTAGGTATGAGAACTTATACCTTTCTTATGTTGTACCATTTTCCAATCTACCTCTAAATATCATATTCTTTTTAGAAAGTTTAAGAAACGGAGAAGACTTTTAAATTCAGCATTCTGATTGATTCTCAGGTAAATATCTGATTGTTTTCTTTAATCTTTACATCTTTTTTCTCGATATAATTTAAAATACTAAAATGTATTTGTGGCCATTTTCAATAACCTTAGAAATTGTTCCAATTTTTTTTTGTTTTCTGAAACCACAAATGTTTGAAAATATTCCCTTATTCATCATAACTCTTGAACTCATAGAAGTCTGCACTAAGGTATCCTTGGTGTTTTTATATTCCTCAGACATTTATGGACTCCTCTGTTCCAATTAAATCATCATCTATCATCTGAAATTTGTTAAGCACTAATCTCTGGATTGGGCTCTGTGGAGTGCTGTACAAATCAAGTTAAAGAGACGGAGCCACAGCTCTCCAAGAAGTTCCATAAAATTTAATTCATCAGGCTCATTGGGGGAACAATAAAAGGTCTCTTTGGTCCTTCATTAACTCAAATATGAAATGCTGGCTTTGCAACTCAAGTTCCTGACTTTGAAGATTATTATTTTGCTTTCTAGGTCATCTCCTTTTTGAAACTTTATCTTAAATGTCAATCCCATTGTCTGGGCAACTAGGCAAAGCTGAGGTAGATGACTCTTAATTATATTCTCCATTGTAGAGTGTTGAATGATAAACAAAAAGTTGAGTATATGTTCTATTTTCTAAAGTTTCTTTGATGAGTATAGGTGGCTGATCAATTCTTCTATCTTTATATCATATCTCTTCACCTACCTGAGGTTTCTCCCTCTGTCACCATGTGGCTGTTTTCAAATATGTCTATAAATTATTTGCAACTCTTCACACTGAGAGGTGGGTTCCCTCTTGTCCCTTATATCTAAGTTGGCCTGAGTAACTTGCTTGTAAAGAATAGAATACAATAGAAGTGAAGTTGCATAACTTTAGAGAAGTGATGTTGCATAATTCTGAAAAGGCCTTGTAGCTCTTGCCTGGTTGACTCAGGACACTTGTTCTGGGGGAAGTCAGCCACCATGTGAGAACATCTGAGTCTACTATGCTGACAAGACTATGTGTGGATAATCTAGCAAGCAACTCTGGCTGAGCTTTCACTGGCTTTCAGCAGCAACTGCCATTCACGTGAGCATGTCCTCTTGGAGGACCTGCACAGTAGACCTTCAGTTGACTGCAACTCCAGCCTTTATTTGACTGCAACTACATGAGGAACTCCAAGTGCCATCTGCTCAGATAAGCCCTTCCCAAATTCTTGACTGAAACATCATGAACGAAATAAAATGATTGTTGTCTTACGCCACTACATTACAGGGTAATTTGTTACGCACCAGTAGTAACTAGACTAGACTTAAAAAGAAAATCTTGAGTAGGTGTCAATTTCCCTATCAAAGATGGCCTTGGGAGGAAACACTTAACTCATGTTCCAAGTTGAGGAACCTGTTCTCTGAGGGAGGCAGTTTATTGAGAAGAGGCAATGAAACTGGGTATTAGGAATTTAGGATTCTGGATCAAGTATTGCCACCAATTGCTGTGTGAGTTAGATCAGATCATTATCTCTCTAGGATCTAGTTTTCTCATCTGTAAAATAGAAAATTGGAACCAAATAACATGTATGGTTTCTTTTATGCCTTAACATTTTATAATTATAATGACTTTTAAGAACACTGAGATAGTTAAATCAACAAGATGAGTTGATATGTAATATCCCCTAGAAGAATGCAGCCGATTTCCAAGTGGATTGGTTCACCTATAAATTTGTAGGGAGTTCTTGTCCAAAAGCATTTAAAGGCTTGATTCTAGGTTTAGAAAATGATGATGTTATCTTAAAGACTTTTACTGAACTAAAAACAGTGAGCTTTTAAAAACTGACAGTAATTAGAGAAAGCTTTCCTAATTCCACTGTCATTAATTTAAGAGAGGTGTTACGTGTTATTTGAAATCACTTCAATGTAACATTTACTTAATTGTTTTGTCACAGGAAACATGGTTATTCTTTTTCTTATAAAATATTTGAGCCCTCTGACTTCCAGACTGTTTCTGCTTTCTTTGGGACATGATTCTTCTTAGGGATTGAGATAACTTGAATGTGTGAACGGTGATTCACCCTCTCTACAACTCTGGGGTTGTAGGAGAGAGGAGCCTTTCAATTTTTTTTATATTAGATGCTTCTATAATATTTACAACTATGTTATAATAAGTAGGCATTATTTTGATAATAAAAACAATAAAGATTTAAGTATATGTTCTTCAGATAAAGAAGTAAAATGAAGATGATTTTTCATGATTTCATTCATTCTTATAAATGCATGGGGTACTTCACATATAATAATAGAGGTTTTTTTGTGTGTTTTCCCCACCTTACTGTATCATTGATAAGGGAACAATGAAGAGGTGATCATTAATTTTGAGTGGAGGAAATCAGATAAGGCTTCTAAAGGAGGGGTGATGTGAATTTGGCTAATGAATGGCAGAGCTAGGATTTTAACCCAGTCTGCCCCAACCCCAAACTCAAGCTCTTAGCCCTGTACTATACTGTACTGTCTCCTTAGGCCCCCACTCTTAGCTACTGTCTGGGCCTATCTGCAGGCCAGAACTAGCTTCACTCCTGGTCCTCTATGATTATGACAGGTAGGATTATACTAATAATAATTTTTTAATACTAACAGTAAAACTGTAACCAAAACTAATTAAATACTCTCTAGAAGTCAGGTCCTTTATTCATAGGGAAATCATATAATTTATTATCCAAATAGAGACATCTTTTTCAAAACAACCTTGTTGGGATATAATTGATGTACAATAAACTGTACATGTTTAAAGTATAGAATTTATAAGTTTTACCTATGTATTCACCCTTGAAGCCATAACCATAATTGTAAAAATTTTGAACATTTTTATTACCACTGAAAGTTTCCTCATGCTTCTTTGTGATTTTTACTGACTACTCACTTCTGTCCGCAGATAATTCCTGATCTACTTTTTGTCACTATGGATTCGTTTTCATCTTCTGGAATTTTATATAGATGGAGTTATGCCATGCTTACTCTTTTTTTTTTTTTTGGCCTGGCTTTATGTATTCCCTCCAAGTTGTGTGTACCAATAGTTCATTTCTTTATGTCGCTGGATAGTATTCCATTGATTAAGAGTATCCCGAGCTAATTCATTCATTCACCTGCTGATGGGCATTTGAATTGTTGTCAGTTCTTGAATATTGCCAGTAAAGCTACTATGAACACTCATCTAAAAAAAAATGACTTGAAATTTTATAGGCAGAGAAGGCTATATTCTCTTTAGCTCCCTGTATCCACCATTTCCATCTCCTTTTGGGTCTTAGCAGACGGCATTCTTCATGCCTAGAGCCCTCTTCTCTGAATGTTTTATCTCTGCCTGCCTCTCGTCATCTGACAATCTCCATTCCATCCTTCAGGATGTGTAGACCTCGCATCCTTCTAAAATCACCTCCCTGACTATCTTCAGTGGTTGGGTACCCTTGCTTACATCCTTACCTAGATATACTTTGTATCTATACTTCCCCCATTATAGGATTTATCTCTGGGTATTGTAACTGTATGTTACATATCAAAGTTTCTTCAGAATTTACATTGGCTGGTTAAATATCTGTTAAATGACTGATTAGATGAATGAATGAAGAGGAAAGAATTGGATTGAAGATATACACAAAAAGGAATTAAGAATCTGCTGTAATTAGATTGTGGTGATGGTTGCACAAGTCTGTGAATATACTAGTCATTGAATTGTACAAATAAAGTGAGTGAATTTTGGTATGTGAACTATATCTCAATAAAGCTGTTTATAAAAAGGGAATTGAAAAATAGTCATCCTGATGGAACCGAAAAATGAGGCTGGAAGCAATCCTTACCATTTCACAATCAACACTAAATGTTCTGGAAGATTGAATGATCAAACTCAACTCAACTTACCCTCAAGTTTCTTATCCCAATATTGTCTCCTTACTTGATTCATTAACTTACTTATTCATTTTTGCCCAGCAATCTTCAGAGTATGTTAAGATTAGGTTTCTAACTGCTTTTGTGTAACTTTCCTGCTGTGAGTAGCAATCTAATCTAGAATGGATAGCATAATAAACTAGGAGCAAAGAGGAGTTCATTCCATACTTGGAATCATTGCTCTCCAGGAGACCTGATGCAAATCAGAACCCCTATTTCCTGCGTCATGAAGGATAAGTGAAGATTTACCACGATGATAAAATTGAGAAGGGCACTTGAGGCAGAGATTCAACCTGCAAAAAAAGGCAGAAAGGCATTATTAATCATCAAGATCATCACTGGAGGACTTGTCCTATGGTGTGTATCTACAGGGTGAGGGAGGTAGGGGCAGGAATATAAGACTAGAGTGGTGGGTTAGTGTAAAATCTCTGCCCTAGAAAGAGCTTTGGATTTCATCCTGTGGTCAAGGGAGAGCTAACATTCTTTTAAAATATTTTTTTTTCAACTTTTTTTTTTTTTTTTTTTTGGGACAGAGAGAGACAGAGCGTGAACGGGGGAGGGGCAGAGAGAGAGGGAGACACAGAATCGGAAACAGGCTCCAGGCTCTGAGCCATCAGCCCAGAGCCTGACGCGGGGCTCGAACTCACAGACCGCAAGATCGTGACCGGCTGAAGTCGGACGCTTAACCGACTGCGCCACCCAGGCGCCCCGCTAACATTCTTTTAAGTTAGGTTTTTAAGAAGGAACGAAGGACCAAAAGGTCATTGTGAGGATAAATGTGATAATAGCCATAGACTCATTTTGAAACCCTGGGAATAGAATGCAGTATAAATTAAAATATCATTTACTTGTCTAATTTGACCATGGCATTAAGTTAACCTCTCATTTGAATTCAAACTTTCTTATGCCCATCTCCATTTCCTTTCCCACCTTCCCTAAGAGTCTCTGGTTCCAGACATGGCTTTGAATGTCTTAAGTGTTCTCAGGAAGTCTTAATTTTGTGTGTTTAGGCTCAAGAAGGGATGTGTACTCGGCTCTTCTCCTTTTCAAGACTATCTTTTATCACCACAGAAATCCCATCCTGAATTGAAGTTTGTCCTAAACAATCTGTCTTGAAGGGAACAATGTTTGAATCACTCTGATCTTATCTATTTAAGCCAGCTTGATTTCAAAACTGCTTGATTTCAACACTTTGTTAGAGATATATTTCATACATGTCAGTAGGTTATTTGTGTGTGAGACAGTATATGTGTGTACGTTTCTGTGGTGTGTGTATGTGTGTGCATGAAAGATTGTATTCATTTTTTATTGCTGCATAATAAATTGCCACAAACTTAATGGCTTAAAATAATTCCCCTTTATTAGCTCATAATTGTGAAGGTCCAAAATTCAGGCAGACTCAGAGAGTTCTCTACTTAGGATCTCACCAGACTGAATTCAAAGTATTCACACAGACCACCTTCTTATCTAAAAGCCCAAGGGAAGAATCTACTTCCAAATTCATTCAGATTATTGGCAGAATTCAGAAGAAGGACATTCTCTTATATAACCACAGTGTAATTATCAAAATCAGGACATTTAGTTTTGATCAAAATACTATTACATCATCCACAATAATATTCAAATTATATAATTTCTGCCAATAGGTCTATTATAGCTATTTTCATCTCCAGCCCAGGATCCTATCCAGAATCACCCATTGAATTGAGTTGTCATGGCCCTTTAAATTCTTTTAATCTGGAATATTTCCTCAGGCTTTGCCTTTCTCGACAATAATATAAAGATAAGTTATTTTTATAAAATGTCCCTTGATTTTTATTTTTCTGATTTTTTTCTTGATTAAAATCAAGGCAAGTATTTTTGGCAGGAATACTAGACAGGCAATGTTGTGTTGTCTCTGATGCATCATTTCTAAGTCATATGATGTCAGTTTGTCCCAGTGTTGGCGATATTCACCTTGATCACTTGGTTGCAGTGGTGTCTTCTAGGTTTTTACACTGTAAAATTTCTCTGTTCCCTTTTGTAAGTAATTCATGGGGAATTACTTTGATCTATGTAAATATCTATTCCACATCCAACAGATTTTAGCACCCAATGATTATTTTTTAAAATTCTGTCATTTCTGTGTATTTATTAGCTGGCAATCTACTGTAAGAAAAACTGATTTATTTATTTACATCAGTATGAACTCATAGATTCCTATTATACTTAAGGTCCTATAAATAGTTTATGATCCCATTTATATTGAGACTCAGTTTCACCCAGATTTGGCCAGGGGGGTTCTTTCAAGCTTGCTCCTATGTCCTGTTGATACATCCTCATCATCTTTGACTGCTTCCTTATTTTTTGGTGCAGAAAAATGTTTCAAAATTGTCTTATATTTGAACCACAGAATCAATCTTTTCTCCAAGGAGACCTGTTGCTTTTTAGAGTAGAATGTAATTTAGAAATTAATCACTAGGTATGCTTATTGCTTCTGATTAGTTTTGTGACTTTTCAGCAGAGACAGCAAGGATATTATATATTATACTTACATATGTATACATTATACATATATATATGTATATATATGTATATATATGTATATGTATATATTATACATATATATGTATATATATGTATATATATGTATATGTATATATGTATATATATGTATATATATTATATATATATAATCTTCATTTCAACAAATTTGAATATTAGGTTAGTAGCTTTGCTTGTTTAATTATAGAAAATAGGTGGATATTGTTTTCCTACTTTACAGATGGGAGAAATAATCAGAAGGATTAGAAATACTTTTTTTATGTTTAGGGAGATTTATTCATTAATCAGTACTAATCTGTTTTTTAATAGACACTATTTTTTATAACAGTTTTAGGTTTACAGAAAAATTGTGAAGATTTGAGAAAATAATACAGAGTTCCCTTGTGTTTCATTCCTATTTTCCCCTAGTATTAATAACCTGCATTATTATGGCACATGTTACAATTAATGAACCAATATGGATACATTATTTTTAATTAAAATAAATAGTTTATTCAGATTTCCTTTACTTATGTTCTTTTTATGTTTTAGGGCCCCATCCAGGATACCCCATTACATTTAGTTGTCATGTCTTTTTGGCTTCTCTTGACTGTGACAGTGACTCAAACTTTCCTCATCTTTTATGATCTTGACAGTTTTGAGGAATACTGGTCAGGTATGTTATAGGATGTTTCTCTGTTGGCACTTGTGTGATGTTTTTTGTTTTTTTAATACTTTTTTTAAGTTTATTATTTTTCTAGTACCAGTTAACTAGATTTTAATTGAAAAATTTAAAAACACAGGCACCTGGCTGGCTTAGTCAGTGGAACATGTGGCTCTTGATCTCAGGGTCATGAGTTTGAGCCCCACGTTGGGGGTAGAGAGTATTTGAATGTACTCAGCTGGGAAGGGCAAGGCAGGGTTGGCACTCAGATTTTCATGGTTATAAGTCCTTCTTCTCCCACACTGATGTTGAAGACCTCAGTCTAAGCAACATCTAATGCTTGAATGTGGTGCTTTGGAGAAGGCCCTGGAAGCCAAAGAGGAGTCCATTATTCTTCAAATATTCTCTCCTTATTTTTCCTTCATTTCTTTGTTTTTTTCCTTTAGCCCAGACTCTAGAGGGTGATCCCTTTTCTTTCCTTCCTCTTGTTCCTCCTGTCTTTCTCCATTATTTAATGTTTTTCTTATAAATAGACTGGGATTGTGCTTTTTAGAGGAAAAGATAAAATGACATCTTTGTCACATCATATCAAGGGTACATACTGGCAATATAATTTTTCACTATTGATATTGACCTTGGTCATGTTGCAGAAAGACTGTTTATCAGGTTTCTTCACGGTAAGTTTATCCCCCACTCCCTGCCTGACTCCTTCTATATTGTACTCTTTCGAAGGAAGTCACTACCCAAAGCCCACAATGTTTTCTCTTTCCTTGAGGGTGAAGTATCTACATAAATTATTTTGAACTCTTTCATGGGAGATTTGTCTCTTTTCCTTCATTTATGTATTCATTTATTTATATCAGTATGGCCTCATGGATATTTATTTTGTTCTTTGGGTTATAATCCAATAATACCTTATTTATTTTTCTGCTCAGGTTGTGCCAGCTTGTCCCCTGGGAGCTCTTTCAGTTGGATCCTCTGTCCCTTTGATGTACTCCTATAAATGTGGTTTCTGTCTGTTTGATTTTGAGCACTTCCTTATATTCTGGCCCTACTAGATGTTCCAAGATCATTTTGTATATTTCCTGCCTCTGTAGACTTGCTTTTCATAATAATATTTGTTCGTTGTTTTGAAGCTATATTCTATGTAGGTTTGAGCAAATTTTTAATATATGGTGGGGAATGGAAGCCAGGTTTCTCACTTTTGGAGAGGAGAGTTTGAAATATGGAAAGTGCCCTATGGGTTTGGCTTAGAATTTAACATTTCAGTATAAACTCATGTTTTTAAATTTAGGGATATCACTGGCAATACTCCTTGTCTCAAAGTCTGTTTTGTCTAATATTAAAATGGCTATTCCAGACTTCTAATGCTTACTGTTTTCTTGGTGTATTTTTCCTATCCTTTTATTTTCAAATTCTTTTTGTCTTTATATTTAAAGTGAATTTCTTGTAGATGGAAATAGATCTTCTTACTGGTAAATCTCTGCCCTTTAATTGAAGTATTTGGTCCATTTATATTTTATATAATTATTGAATCTCATGCACCCTTTATCCCACCTCCCATCATCGTCCCTTGAAGCTCTTTCTTCTCAGGTATCCTGCCCTACAAATTCCAGCCACTTCAGAAACTGGCAGTTCTAATATCTGGCTCCTTAACATAGTGTAACTACTACCCTACATGGGCTTCTTCTCCATGTTTTGCAGCAGATATAACCATGATTCCTATCTTGTGTGTTTCCCTTCTCATTGGGAGTTTGATACTGTGCCGCTCATTGTTCAATTCCTTAAAAAAAAAGTCTCACATATTTTATCTATTTTTATTTGCTACTAATTTTTGTTTATTTAGAGCATTTTTTCCAGTGTGTGAGTGGTTTATGTGGTGTCTGTTATGGGTAGTATATGTGTTGGGTGTGCATTGTTTCAGTGTTATGTGTTTGTGTGCAGTATTGTGGTGTTGGTATTTTGTGTATTTATAGCGATTTATGTTGTGAACACAAGTCTAGTACAGCTACTCTGTTATGCCTAGAAGGGGAGGTACCTTCCAAATTCACCTTTTAAACTAAACACATTGATAAAAATACCATAGACTACGATATAGTCAGTTATTCTGACTACCTTAAAACATAGTTTATGTTTGCTTCCTTTTTCAAAAATTTTTTCCAGCTTTGTTGAGGTGTGATTGATAAATAGACATTGTATATGTTTAAAGCATACAACATGATGTTTTGATATACATATGGATTATGAAACGGTTTCCCCAAACTAGTTATAGAGGTTGTGCTTTGTAGATACATTGCAAATAATTTTTCACAGCTAAATCACCTGAATATCTTCACATAAGTTCTCTCACCCTTTCAGATAACTAAATTCTGGCCAAAGAAAGAAAAAGAGAAACACATGTGGTATGACAGGACATGGATATTGTGCAGGAACACATAGTTTACATGAACATGGCACTTTGCTTTTTCCAAGACCTTTCACATACTTCTCTGTTGGAACACTGTTGGTTACAAGTGACACAAACCTAACTGGAGGTGAATTAAGCATAAAGGAGAATTTGTTGGCTTTTATAATGAACATCCCAGGGTATATGGCTTTTGATTACACTATTGGGAATCTGTCTGTCTCCATTTCTCAGCTTTCTTTTCCCCTGTGCTTGTTGGCTAACAGTTTGACACTAGCAGCCTCCAGCTGACATTTTGCCAGTTTAACAAGCCCAGCAAAAGGGAACTCCTTGGTCAGTCAACAAATAGTTATTGAGAACCTGATATGTATGGAATAGGGGACATGTACAATGGTGACCTAGATAATTAATGTTTTTTCCCTTAAACAGCTTATGTTCTGGTGATACAAGGGAAAATAAAGAAGTGAATAAATAGAGTAATTTGGGCCTCGGCAATTAACATGAAGAAGATGATGGAGGGAATGTATATAATAATGTGGGGCAAAGTAAATATGATGACTACTTTGTTTTATCATCCAGAAGAGCCTGTTTTTGTAAGAGGCATTTGACTTAGACATGCATTATTATTTCTAAAAATGTAGCCAGGTATAATCTAGGGAAAGAATATTGCAAAGGGATAGAAGAGCAAGTTCACAGCTTCTAAGATGGAAATCAGCAGAGCTGTGTTTGAGATACAGATGTAGTGAGTGTGAAGAAATATCAGGTGATGAGATCCATGAGGTAGACAGGAGTTAGATCACAATGGCTTTATGAGCCAAGGTAAGTTTGGATTTAATCCTGGTTACAGGGAAAGTGATGAGAGGACAGCCAAGATATGTTGTGTGATCTTCCAGAATAGTCACTCTTCAGAGCATGTGGAGGGCCTCCCAGCAACAAACCAGGGTTGAGAGTTTTAGTCTGGCTTAAGGGATATGCCATCCCTACATCAGTCACTGTGGCCAACATAATGTAGTGCTCCCACTGGCCCATCTAGGCCTATCCCAACTCCTGGGGCCAGGTAGTGAGGTCAACTCCATCTGAGCCAACATGAACCAAAAGTAGGGATGGGGGTGACCCTCTCACACTGAGGGGTTATTTTCAGAAGAAGAGTATATGGATGCTGGGTAGAAACAACAACAAAAACACATGTCCACTCCATTATCCAACATGAGTGAATGGTTGTCACCAGTATTGAGAAAGTCCTGGAGCCCTGCTGTGTTCTGGGAGCTATCACTCCTAATATCAGGAGTTTGCCTCACCAGTTTGAGGGGTAGGATCTGAACATGGGGCAAGAGTCTGAACTCTGCACAAGGTCCTTTGGGCCCTAAAATCATATGAAAATGTAAAATATCTCATTAAATAAAATGAAAATAGGTTTCTAATATTTTATTTTTGTAAACTGCGGCCAAAGATCATAGGAGAGACCACTTTTAGTGAAAAGCCTTCTTTGGTAATATGTTCTAACATGGTGAGTAGAGACTGAAATCCTTACATTTCTACACCACAAATATTCTTTATGGGAAACTCAGGTGTGTATCAGTCTGTAAGGATTCAGTTCTTGAGTAACTTTGAGGAACTCAAATACTATAAATCACCAGTATTCCCTGGTATTCACCTGAGAATTCTGAGGGAAATAAACTGTGAAATAATGGCGCTACCAGTAAGAACACAGTATATCCTTTATAAACAGCAATCTCCTCAAAGGTTGGAGGAAAAATTGCTAATGTTGCACCCATCAGGGAAAAATGGGGGGAAATGAGAGGAGATTCCAGATATTACAGATCATTGAGTCTCATCTTATCATCTCAGTTCCAGGAAAAGTGATTGAGGGTTTAATTAAGTTTGGATAGTTGAATAAGTATAACCAGAAAGAGTTTCACTCACAGAGTTTCCATATAGCATTTGGATTTGTATAATACAACCTGTCTTAAGGGAAAACCTGCTTCCTGGCTCTTTTATAAAACTACTCGTAAAAAAGAATGTCTGGTTTCTTTTATGCAGTCTGTACTGCTATGGCTAAGCTCAGAGCATGGATAATTCTGAACGCTTTTTTTTTCTCTTAATACACAAAGTAGTATGACAGTGATTTTGATTGTCACATCTGCCAAAGCTCCTTGTCTATTTTTAGCTTGCATTTTCTGAAGGTCAAACAGGTGGTCATCATTTTTATCCACAAACACGTACTGATCTGTGCAAGGAGATATGTTAGGTACAGAGGCACAAAGAAATATGCTCTTTATCTTTAAGAAATTTGGTGACAAAATCACAGTAACCATCCTGAAAGGATCACTCCAACCATCATTGAAAGGAGAGAGTGGCTTGGGTACTGGTGACCACACAGGTGTCATTGGGAAGCTGGAAATTAATTGAGTCTTAAAGAAACAAAAAACCCTCTGATCTAAGAATAGGAGATAGGTGATTGGTGCTGTGTCATTATTGATTTTCTTTGGTTTGCACATGCTCCTCTTGGGTTAGCTTTTTTATTGGGACAATTTTAAATACTCTTTACATGTGCTCATCACGACCTATTTTATATTACTAACCCAGGCTTCTCTAAAACAGACACATATTCTACTTCTTATTGCACACCTCCACCATAAAAATCTTAATAGTACAGCCGTTATGGAAAATAGCATGGAGGTTCTTCAAAAAATTAAAAATAGAACCACCATATGACCTAGCAATCTCTCTTCTGAGTATATATTTAAAGGAAATTAAATCAGTACCTCAAAGAGACATCTGCACTCACATTATTCACAACAGCCAAAATATGGAAACAATCTAAGTGTCCATCATTGGATAAATGGATAAAGAAGTTGTGTTCTATATATAAATAAAGAAATCCTACCATTTACAACAACATGGAAGAACTTGGAGGACATTATGCTAAGTGGAATAAGCCAGAAACAGAAAGAAAAAGCTGTATAATCTTTTATATGTAGAATCTGAAAAAAGTCAAGTTCATAGAAGCAGAGGGTAGAATGGTGGTTACCAGAGTACCAGACGGGGGAAGTGGGGGAAATGGGGAGATGTTGGTCAAAGGGTACAGTTATGTGGGATGAGTAAGTTCTAGAGATCTAATGTACAACATGGTGACTATAGTTAATAATATTGTATTGTATACTAGAAATTTGCCAAGAGAGTAGATCTCAGGTGCTCTCAGCACACACACATGCAACTAAGTGAGCACTAGAAAGAACAGACGCATAAACAAATAATATTGAAAAATTACACTCAAGGTTGATTCAGTAATCTTAAATATATACCCTTTTTTTAGCAATGGTGTGTGTGTATGTGTGTGTGTGTGTGTGTGCCATTTGTTATTTAATAATGATGTTTCAGATTTTGCAGTGATTCTCTCTTCCCCCCCCCCCACATTTCTTTTTTTTAATATAATTTATTGACAAATTGGTTTCCATACAACATCCGGTGCTCATCCCAACAAGTGCCCTCCTCAATGCCCATTATTTCAATCCATCATAAGTTTGGATTTGGGAAAATAAGGTTGAATAATCACAAAGTACTTTGGAGGATAAAAACATTTCCTCTTGAAAGGGTGTGTTCCTAAGAATATGAATCCTGACTAGGAAAACAAAAACACGATGGGATCCTATAATTAAAGCCAGTGCTGATAAAAATAAAAATTCATCTCACAGCCACCCATGCTTGAGCATAAATCAAGATGCAGTGAATTTAGGAACTGTAGCCAAGAGGCTAGTGATAAAAATCTGAGAATATTGATTATTCCAAGTACACTGAAATATTGACTTAAAATTAATTAAACACCTCAAAAAGGCAAAAAAAATTTTTTTTAAAGCAAGCCTTAGAGTCTTTCCCAGAAATCATCTTATCTCAATCACTTTCTTTTAAGCTGATGGAGAAGAGGCTCTTCAGATAAGTGCTAATGTTTACCTCAAAAGTTTCGCTTGTTGTCTCACTGCCTCCAGATCCACTTTGAAGATTTTTTGAGGTCAAATAAGGTTCTGCTAGCTCTTTTGAAGTATAAAAAAGGAAGAATGTTCTTCAGGTTGAACCAGCTTGCAGGTTATTAGTATTACCACTGAAAAATTGAAAACGTTCATGATGAGCTTCCAAAATGGAATTAGTCTGCACAACTACAAAAACCAAATGTTCTTTATGTTCAGAAAGGGAGAAAAGCCATCCATTTTTTTAAAAGACAGATTATAGCACAAAGTAGGCAAGGTACATTAGATCAGCAGTTAGTACAGTATTTCATCTTAGCACACCATTAAAGTGATTAAAAATCTCCCTACTCCAAGCCCTATCACACTCAATCTCAGTAGACATTACCTCTTACTTCATCCTAACAGTGGAAGCCATCAAGTTTAATCTCCCTTAACTGTTCTGCCTCCCCTCAAAACTTATCTATATCCACTTCTGTCTTTTAATCTTTTTCTTTCATTTCAGAGCCTGTGGGAAGGGACTAACACATGGGGCACTTGTTTGGCTGCTTGTGTACAGACTAGAAAAACAGTGGTTTTAAAAAGTTAGGTGGGTTCTTTCCTGGAATATCACTATGACTGGGAAGAGGCATTCTGGAGCTGGTGCAGAACTTCTGTAGTGGCAACAGTGGCCCAGACTCCTTTGATCTTTCTGCTCTTCCTTGTTTAGCACTTGAGTCCATCCAAAGAGTTGCCTCATGATCAAAAAATGGTCATTGTTGTTCTAGTCATCAAGTCTGCATACTTGGAAATAGGAAAGAAGAAAGGAAGAAACCAAAGGTGCATTATTATAACCAATAATATTGTAATAACTTTGTATGGTAACAGATGGTAACTAGACTTCTCATGGGGATCATTTATAATGTATAAAAATCACTATGATGCACACCTGAAACTAATACAATATTATATGTCAATTATACTTTAGTTTTGTAAAAAGTGTATCTAACAGCTTAGATAGCCATCTTCCCACGGAGATCTCCTACACGCAACAATTTCTGTTTATGTATTATTGGTCACCATACTGTCCTGTCTGCAAGGAAAGACAAGACACAATTCTTCCTCTAGAGCTTGGCACATCACTACCTCCCCCAAACAAGGATTCTGTTTGAAAGGAAAAAGGTGACAATGAATTTGAATAAGCAACTCAGTCACTGCCATGGTATCTTAAGTCATTTTTAGTATCTTCAAATTTTCTCCTTGTTTAAATGCTACAAAAAGGGCAGTGCGGAAAAGAAGCTAAAGCTTTGGAATCAGACAGATGTTCCAATCCTGAGTTCATCACTAATTAGCTCTTATATCTTGCTCAAGCTATTTAAAATTTCCAAGCCTTAGTCTCTCTCTGTATAAAATGGAGATAAAAACACCTATTGTGACCACCTATTTTGGGGGAATTAATTAAGTGTAAAGAGCTAGTGTAGTGCCTGGAACATGGTAAGTACTCAATCATTTGTAGGTAGACAGTGTTTCTCTGCCCATATTTTCTAATTTATTTTGTGGTACCACTATTCATATAGATGACCTAGCTTGTCATCCTTAACTTCACCCCCATCATCTTCCTCCTCATCCCACAAATTACCAAACCTCATATCTGAATAATCCTCCTATCTGGCCTCCATTCTCCAAACCCATTGGCCACTTCTGTGGTTAAAGCTACATTAACCTCTTATCTGAACTTGTAAAAGAGCCCCTCAGTGTGTCTTCCTGCTCCTCAGGTTATCCCACTCAAGTATATCCTCCATGCATTTATCAAAGATATCTGGCCAAAATGTAGAATGAGCCTGACTGATTAAAATTGTGGATGATACCTCATTCCCTACAGGATAAAGCCCAAGAACCATGCTAGTGATGACTTGTTACATTCCATCTTGCATATATACCTTTGTCCATGCCATTCCTATTCTTGGTGTATCCCTCTTCTCACCAATATGTACCTACATTACCATCTAGTGCCATTTGTTATCCATTATAACTCAATGTGTGCATCACTGTCTCAGACGCCTTTTTAATCCCTGTCTCAAGTAGGTACCTTTCTCTGAGTTCCTATAATACCCTTGATGATTACCATGTGCTGTATGCTTTGCACATTGTATTAAATTTAAGCAAATTAAATATGGTGGTAATTAGAGATACATAGGGAATCTAACTCTCCTGCTAGTTTGAGCCCCCTTGGAGGTAAAGACTTCTCTAAGAAGGAATTTCCAAAGTCCCTCTAGTTTCTATCTGTTAATAAGAAGACCAAAGCCTAGAAGAAGCATGTGAAGCATTTTCTGTGATGGTTAAGCCATGAGGTTTGCTGATCTGGCTAGAAAGAAAATGTAATAGTGAAGGAGGGAAAAGCCCATCTTTCATAGCTTTGGTGGCTCACGGGAAATGAACAGCAGATGGACCTAAGGCAAGCATTGAGTCTCTGCAGTTTAAACATTTGCTGGAAGGAGGGTTATCTGATAATTTGAGGGAGATACTACCCTGACTTCTCCGAATAGCTTCAGAAAATCTATCACACAGATATTTGGGGTTTTGTATTTTTATGTCTTTTCAATTTCATTCTCTTCCTTCTTGTGAAGCTGTAAGATCCTCCAGGGCAACCCCTCTCCCCCCACATCTCATAGTTGAGTGTCTGATTTATTGGTGTCAAAGAATGGTGGATTCTTTCCAATAATCATGCAAATCATCACCAAGCTACCAGGTAGAGGCTGTAAGATGAAAATACATCAACACTTGAAAGAAAAAGATGGAAGGTCCTTATTTAAACCTCCAGGCTAAGAAATGTTCATTGCCTTACAAAGAATTGTGGCCATGGTGGCATATGTGAGGAAAGACCACATTTTAACCTCACACAGACTGGCTTAAATCTTACTGCAAAACTGTCTCGCATGTTGCATCCAAGAGCTTCAAGACTGACCAGGAAGCACAACAGCTATTCATGCTAAGAGTTGTTGAGATGATTATACGGACTGTGGCCACACAGATTTTGTAATAAATAATTGATGGAAAAGCATAATGAGGAAAACATATTTTGAGTGAATTGATTAGCTTTTTATTTGCTGAGTGCGAACTATACGCCAGGAACTGTTCTCAGATGAGGCTCACAGAGATAAATGATGTTTATGGAACACCGTTCAAAACACTTTGTATGAATGAATTTATTAATATTAAAACAAAAATGTTTTACTACAGACAATGACTACTATTACCGCTTTTCCCAGAGTAGTAATACAAGGTCATACAGTTGGTAATAAGTGAACCAAAACAACTGGTTTTGGAATTTGTGTTCTTCACCATTATGGTTTATAGCTAGTTATATAGTTATATGGTTATATGACTAGATGCATAGGGTTGGCATTAGAGAGACCTGGGAAAACACCAGCAGAAAATTTAGCAGAATATTTTTTTAAGTTTATTTATTTATATTTTAGGGAGAGAGAGGCAGAGAGAGAGGAGAGGGAGAATCCCAAGCAAGCTCAGCAGTCAGTGCACAGAGCCTGATGTGGGGCTCAAACTCACAAAACCATGAGCTCATGACCTGAGCCAAAATCAACAATCAGATGCTTAACCAACTGAGCCACCCAGGCACCCAGGAGAATATTTTTATATCTTGGGATAGGGAAGGACTTTCTAAGCGTGAACCACACCCAAAAGCTATAAAAGACAAGACTGGCATGTTTGATATAGGACAAATAAAAACCTTTGTATATAGTCAACGAAGCTATATACAAACAATATATAAATGCCTGTCTGGGAAAAAATATTTTCTATGTACTTAACATATAAGGGGTTACTGATGTTCATAAAAATCCTAAAAATTCACAAATAAGAGGTGAGAAATATTTTGGAAAAGAAAAATCACAGAAGACAAAAGATAATGGCTAGTAAGCCATGTAAGAAGATGCTTAATACAACTAATAAAGCAATACAAATCAAAATTTGGAGATACTTCCATTTAATTGGCAAACACTCAAATATTTGATAGGAAGTAGATTTGTACAAGGGTATGAATACACATCCCTGTTTGACTCAGGCAGAGCAAAGGCCTCAATTGGAATCTCAGGGATAGAGCAGAGCAATGGCTTAGGAATTCCAGGGATAATTACTATTGAAAGAGCCATATTAATTTTTCTTTCTTCTTCATTATTTTTTCACTGATAAAACTCATGATAAACCAAATAAAGCTGGAGCAAAATACACAAATCTGGGGAAGTATTTGGGGAATCCACTGCTTTCTGTTCATCATGACATGCTTCCTCTACATGGTATGCCTTCATGGAGAGAACGTTTGTAACCACAGGTGTGATTTTAATTTTATTTTTATTATTTGCAATGTTTTATTTCTACACAGAAAACATTTGCTATCCCCAAAACCTAAATTAATCAAAAGCTCCTGAAATTCTGGTAAATTGTGAGAAAAATATGGCACTGACACTTGTTTATAATATTCTGGTTAACAAAATCTCTTGAGTTTCTTGAAGGGAGATAAAACTTTCTTAATACTTTAGGTAGGGGCCTTTGGACTATTTTTTTTAAGGAAGCAGGGAAAACCAGAGAATAGAAAAAGTTGGGCTCTGCAGAAAACTTAGAAAACTGCTCCAAACAGATAAGTAATCACTATGTGATAAACACTGCATTTCACAGACCAGCTCTTTAACAAGATTCATTTTCTGCTGACTCATTCAGATACACCTAGTGGTAGAACTTCAAAAATAAAAAATGAAGAGAATTAAGACACGATCCCATTATCCTCCTGACAGAACTGCTGACTTCACTGGCATCAATCCCCTAAAGACTTATGTAAATTCTCAATTGGGTAGCTAGAGTTCATTTTTTTTCTTAGTAAGTATTTTACTGAGATTCTCTGTGGATATCTTTCATCTTCTAACATTTTCTGGATGAGCACCCTTAAGAAGGATCGAATACTCTGATGGCTGTTATCCAGTTTGGCTTTCTTCAGAATTTAAAATAATAACAATAATAATAACCCTTTGGAAGATACATTAACTCTTTCAGAGCACACAGGTATCATTAGGCAATTATAATGATGGAAAAAGTATCTGGGTGCAGGGTTAGAAAGATATGGCTGAGGCTTAACAGATGGGGTGTTTTAAGACCAGTTCTGCTCTTGAGTTGCTAAGGTGCTTGGGAAACTCAGTAAAGTGCTGTGACCCTCATATTTTTTCATCAGTAAGGAAGTCATATTTGATGACCTTTGAGATCTCTTCATACCTGAGGTCTGAAATATGTGAGAAAATGAGCTCTAATAAAATCTTCTAATACCCTGAAATATAAATCTCATAGCTTAACTAGATGGTGCCTTTTAATTATTATATAGCATCAGTAATTTATTCTGTGAAACTGTTGAAATTACCAAATTTTATTCAAGGCACTTTTTCTGTTCAAGTTTTTTTTTCTTCTTATCCTTGACATTATTTCTAATTATTTTGATCTTGGTCATAAATTCAACAATTTGACATGCCAGAAAGATAATTTTTTGGCAAAAAAAGTTTTTTATATGATGCAGAATAAGCTTGGTTATGCTGCAGAAACAAATTAACTCAATAAAATGATATCTTGTTCAAAGTGTGGTTGGGGTTTTGCATCTCCAAGGCAGACTTCTTCCTTATAGTACCTCAGGCATCCTGGCTGCTCCCATCCTGTGGCTCTTTTGTTTCAATACAGGTTTTGTACAGTTGCTGCAGTGGGGCAGGAGAGAGCTGGAAAGTCACTCACTGACTCTGACTCTTAAATGCTTTGGACTGGAAGTTCATATATCACTTCTGCTCATAGCTCATCGGCCAAACTAGTCATGAGACACTGCCCATCTGCGAAGGGCTGAGAGTATGGGACCTGGGGCGGATGGGCAGTCAGTGAGTAGTGTATCTCTTATCTCTTCCACACCTCTCTTTTTTTTTCCTCTACCATAACCTCAAACTGCCCGTCCATTATCCATCAATCCGTTCATTTGTGTCACTAATTATCTACAAGGTACTTACTAGATATTTTAGGTAACATAGAGATGAATAGGTTCCATTCCCTTCACCTAGACAAAGGAGTAAGAAATACACCAAGAGCTACACAGATGCTATCTCATTCAATCTTTCCATTCATGCTAGTGAGGCATTGATATTTGCTCTATCTTTACAGATAAGAAACTGAGATCCAAAGCAGTTAAGTTGTTTGCCCAAGATCACCTGGTAAATATGTGGCCAGACTATAATTCCTACCCTGGTCTGTTTGAATCATGCGGCTTTGCTTTTTTTTCCCCATCATAACCTCTGACTTGTCAGTCTTCAGTTAGCTAACAGGAAAGACTGGCTTGAACAGCTGCTCTGTTTCTTTCACACATTGCAGTGGGAAGTGGTACCGTGAAGTCATTAAGAGGGAGACCTGTGGAGTCAAAATGCCTAGAGTTTTAAGCTTACTAGTTTTGTTTACTTGAGCAAGTTACTTATCTGGGTTTTAGTTTCTTTTTTCTGCACAATATATTATTGAGATAATTAAATGGAAAAATAATCCAATAAAAAATGCTTGGCACATACTAAGCACTCAGTGTCATCATCACCATTGCTATTGTACCATGTTTTTAATTATCACCATCATTGTAATTCAATTCTTGCCCAAGGTGCAGGGCAAAAGATCCTCTGCTTGTGATTCTGTGAACCTCAGTCATGACCCAGTTTCTTATGGGATTTTTTTTCCTGGAGCCCAGACTCAGCTTGTTATTGCACAGTTAATTTATTTTAGGTCTTTAAGTTCAAGCAAAGAGTCTCAGTTGGCCTTTAAAGATATTTTTTAAAAATAAATCAGGATTGATTTTCTACTATCTTATCTGCTTTATCTCTACTGGCTTTTTAATATTCGTGTTAATTTCTAATTCACTCTAAAATTTTTATTCTCTTAAATAGATAAGAAATAATAATATTATAAGAAGATACATGGAGAGTTGAATCACAAGCATGAGAATGTTGGGGTCTTTTTATCTCAATAGCCTTCCAAAGACTCGGAGCAACCTGACACTCTTTCAAGGACATTCCTTTGACCTCATCCTCTCCAACAACTGTCCTACTTCTGCCTGACCTACTTTCTGACCACTACCTTCTATACATCCAGCACACTTATAGCAATACTCTGCCAGTTAAATCCAGAATCTATCAAAGCCTCTAATTCATGGATTCTACCACTTGCTTGTATCAACCTTCTCACGTTTTCACGTCTCTCTTGTAGCTTCCATCATTCATCATTGCCAACACATCCTTGAAAACACTTGAATTTATTTACACCTCATTCCTCTCTCCCTATATTGTGCTCACTTCGAAAAGCCTCAAGGCTAATTAAATCAAACTATTTACCTATTTTTGCCCACATTCCAAGAGCCAGACATTTGTGGAGAAATGAGCAAGTTTGCTGATGGCTGCTTTCATCTTAAAATCATGATTTTGGATCACGCATAGATACTCAGTATTTCTGTTCAGTTTCACATCACTTCCTTAGCTTTTTCACTTTCCAATATGACTATTCCATAGCTTCTTTTCTCACCTCCAATCCCTGCATCTCTACTTCCTACTTTTCCAACTTTACCTTGTCAGCTAGTGACTTTACTTCATTCATCATTGAAACTAAATAAAATCTCCTGGAGAGGAACACTTCCTTTTCCAGACTCCAAAACCTACAGTGCCCCCTGCATCTACTCCTACAACCCCTGCCTTCTCTTTTCTCACTCTGGATGAAATGTCTTCATTCCCATCAAAGCCAACCCCTCCACTTGTGCGCTGGGTCCCATCCCCTATAGACTTTGCCTGTCCAAATCCTGACTGACATATACGTCAAACTTCACTGCCTTATAATTTTTCTCAATGTCACCTTTCTTCTTGGAATGTTATGTCTTTCTCCCTGATCTCTACATAGCTAGTTGCTTTCTTTTTGTGATTTTGATTTTAGCTTTAGCAATACTTTCTCATCCAGCCACATACTATCCCATCATCTTAATTTGCAATATATACTATTTAGAATTATATATTTTTTCTTATTTATTTCTTCACTAGAAGATAAGTGATCCTGTTCATCTGTGAATTCCCAGTATCTAGAACAGTGTTTGGCACTAGCAGGAACCTAATAAACATTTGTGAAATAAATGAATGAAAACTGACCATCCTCTATTTTGTGTACCTAGAAATAACAGTGTTTGAAATTGTAGGTTCCTCTGACGAATTTTAAGGGAAATCTCATAAGGACAAGAGACTGTTGTAAGTAATGTGAGATATACAAAGTTGAATTAGAGGAGCCAGTCAAGGAAATAAGAAACAGGATCCAGAGATGGCCACAGTGTAAAGTAGAAAGTGTTATCATTATGCACATACTACAGTTATGGGGGTTCCAAAGGGATATGCTACTTGCATTGGGGAAGACAAGGGAAGGTTTTCTGAAAGAGATAATACTGGAATTGGGCCTTGAAGGATAATTAGGACATATGCATGCAAAATGGGTGGGAAGAGCATCCTACAGTGTTTTCAGTGGGTCCAAGTGGAGGAGAAGCAAATCAGAATACAGGGAATTGGGGATAGTTTTGGGTGGCTGCAAATTCGGGTGTGAAAAGCCCGAAAAGCCCAAAAAGTGTGAGATGATAGACCGAACTCAGAAAATAAAGACATCTCATGTAAATCCCCAGACAGATAGAGGAGCCACTGGTTTTCACTTAGAAACTACTTACTCATATACACATACAGATTTTAAATTTATTTAAGGTGGGGATTAAGTTTGCAGTTAGAGAATAGCTCATTTATGCCAACAGCCTTGAGGCTTTTAGAATTCTGTTTATTACATTAGAAGCCACACCATGTTTTACATTCTTAATGCTCTGTTTTGGATTCCATGTTGTGAATCTCTGCTCACTCCCTGAATGTGAAGTAGGCTTCATGCAAATGCATTTGTTCATAATGAGCTTTTAGCATCTCTCCTCCTCTCTGAGTTTGAAAACAATGTACATTCTGCTTTTTAACTCACGTCAGTAATCTTTCTGGAGAGACCAGAAGTTGATTAAACCTACTCTAAATCATCATAAGCCTGTTGAAAGACATTCTCCTCTTGAACTTCTGCTTTTCTCTAAAACAACCAAGCAATTGAATTTGAAACTGTCTCAGGGTGAAGTTAAAAGAAGATATAAATCTTCCTTGATGTTCTTTAACATCTAATAATAAAGTGATTGTTGCTGTACTGTGGCTTTATTAGTTTCTTAGATACTCTCTTATTCACCACCAATAATCATCCTTCAAAAGTGCATTCTCCTGCCTTGTCTTGCTAAACAGAATGCCTTCCAAGGTTTTATTATAATGTTGTTTACTTAAAACTGTTGTTTCAAGTTGGCTATTTGCTTAGAGTTATAGAGTTAGAATGGGGCAATGTATTTTGTTTCCTGGAAGCTCTTATGTCATGGATAGGAGTACTTATGTATACAGACAAAATTCACAGCAAAGATCACAGATTTTAAATTAATCACTAAAGATCAAGTATCCACTAAAAAAAAAAACTTGATATATATGATCATCAGGAGTGATAACACCAGTAGAACACAGGTTTTGCTTTTTTTTTTTTCTATTACAAGAAATAGGGCAGTCAATTATATATTCAAATACATGTACATTTTCTCACATAAAAATGTATATAGTCATATGTCCATTTGGGGAAAGAAGGGAGAATCAAGACAAGTTGGTTATTTGTGTACATCATGCTGAGTTCCCTAAGTCTCAGGGAGAATTCTGAGAAGTCTACAATGCTTGGGAACCGTAGTTTCCTCCTTGAAAGCAATGAAATGTGATTCATGATCTTAAAATGACCTTTTAAAGAGATTTCTTTCATCATCTTTCCTCCTATGCTTTAGTATAGCTGTACTGGATCTTTCAGGATCTCCACTGTTCAGAAATTCTAAGAATGTTTTAATTCCCACAAAACCACAGTAATAACAGACAAGTTGAGCTGTGTGAAAGGGAATCCATTAAAGTCATTTATTACAGAGAATGCCTGTTTCTGATGAATCCTACTGGGAGGAGGCTGACAAGATCATCAAAAGTGAAGGTCACTGGACTCCTTTTTTTTAATTTTTATTTTTTAATTAGTTTCCAACATTTAGTGTCAAACCCAACTGGCCCACCTGACTCATTAATGTGTGTCTGGTCCCAGCGGCTATTTCGGGTTTCAATCTCTATAATAATACTTTCTCATTTGTTGTTGAGGAACTAGAACAATTTAGGTGTTCTGTTCCAAGGCACACAGCTGATTGATAACTACACAAGGAATTTATGGAGATGAGGAAATTTTAATATGTTTTATTCCATCATATTAATCCCCAAATTCATACATGTCTGTACCATTTGACTTATATAACTGTGAGTTTGAAAATCCATAAATTAGCAATAGGGTTCAGGTTAGGGAAAGTTGACTTCTTTAGTAATTGTCATTTGACATTTCTTTTCCCCAAAGGAAAAGAGAAAGGCAACTAGCCTATTCTAATTTACCACAAGTCACATTCAAGGAATATTTATTAGAGAAACATAATGGGAGATACCCAAAATGCATAAACCATGGGGAAAGAGTCAAGTCAGCATAGCAAAGAGACAAACACAGATAATAGAATAAATACTTTCTTACTTCAATCTCAATTATTTCAGCATTTAGGGAAATTGGGACAAGATTTGGCTTAAAAATGAAAAGTAACTTTAAAATTTCTACCAGCCACTAGGCACTGTGACTGTGTTACCTTATTCACAAACAATCTCTCCCAGGAGGTGTTTTGTCGTCATTCCTACAGAAGGAGAATTTGAGGCTCTGGAGAGGTGAAGAAATAGCCCTGTCTACCCAAACAGCATGTGGCAAAGTTGGAATTGGAAGCAGGTGTGATTCCAAAGTGTCTATTATTGAAGGGAGACAACTTGCTTCTCTTTCTATGCTGTTTTCTTAGATACAAATCTCATGCAGTTGAAAGCGCAAATAAGTTTGCAAAGGAAATATTTTAAATGGCAATGAAACAAAGAGTGAGTCCAAGTGCAAAGTGCCTGGGAGAAGGTCTGTTCTGTGTTACCATGAAGTAATCTAATTTGAAACAATTCTTGTTTTCTCATGAAAGCAAATTCCCTTAGGACTTCCAATAGGCACAATTTTCTTAATCTGAATGAATTTTGTGCTGGGAAATAACAAAAGAGCATTTCTTTGGTGCTGAATATTCCCTAATTCAAGTTCATCTGGAATATACAGGTAGTCTTCAAATTTATGTAAGTTTAAGATTTCTCCCTGTAACATTGAAATGGCGATAACACCTATACACACACACACACACACACACACACACACACACACACACACACTTTGGGAAACTTAGGAATCACAAAAAATAAGTAAATGTGACCCATTTCTTTATAGACAACAATACATTTCCCGCCTTAGGACTGCTGAAAATCTTTTCTTTGAAACTCCTTTGAGAGCTAAATCTCTCCAGACAAGCTGAGGAGGATTAGAGTGTATTCCTTTGGGTACAGCCTAGCAGGGTCAAAGGAAGATAAAGGGATTTGCAAACATGGTTCTGATGAAGAAGGCAGCCAGAATGAATGGTTGAAGGACACGTAGCACCTAACCCAGGACACTTTCAACCCCAGTCAAACCCTAGAGGGGCTGCTTTTGCAGAGAGCTCCCTCCTTTCTCAGAGCTAGCTGAAATAAATTCTGGGCCTCTTTCAGAATAGATTTGAATGGTGAATTACCCTGATTGAAGATGGAAAAAAGAGTAGGGAAGCTTTTCTTTTCCCATGAGGCAGCATCCCTATTTATAAACGGTAATGAAATTGACACAGGTAAACTGATTATGCTAAGTATACTGGGTATACAGAACCTCTGAATACTGGTTTCCTTTGCCTTCTCTTTTGGGTTTATATTGAAAGTTGTGGTTCTGGGGCTCAGAAACTCAAGTACCAATAAGTGAATAGTTTATTAACCTTTAATAAGTTGCTGATCTCTTTGTACCTCAGTCTGAATGATGAAGTAATAGCTTTCTTAGTAAATTGTTTTGAGACTTCTTGTTAAAAGGATAAATATATAATAATTATGAAGCCTTTTTAGCAATGTTCTGAAAAGAAGTTCCAACCTAAACCGCAACTGACAGGAACTGTTTATTTTTATCAGGCTGGAAATAAACTATTTTGAATTAATGAGGAACAAAACATACTTGGAGTGATATTTTCTTTTTTCTAATATTTTTTTAAAACTTTATTTTTATTTATTTTTGAGAGAGAGACAGAGCAAGCAGGGGAGGGGCAGAGAGAGAGACAGAATCCTAAGGAGGGGTTCCGCACTGACAGCACAGAGCCTGATATGGGGCTCAAACTCACAAACTGTGAGATCGTGACCTGAGCTGAAGTCCAGAGTCAGAGGCCTAATCAACTGAGCCACCCAGGGGCCTCTGGAATGTATTTTCTAATAAAAAATGATATGGAATCATATAAAACAGAGTGATGTCCAAAAAAAAGCAATATTTAGTTGTAGGGCAATTGCTATGGGCTAGACTCTGGAGTTAAAGGTAGAAAAGATACCATTGCTGACCTCAGGGAGCCAACAGTCTAGAAAGGCTGACAGTCACATAAACAAGTAGGTACACTAGTAGGGGCATGTCTCATACAGTGCCAACACACAAGACACAATCACCAATTGGTAGAGCATGTTGGCCAGGTTTTCATTTCCAAGTCAAAGGATTTTAGAACTGGCAGAGATCCTAGAAATATTTATTCCAGCCCTTGCATTGTGGGGAGAAGGAGCAGGAGAAATTAAGGGATTCGACACAAATATGAAAACTCACAGCTCTTAACTTCCAGTCTGGCTCTTTCTTTATTATACAAATTGGAACCAAGTCAATCAGGTGAAATAAATATATATAATATATACAATATACACATTGAAATATAATAATAATTATATATCATAAATGTGTATATAAGTATTATGAATATAACATGTGGGTATATGTAAAGTATATTTACATGAAATTGTATACAGCATATTGTATAATATACTGTGCCTTACATATTATATGATATATAATATATATTTTATTTGGAACATACACAGCATATTATATATTATATATAAATGTTATTAATAAAATGAAATAAATATGCAAAAAATATTGCTTGGGAAACCCAGGTGGTAGCCCAGACTCCTCACTTTTTTTTCCATCATTTTGTCTTCTCCCTCTTGCTGTTTAAGTCATATACTACCTTCCAATCCCAGCATAAATGACAGCTCTCCCCTGTAACCTCTCTCGATGACCCTAAGTCTCTTCTGGCTGTTAACAGCTCTTCCTCATCCCATACCATGAGATAGTGAACTCCTAATGAGCTCTTCAATTGAAAAGCAGTCCACGTGATCATTGAAAATATGACCTTTAGAATCAGGCAGGTGTAGTTGGGGGCCCACCCTGCCATTTTCTAGCTATGAGAGTTAAGAGCGATTTCCCTCACTTCTCTAAGCCTGCTTATTTCCTTATCCATAAAATCATAAGAGTTGTATCTATTGCATTGTGTCTTTGCAGGATTCAAGTGTTCATGGGCACATAGCGCTCAGTGAACACAGGCTTTCAGTCCATTTTGTTTCCTTGCACACTGTGACTGCTCAATAAATATTTGTTAAGCCAAATCAATTTTTGTTTTCTTTCAAAATTTCTTTTATATTTTTCCCTCTTCAATCTTAGCCTTATTCCTAGAATATTGTCACCCCAAAACAGATAGATAGATCGTAAAAGCCATTTTAAATTATTTATATTCAACTTAGGTCCTCTAAGAAAACAAACAGCCAGCTGTGTCAGCTTTTGCCAACAGCATTCTCTTTCTTGTCAACACAGAGCAACAAAGCTGCCTTTGGAAGTTTGTAAAAACAGTTTGTTTGTTTGTTTGTTTTCTGGTAACTCATCAGCAGCGATGAGAGAGAAGCAAATGTGTCAAATGGTAACATGAACATTCTAAATAAGTAAAGAACTGTGGAGTCTCGGAGTTGTTCTCAGGCTGGAGACACAGCAAGCGAAGGGATGATTATCTGAAAGAATGCCAAAATGACAAATTTCCTCCGAAGTTTCCAGGTAGCAATGGAGAAAAAACAACTGCAGACTGTTTGAGTCCAAATTCTCTAATTGACCTAATTCCCCCTCTTGATTCCGCAATAGATTCTGCCTCCCACCTCAGCTCAGTTTTGTCACCAATCTGGATTATTTTAAGATTAATTCCTGTTATATCCACCATTAAATATATCACAGCTCTGGCCCACCAGCTCAGTTTCTGCATCTCAAAGCACTGTGGCATGATCAAATGAGCACGTCCTACTAAGTATGCCTTCAAATATATCACAGATGTACCACCACACTGACCCCGCATGGGAGAAAACCACTGTCACCTCTGACCTGACCTCTGCAAGAGGCTCTTGTCTCTCTCTTTCTCCTCTCACCCACTATCATCTATTTGCCACCCAACAGCCAACATAATGATATTTAAAATATACATATAAACTCCCCCATTATCTTCAGAATAAAAGGTAAACTCATTACCATGACCTCCAAGGCCCTATCTGATCAGGTCACTGATTTTCTACTTGATTTTTATCTCCTATCACGTTTTCCCTCATTTGTTTCTAGATGTTTCTCAAATGTGCCAGATGGGAGGGAAAGGCTTTTGGCTTTCCTGGACTCTGTGCTTAGAAGATTATCTCCCTGTATTTTTGTACGACTCACATCTTTGACAATACAGTTGGGGTATAAGGAGGGGCCTTAGTTAGGTTGTTTCTCTGAATTAAATGTCCTTTCCTGCACCCTCTTTTTTCTTTACCCAAGTCTCTTTCCTCATTACCACTTATTTTCTGGAACTAATTAATGAGTCACCCGTTGATATTGTCTGTGTCTCGGCACTAGCCATAAGCTCTGTGAAGCTTCGGTACCTGGGCTTTGAAAAATGCCTAGTGCATAGTAGGTGCTCAAGAAATATTTTTTGAATGTATGAAGAGTTTAAAATGTTTGTAATAGTTGTAAGGTTTTGTATAGTTTTAATATTCATCAAGTTACAAATATATTTGTAAAGCACACAGAGTGGTGGGCATATAATACACATGCAGATAAAGAGTTATCTGGCAATTATGCAATCTGAAATATCATACGAGATCAGGGAAAATGTAGAATAAAATCCCACCAAGGTGGAATGACTTTAAATGTCAGGCTAGGAAAAAAAAAATCTCCAGATGCCAGTACTTAGAAAGGAGGCCACTGATGACTTCTCTGTTTATATTTATCCCTGTGTTGACTGGATTCCACACGGGGTGTGCTGAATTCCACCAGACAAATGCCTTTATGTTCTTAGATGTTGACCAGGGGTTAAATCTAGTCACAGAGTCTGTTCACCTGCATCTGGGATGTAACAAGCTGTGGAACACAACTCCTACGCTAGAACTGAATAACGATGCTGGTAGGAAACCAGACTCTCAGGCCGTCTTCGAGCCCAAAGAAAGTTTGATCCTGGCACCCAGATCTTCTTGTTTCATGCCAAGACTTCAGGGATTTAGCATCGAAGCCATTTCGGGGCAATGTGCAAAGGCTCAGAAAATCAGTTTCTATCACTGAAGACGAAAGAGTACATTTTTACCAATTGTGAGCCTGTGAACTACATTACCTCTGTTGCCACCATGTTGTAAAACTTGTTAGTCCTGACACACAGGCAGAACTATTATTTTAATTTGCATTTCTGGAAGACAACCCTGACCCAGATTTCCTTCTAGCAAAGAGTCCCTGTGAGGTTGTGATTTTGGTGACTGCTCCTTTAAGCCCCTGTATATAATTAGCTACAGCTCAGCCTGAAACAGAGAAAAAGAACAGGTAGGGGGGAAAAAATGAAACCTGGCTTTGCCTCATGCTAACTCTGGAAACTAAATGTATTTGTTTCTTTGAAAAAAGTGTCTCCCAAGTCCTTGGCAGAGTGCTCAAAGTAGCCTTTATGTAAGTGCTGGAAGTTGCCTTTAGTCCAAGACCCAAGGACTGCAGTTCAGTGTGTGCAAGATCAAACGCAGGTGCAGCCGAGACGCTGTGCGGTTCAGGGAGTCACCCTGGGGGGAGAGCCAGGCAGAAGATTGCGGGGGAAAGCTTTTCATATTTTAAAAGATATTGAAGTAACACTGCCTGGAGATGCGAAGTATTTGAGGGGCCTCTTGGAAAATTCCTTCACTGCACAGAATGGTAGTGATAAGACTCAGAATGAGAATCATTCCTTCAGAGAAGTTCTGTTCTTGCCTTCACAACAGCCCTTGAGAACTCTGAGGTAATAATAAACCCAACTAAAATGTGAGATCCCACAGCTTTGTAAGGAGAGCTGGAAACATGACTCCAGCAACATAATTGCTCTGGTCTCATGTTCTTTTTGTTCATTAAGCATTTAATCAACTGCCTGCTATGTGCTCATATGTGGGAGGAAGCAAAAATTGAATTTCTTTCATGAAACCTACAGTCTAGTTTCAAAATGGTGAATGTGCTTTTGCCTTCATGCCTCAGCTTTGGACAATGACTTGGAAATGTCACAGGATTCCTCTCCTGCCGTGTTAGTGACTGGTGAATCTTATTTCTCTTTTCCCTGCTGTTATTATCATTTCTCTGGACCAACTTCTTCCCCGGCACTTGCAGATGTTAAATTCAATGACTTCCTTCAAGAATCTTCCCTCCTTGCCCCAGTATACTCTCATAGACCCTGACATCCCTCATGGTGGAAAGAACATGGGCATGGGCATCAGACAGAGCCAGATCCAAATCTTGGTAGGTCTTCAGAGACTACCACTTCTGTGCTATGTGACTTGGAATGATTTAGATTCAAGTCAATGCACCATTCTCCCAATGTATACATTCTCACTGCATCTGAATCTTGTTCTCATGTACACTGGAATCCTTTTTTAAAACAAACTTTCATTAAGTCCTTACTCTATGCAGGCACTGGAAGTACAAAACTGAGTAAGACATATCTGGCCGTGAGAGAACTGAATGATATTCTTTTTTTTTTTCAATATATGAAATTTACTGTCAAATTGGTTTCCATTCAACACCCAGTGCTCATCCCAAAAGGTGCCCTCCTCAATACCCATCACCCACCCTCCCCTCCCTCCCACCCCCCATCAAGCCTCAGTTTTTCTCAGTTTTTAAGAGTCTCTTATGCTTTTGCTCGCTCCCACTCTAACCTCTTTTTTTTTTCCTTCCCCTCCCCCATGGGTTTCTGTTAAGTTTCTCAGGATCCACATAAGAGTGAAAACATATGGTATCTGTCTTTCTCTCTATGGCTTATTTCACTTAGCATTACACTCTCCAGTTCCATCCACGTTGCTACAAAGGGCCATATTTTGTTCTTTCTCATTGCCATGCAGTACTCCATTGTGTATATAAACCACAATTTCTTTATCCATTCATCAGTTGATGGACATTTAAGCTCTTTCCATAATTTGGCTATTGTTGAGAGTGCTGCTATAAACATTGGGGTACAAGTGCCCCTCTGCATCAGTACTCCTGTATCCCTTGGGTAAATTCCTAGCAGTGCTATTGCTGGGTCATAGGGTAGGTCTATTTTTAATTTTCTGAGGAACCTCCACACTGTTTTCCAGAGTGGCTGCACCAATTTGCATTCCCACCAACAGTGCAAGAGGGTTCCCCTTTCTCCACATCGTCTCCAGCATCTATAGTCTCCTGATTTGTTCATTTTGGCCACTCTGACTGGCATGAGGTGATATCTGAGTGTGGTTTTGATTTGTATTTCCCTGATAAGGAGCGACGTTGAGCATCTTTTCATGTGCCTGTTGGCCATCCAGATGTCTTCTTTAGAGAAGTGTCTATTCATGTTTTCTGCCCATTTCTTCACTGGGTTATTTGTTTTTTGGGTGTGGAGATTGGTGAGCTCTTTATAGATTTTGGATACTAGCCCTTTGTCCGATATGTCATTTGCAAATATCTTTTCCCATTCCATTGGTTGCCTTTTAGTTTTGTTGGTTGTTTCCTTTGCTGTGTAGAAGCTTTTCATCTTCATAAGGTCCCAGTAATTCATTTTTGCTTTTAATTCCCTTGCCTTTGGGGATGTGTCGAGTAAGAGATTGCTACGGCTGAGGTCAGAGAGGTCTTTTCCTGCTTTCTCCTCTAGGGTTTTGATGGATTCCTGTCTCACATTCAGGTCCTTTATCCATTTTGAGTTTATTTTTGTGAGTGGTGTGAAAAAGTGTTCTAGTTTCAACCTTCTGCATGTTGCTGTCCAGTTCTCTCAGCACCATTTGTTAAAGAGACCGTCTTTTTTCCATTGGATGTTCTTTCCTGCTTTGTCAAAGATGAGTTGGCCATACGTTTGTGGGTCTAGTTCTGGGGTTTCTATTCTATTCCATTGGTCTATGTGTCTGTTTTTGTGCCAATACCATGCTGTCTTGATGATTACAGCTTTGTAGTAGAGGCTAAAGTCTGGGATTGTGATGCCTCCTGCTTTGGTCTTCTTCTTCAAAATTACTTTGGCTATCCAGGGCCTTTTGTGGTTCCATATGAATTTTAGAATTGCTTTTTCTAGTTTCGAGAAGAACGCTGGTGCAATTTTGATTGGGATTGCATTGAATGTGTAGATAACTTTGGGTAGTATTGACATTTTGACAATATTTATTCTTCCAATCCATGAGCAGGGAATGTCTTTCCATTTCTTTATAACTTCTTTGATTACCTTCATAAGCTTTCTATAGTTTTCAGCATACAGATCTTTGACATCTTTGGTTACATTTATTCCTAAGTATTTTATGCTTCTTGGTGCAATTGTGAATGGGATCAGTTTCTTTATTTGTCTTTCTGTTGCTTCATTATTAGTGTGGAAGAATGCAACTGATTTCTGTACATTGATTTTGTATCCTGCAACTTTGCTGAATTCATGTATCAGTTCTAGCAGACTTTTGGTGGAGTCTATCGGATTTTCCATGTATAATAAATATCATGTCATCTGCAAAAAGCGAAAGCTTGACTTCATCTTTGCCAATTTTGATGCCTTTGATTTCCTTTTGTTGTCTGATTGCTGATGCTAGCACTCCCAACAGTATGTTAAACAACAGCAGTGAAAGTGGGCATCCCTGTCGTGTTCCTGATCTCAGGGAGAAAGCTCTCGGTTTTTCCCCATTGAGGATGATATTACCTGTGGGCTTTTCATAAATGGCTTTTATGATGTTTAAGTATGTTCCTTCTATCCCAACTTTCTCAAGGGTTTTTATTAAGAAAGGGTGCTGGATTTTGTCAAAGGCCTTTTCTGCATCGATTGACAGGATCATATGGTTCTTATCTTTTCTTTTATTAATGTGATGTATCACATTGATTGATTTGCAAATGTTGAACCAGCCCTGCATCCCAGGAATGAATCCCACTTGATCATGGTGAATAATTCTTTTTATATGCTGTTGAATTCGATTTGCTAGTATCTTCTTGAGAATTTTTGCACCCATATTCACCAGGGATATTGGCCTGTAGTTCTCTTTTTTTACTGGGTCTCTGTCTGGTTTAGGAATCAAAGTAATGCTGGCTTCATAGAATGAGTCTGGAAGTTTTCCTTCCCTTTCTATTTCTTGGAATAGCTTGAGAAGGATAGGTATTATCTCTGCTTTAAACGTCTGGTAGAACTCCCCTGGGAAGCCATCTGGTCCTGGACTCTTATTTGTTGGGAGATTTTTGATAACCGATTCAATTTCTTCGCTGCTTATGGGTCTGTTCAAGCTTTCTATTTCCTCCTGATTGAGTTTTGGAAGAGTGTGGGTGTTTAGGAATTTGTCCATTTCTTCCAGGTGTCCAATTTGTTGGCATATAATTTTTCATAGTATTCCCTGATAATTGCTTGTATCTCTGAGGGATTGGTTGTAACAATTCCATTTTCATTCATGATTTTATCTATTTGGGTCATCTCCCTTTTGTTTTTGAGAAGCCTGGCTAGAGGTTTGTCAATTTTGTTTATTTTTTCAAAAAACCAACTCTTGGTTTCATTGATCTGCTCTACAGTTTTTTTAGATTCTATATTGTTTATTTCTGCTCTGATCTTTATTATTTCTCTTCTTCTGCTGGGTTTAGGCTGCCTTTGCTGTTCTGCTTCTGTTTCCTTTAGGTGTGCTGTTAGATTTTGTATTTGGGATTTTTCTTGTTTCTTGAGATAGGCCTGGATTGCAATATATTTTCCTCTCAGGACTGCCTTCGCTGCATCCCAAAGCATTTGGATTGTTGTATTTTCATTTTCGTTTGTTTCCATATATTTTTTGATTTCTTCTCTAATTGCCTGGTTGACCCACTCATTCTTTAGTAGGGTGTTCTTTAATCTCTATGCTTTTGGAGGTTTTCCAGACTTTTTCCTGTGGTTGATTTCAAGCTTCATAGCATTGTGGTCTGAAAGTATGCATGGTATAATTTTAATTCTTTTATACTTATGAAGGGCTGTTTTGTGACCCAGTATATGATCTATCTTGGAGAATGTTCCATATGCACTCGAGAAGAAAGTATATTCTGTTGCTTTGGGATGCAGAGTTCTAAATATATCTGTCAAGTCCATCTGATCCAATGTGTCATTCAGGGCCCTTGTTTCTTTATTGACCGTGTGTCTAGATGATCTATCCATTTCTGTAAGTGGAGTGTTAAAGTCCCCTGCAATTACCACATTCTTATCCATAAGGTTGCTTATGTTTATGAGTAATTTTTTTATATATTTGAGGGCTCCGGTATTCGGCGCATAGACATTTATAATTGTTAGCTCTTCCTGATGTATAGACCCTGTAATTATTATATAATGCCCTTCTTCACCTCTTGTTACAGCCTTTAATTTAAAGTCTAGTTTGTCTGATATAAGTATGGCTACTCCAGCTTTCTTTTGGCTTCCAGTAGCATGATAAATAGTTCTCCATCCCCTCACTCTCAATCTAAAGGTGTCCTCAGGTCTAAAATGAGTCTCTTGTAGACAGCAAATAGATGGGTCTTGTTTTTTTATCCATTCTGATACCCTATGTCTTTTGGTTGCGCATTTAATCCATTTACATTCAGTGTTATTACAGAAAGATACGGGTTTAGAGTCATTGTGATGTCTATATGTTTTATGCTTGTAGCGATGTCTCTGGTACTTTGTCTCACAGGATCCCCCTTAGGATCTCTTGTAGGGCTGGTTTAGTGGTGACAAATTCCTTCAGTTTTTGTTTGTTTGGGAAAACCTTTATCTCTCCTTCTATTCTAAATGACAGACTTGCTGGATAAAGGATTCTCGGCTGCATATTTTTTCTGTTCATCACATTGAAGATCTCATGCCAATCCTTTCTGGCCTGCCAAGTTTCAAAAGAGAGATCAGTCAGGAGTCTTATAGGTCTCCCTTTATAAGTTAGGGTATGTTTATCCCTTACTGCTTTCAGAATTTTCTCTTTATCCTTGTATTTTGCCAGTTTCACTATGCTATGTCGTGCAGAAGATCGATTCAAGTTAGGTCTGAAGGGAGTTCTCTGTGCCTCTTGGATTTCAATGCCTTTTTCCTTCCCCAGTTCAGGGAAGTTCTCAGCTATTATTTCTTCAAGTACCTCTTCAGCACCTTTCCCTCTCTCTTCCTCCTCTGAGATACCAATTATGCGTATATTATTTCTTTTTAGTGTATCACTTAGTTCTCTAATTTTCCCCTCATACTCCTGGATTTTTTTATCTCTCTTTTTCTCAGCTTCCTCTTTTTCCATAACTTTATCTTCTAGTTCACCTATTCTCTCCTCTGCCTCTTCAATCCGAGCCGTCGTCGTTTCCATTTTATTTTGCATTTCGTTTAAAGCGTTTTTCAGCTCCTCCTGACTGTTCCTTAGTCCCTTGATCTCTGTAGCAAGAGATTCACTGCTCTCCTCTATACTGTTTTCAAGCCCAGTGATTAATTTTATGACTATTTTTCTAAATTCACTTTCTGTTACATTATTTAAATCCTTTTTGATGAGTTCATTGGCTGTTGTTATTTCCTGGAGATTCTTTTGAGGGGAATTCTTCTGTTTGGTCATTTTGGATAGTCCCTGGAATGGTGGGGACCTGAAGGGCACTTCCCCTGTGCTGTGGTGTATAACTGGAGTTGGTGGGCGGGGCCACAGTCAGACCTGATGTCTGCCCCCAGCCCACCGCTGGGGCCACAGTCAGACTGGTGTGTGCCTTCTCTTCCCCTCTCCTAGGGGCGGGATTCCCTGTGGGGTGGCTTGGCCCATCTGGGCTACTTGCACACTGCCAGGCTTGTGGTGCTGGGGATCTGGCGTATTAGCTGGGGTGGGTAGGCAAGGTGCACGGGAGCAGGAGGGGCAGGCTTAGCTTGCTTCTCCTTAGGTGATCCACTTCAGCAGGGCCCTGTGGCAGCGGGAGGGAGTCAGACCCGCTGCTGGAGGGTTGGCTCCGCAGAGGCACAGCATTGGGTGTTTGCACAGAGCAAGCAAGTTCCCTAGCAGGAACTGGTTCCCTTTGGGATTTTGGCTGGGGGATGGGCGAGGGAGATGGCGCTGGCGAGTGCCTTTGTTCCCCACCAAACTGAGCGCTGTCGTCCGGGGGCTCAGCAACTCTCCCTCCCTTTGTCCTCCAGCCTTCCCGCTTTGCGAGCAGAGCTGTTAACTTATGACCTCCCAGATGCTAAGTCCCGCTTGCTGTCGGAACACACTCTGTCCGACCCCTCCGCTTTTGCAAACCAGACTCGGGGGCTCTGTTTGGCCGGCAGTCTGCCCCTCTGCCCTGGCTCCCTCCCGCCAGTCTGTGCAGCGAGCACCGCCTCGCCGCCCTTCCTACCCTCTTCCGTGGGCCTCTCGTCTGCGCTTGGCTCTGGAGACTCCATTCTGCTAGTCTTCTGGTGGTTTTCTGGGTTAGTTAGGCAGGTGTAGGTGGAATCTAAATGATCAGCAGGATGCGTGGTGAGCCCAGTGTCCTCCTAAGCCACCATCTTCCCTCCCTCCTGAATGATATTCTTAATACAGAGGTCATTATCATACAGTGTGACTAGTGGAACCCACACTGACAGAAATTCATACTTTACAGTGTGGCATGGAGAGAAGAATAATCCTACCATTAGTAGAGGCGAGTGGGAAGGGCTGGGGCCAGAGAGAAGTGAGATCAGGGATCAGGATGGATTGTGCAAGGAGTGCCTCGGTGGCTCAGTCAGTTAAGTGTTCAACTTTGGCTCAGGTCTTGATTTCATGGTTCATGGGTTTGAGCCCCGTGTTAGCTGACAGCTCAGAGCCTGGAGCCTGCTTTGGTATCTGTGTTTCCTTCTCTCTCTGCCCCTTCCCAATTTGCTCTCTCTCTGTCTCTCTCTCCCAAAAATGAATAAACATTAAAAAAAATTTTAAAAAGAATGTGTTGTGCAAGAGCTTATCTAATGGAAGTGGAGAAGGATGTTCAAGGCAGAAAGAACATGGGGGACCAAGACACTGGAGTTTGAGCAGCCTGATATATTTAGGAAACAGCAAATATTTGATATTGGTTATAGTGTTAGCTTTCTCCAACAACTATATTTATAATCATATACTTACAAGTCTGCACTTGTAAACTCATTTACTTATTCAACAAATATTTTTGAGGGTCTGCTATGTGTTAGGCAATGTAACAAGTTCAATCCTATTGCTATAGTCAAATCTCATGATTATAGTCATAATAAGAATAGTAATAGTAAAACTTATTTTTTGGAGTTTTCCATAATGTTTCTGTCTAGGTGATTCTATTCCTGAGGTCAAAACCCTTCTAGCACATTCTAGGGTACATTCATTCTAGCATAATAAACAGATTTTGAAACAACCCTGCACCCATGTGTGCATTGATCAAAGAGTGAACTTAATAGGGACCTTCTTCAGAGGGTTTCACAGAAGACTGACAAAATGATTATCAAGTATTTTATAAAGGATAGAGTACTCAGTCATAGTAAAAAAGTTACAATCTCTTACAAGTAACAGAGCCCCTTCCATAGTGAATATTTCTAATCAGACTGTGGCATCTTTTCAAACAAGACACATCAAGGCCATAAGCCAAATATGTATGCTTTCCAGTCTTCCAGTGTGGTACAGAATCTCTGCAAACAAGGACCTAAGAGATTGTTTGTAGCTCTTTCTTAGCAGAAATGAACAGCCAAGGCATAACCCTCCCATGCCTGCAGTCTTGCGACATTAATAACTCTTCAGGTTGTGTCAGCCTGACATTGTTGAGATGATGACTAATGATAAGTTATGTGCATGCTAGGAAGACAGAAATGGCTTGTCACCATGGCAATTGTTATCATGATCTGACTTTGTTGTTATTGACAACAGTGAATCGCAGCCATACCCTGCCCTGCCACCCCCCCCCTCCTTTCCTTACCACCTACCCCAGCCCCATACACAAGATGTGCACCTATTCCTGCTGTGAGAATTTCTGTTAATTCAGATTGTTAGCTGGCTCTTTATGTCTCATGACAATCTGTATGTTAAGCACTTTCAGCGACAGATGTTTCTTTGTAGATATCTACAAGTACAGAGTAGGAGATCCCTGCCTCTGGACCTCAAGTATTAAAAGGGAAGTAAGTTGACCTGAGGGGTTATTTAACAAACACTGGGTAGAACTAGGAGGGAGCCATGAGCCTCAGCTATGGCCCAATGCCCAGCAACCAATTTTGTCTCTGTGATGTAAATCATCTCTGCTCACCTCTCTTGCACCCAAGCAGTCATGAGATTAGTTGTAAAGAAAGAAGACTCAAAGCCATGGACCACAGTACCAGCCAATTCTCTCTAGCAAATAAAGTTTTAGTAGTCATCAAGGGTGCTCCACATATCCCTATTTTCCCTTAATTTATTCACTTAATTATTCATCCTCAATATTCATTTATTTATCACTTATAATGTGTTGAGCACTATGTCAGTTTCTGAACATGCAGTGATGGAATCTCCATGTTCAAGTAGTATAAACTTTAGTATTAAAGGAAGTTATGGAAATGTACATCTCTAGTAAAGAGGATCTGTGCTATAATTGTTTTCAGCAAACATCAAATTAATTATCTACTATATGCCAAATATATTTAGATAATATGCATGAACTTGAAGTTTTGTAGAAAATGTATTAGAGAAGAAAGATACATTATAATAGGATGTTACAAGAACACCAATAAAACTGTATGTGATATAAAATAGTCTCAATGGGTAGTTAGTATCTTTATCTAGAGATGACCAGAGAAGACTTTCTAAAGAGACAACACAACAATTAATACTAACTGAGGTTGAGGGATTCACTTCTGGCCTGTTGGGGGTCGGGTATTTCAGCACCTGAAAGGCACCAATGTAGCAAACACTTGCATCTTTCACTCCCACGGTTAAAGTAGTGGGGAACACCAGACCTTGATCATGAAGGCCAAATGATCTTGAATTCTTTTCCTGCCGCTGAAGGGGAAAGTGGGGTCATAAAGATGAAGAGAGATGTGACCATAATTATAAATATAATTATAATATAATAAGAATAATAATATTTATCTATCCCTTCTCCTTGGCCACAGTAATTGGTCCAAAGGTCAAAAGTGGGCATGTGATCCAACTGAGAACAATAAGAATACTTTCTGGGTGATGTCATTCTGGATCTCAGGGAGATACCTTCTCCTTCCTTTTGCCTGATTAAGTTGGGTTGACAGAGCTGGGCTCTACAAACATCTGCCGCCATATGGAGCAAGGCTGTCTGCAGTAAAAGAGAATAAGACCAAGAGAATGGCAGGGATGAGAGAAAGATGGGTGGAGAGAGAAAGAAGAGAGAGAGAAAGCAAATAAGTGAGAGTGATAGCTGAAATCATTCTAGTCCCTGGATCTTATTGAGTCTCAAGTCGGCTCCACCTCTGTCCCTAAATTCTTTTCTCTTCAAATGATTTGAGTTGTGTGTCTGTCACTCACAACTAAGCGTCCTGACTCACATAGAAAGGTTGGGCTTGACTGATGAGCAGAAATTTAGCTGCCAGCTGAGAATATAAAGGATGTGTGGGGCAGAAGGGCCAGCATTTGTAAAAGTACATGTGATATTACATGGCTAGAGCACAGTGCTGTGAAGAAAGAGGAAGGGCAGGTGGTGAATCTGAAGAGTTGGACAGGAATCAGGACACTAATGACCTGCAGATCATCCAAAGAGCTGGGGTTTTATCCCATAGATCAGTACTTCTCAAACCTTTTTGGCAAAAGAGCTATTTTTATTTAAAAATTTTTATTCCATCATAGGCCAATAGATTTGCAAAACACATTAAAATGAATTAGAGAAAAAATAAGGAGATTCAAGATACTAGTCATATCTTTAATTATGAGATTAAACTGGCATAGATGACTCTTGTAACTACACAGTTATTCTCAAGTCCTGTACTTACCTTACTGCAGACTGAAAATAAACAGTATGAGTCCAAATCTAGTGTCCAGATCACACTAAGTAACGTGGTGGGGATGACCAAGAGCCAGTGAAATGTTTCACACAGAGGTGTCGAAGTATAAGCAGAGCTTCTTAGAACATGTTGAGAAACAAAATTCAACCAAGCAAATGTGAAGATCTCGTGGGCTTTATTAAACGATCCATGAATCGAGTAGTATCCTATCTTAGCAAATAGGAGGGAGCTCTTGACAGGTGTACAAAAAGGAAGGGTTTTAAAGGAAGGAGAGTAGAGCAAGAAGTTAAGACCAAATGAAAGGATTGTTTCAGGCAAGGTCACCTTCCCTTAGAGGGAAGGACAGAGTCTTACCTTGCAGATTACCTCATCTTACTTTGGGGAAGTAAAGAGGGTTTATGTGACAGATTACCTCATTGGTGCTGATCGGAAAATTCCTGACTGACAGCCTTAGCCTATATTTCTTGGGGAGGTTGAAACTGCAATTACATTAGGTATTAAGCCCTAATTTGGTGACTTGGCCTAGCATAAGCGACTCCATCTTGGGCCCGTGGTTTTCCTTTTTGACAACTGACTGTACCCAAAATATCTAGGTCAACAAAGACGTCTCTAATGATGCATTTCAAGCTCTGCTATGAATCACATTTTGTCCAAAATTTTTCTCAGGACCTGTGTGAACACCTAAAAGGTGCCCTGGTAAAAGACCCATGATACCAGTTGTTAGATCTCGCTAACATTTTGAATGGGGGAGTTAGGATTTTATCTTCTTAACAATTAGAGCTACTCAAGAATGGGATGAGCTGACTTGTGAAATTGTGACTCTGTTCTTGACACCGGCAGGAGGAAGAGAAGGAGACAGAAAGGAGAAGTGAGTATGTGTATGTGTGCACGTGTGTGTACGTGTGCGTGCACGCATGCCCCTGTGCACGCATGTGTGGGTGTGTTTGGGTACATGTCTGCCAGAGGTAGAGAATGGAGTACTACTGAAGACAAACATGGTCTCTTCTCAGTTCTGCTTTTGATCAGCCTGACTAGTAAGCCATTCAGCCAAACACCAGGGGGTGAAAGGATGCTCGGCCATGACTCTTCCAGCCCCGATTTGAGTATATGTGCCATTCTTTCTGGGTTGGGAAGCGTGAGCCGTTCGTCTGTATCTCTATTACCTGGTTATTTGAAACAGATCCTTCCCTTTTGGCAGAACCAGCGCCTCATCACGGCTCCTCAGTAGTACATCTTCATAAAAATTATAGTTTATTCTGTGGGATACATTCTATGTTAAAAAATATTTCTGAAGGGCAAATAAATACCCCAAGCCCCAGAGAGTGAAACAAAAATATTCTTGGCAGTGACTTTTGAAGAGATATTTTCAAAACTCAGCAGGTGACAGGAAGAATTCTCCACAAGGTGTTATCAGATAACATCCCTCTCGTACAGGACTAATAATTCAGAGAAAATGATCCCTCTATCTGACTCCTCCCACTCCCAAACGCTGACTGATTTCCTCAGCCACAAGCCGTCAGATATATTTTTAGAGTCATCTTTGAGGATGGTCTTGATTGAGTTAATCAATCAATTTCCCACAGTGCTGATATTCTGACTTCCCACTAAAAGGTTTAGCAGGAAGGCAGGTAATTAAACTTCCCGCACGCCAGTAAACTGCATTATTGCACTAGAATACACAATCTGCTTCTCAAAATTTTTCATTTAGTGGAGTGTATGGGAAGATTTTCACATATTGATAGTAAATATTCAAAATATTAGTCATAATAATAACCACAATCTACTTTTATTGGGTGTTTATCATGAACTAGACTATATGCTAAATATCTGAACGTGGTAGATATATTATCTGATTAAATTCTAACAGTAACTCTGTTAGGAATATTTTACTATCAGCTTCTTTCTACAGATAGGGAAACTAATATTCACAGAAAGATTAAGCATCTTGCCCAAGGTGAAAAGACTAAAATCTAAATAGAAATGCATTATCAATGATAAAACTTCCAAGCCTGTAGAAGAAGGATATAAGTGAATAAAGAAAATAAAACATTCTAATAGAAGGCAGAAGGAGAAAAAAAGTAAAGAAAAAGCTCAAAATGTAAAATAAACTCACACTGATCAGTAGCAATTATGAATATATGTAAAGAGCTTTATATTCCTTTAAAAAGACACAATGAAATATGACTTCCCCCGATATTGAAATAGACTATTTAGAAATATATTTGAAAAATACTAACATAAATAAAGCTGATATGACTCTATTCATATCAGAATATTACTTCAAAGCAAAGAAAATCAGTGTTAGGGATAAAGAAAATTACTATATAATAATGAAAGGAATAGTTCTGCAGAAATATATGTTAGTGTTGAACTTGTATATGCTAACAGCATATACTTATAATATATATCAAGTGAATGTGAGAATTACAAGAAGAGGTATATCCATAAATCCATAACCATAAGAAGAGATTTTTAACACTCCTCTTTTTATAATATATAAATCAACAATCAAAAAAATTAGCAAAGATACACAACTAAACAACAAAATAAATGTGATACAGATATGAACAAAAAAAATAAGCTTGAACAACAAAATGCATTAGATTGACTGATATCCAACACCTAGACAATACATATTATACTTGATTCTCTAGGGATCATTTTCAAAAACTGACCAAAAATCAGTCAATGTAATTTTCAACAAACATCAAAGGATTCATATCATATAGATCATGTGCACTAAAAGCAATGCAATAAAATTAGGAATCAATTGCAAAAGTATATTTGGAAAATTTCAAATGTACTAAGTAGCTCATGGATTGTAGAAAATATTATAATATTTAAAGTGAAAAATAAATGAAAATGACTACATGTCAAAACTTCCCAAATGTAGCTAAATTGGTATTTAGAAGGAAATTTGTATCCTTATATGCCTACTTTAGAAACTATTAAAGAGTTAAAATCAGTGACCTAAGAGTGCAACTCAAGATGTTAGAAAATGAGCAACCAGATAACTCAAGAAAATAGAAAAAGAAAAATAATGATGATGAGCATAAAAATGTACAAAATTGCAAACAAAGACATGATATAAGATTAGAAAAAGCAAATTTGTTTTAGTGTCTGGGGGTAATAAAGTAGACATATCCTATACAAGATTTATCTAGAAATTATAGGAAAGTTTCAGAAATAGCATTTGGCATGAAAAGGAGAATGTAACTGGAGATGCAGGAACAATGGGAAATCCATAACTGAATATTCTAAATGCCACTATACCAATACATTTCGTATATTTAAAATTTTTTTTTAATATTTATTTATTTTTGAGAGAGAGAGACAGAGTGTGAGTTGGGGAGGGGCAGAAAAGGAGGGAGACACCAACTCTAAGCCAGCTCCAGGCTCTGAGCTGTCAGCACAGAGCCCAATGTGGGGCTTGAACTCACAAACCACGAGATTATGACCTGAGCTGAAGTCGGATGCTTAACCAACTGAGCCATCCATGTGCCCCTTTTTATATGTATATATATATATATATATTTTTTAATTTTTTTAATATTCATTTATTTTAATACATTTCAATACTTAGAGAAACTGAGCCATTTTCTAGGAAAACAAAATTGGACAAAACTGATTTTATAAGAAAAAGAACACTTAATTTGATCTATATATATTAAAGGAATTGAATAACTGATTAAAAGGATTGTTATAATTAGTATAATTAGTTAAAAATTTGTGGAGAGATTTTACAGGAATTTTCATGGAATGATTAATCTCAATTTTATAAAAATTGTTCCAGAATATAAAATAAGAAATGAATCTCCTTGTAGGAGGTTGAATAGTATCCCCCCAAAGATACGTACACGACCTAATTCTTGGAACCTGCGAATACTATCTGATAGAACAAAAGAGTGACTATTACCTTATATGTACATGGCAAAAGATATGTTTAAAGATTTTGAGAGGAGGAGTTTATCCTGGTTTATCTGGATATATATTCTTATAAGAGAGAGGCAGAAGGAGTTTGAGACAAAAGAGGAGGTGGCCGTGTGACCACAGACACAGGGATTGGGGTGATGTGACCACAAACCAAGGAATGCCTACAGCCAGCAGAAGCTGAAAGAGACAAACAGATTCTCCATCAGAGCCAACACTTTGAGTTCATACTTCTCCACAGCTATAAGAGAAAAAATGTGTTGTTTTAAGCCACCAAGTTTGTGGCAATGTGTTATGGCAGTCACAGGAAACTAATATACCTCCCCATCCCAATTTATTATTTTTTTTAAATATTTATTTACTTTTGACAGAGAGAGAGAGAGAGAGTGAGCAGGGGAGGGGCAGAGAGAGGGAGAAAGAAAATCCTCAGCAGGCTCTGCACTGTCAGCACAGAGCCCAACACAGGGCTCAAACTCACAAACCATGAGATCATGACCTGAGCCAAAATCAAGAATTGGACACCTAACTGACTGAGCCACCCAGGTGCCCCCATCCTATTTTTTTAAAGTTTATTTATTTATTTTGAGAGAGTGAGAGGCAGAGAGAGAGAGAGAGATGGAGAGACAATCCCAAGCAGGCTCCATCCAAGCTGTCAGCACAGAGCCCAACATGGGACTTGAACCCACAAACTGTGAGATCATGATCTGAGCCACAATCAAAAGTCAGATGCTTAACCGACTGAGCCACCCAGGTGCCCCTGCCCCCATCCTGTTTTAAAAGAGCAGTAAAATTTGATTTCTGAGCTCATTATTAACTGTAGGAAAACCAAAAGGTGTTCAGGAAACAATGTAATCATAAATGGCTGAGATGTGAATGGCATTTACATAGTCATAATATATACACACTGAATATTAAGGGTACCTAAAAGTATGGTAAACTTATAATGAGAGAATCAGAGGATGTATAGTGTTCATGAAGGGTTAAAGCTCTAGAGGAAGCGAAGTCCTTACTTCCTATAGTAATTCAATAGGATTAAAATTTTGCCTCTGAGAAAGGCAGAGGTAGGGAAGATGAACATCATCTTTTGGGCTTTCCAGAACCTCTCAAGTTTACAGCAGGCATGTGACTTAATCATATTTGTGTTTTGAAGGCGATCACTGCCAGAATCAGGTGGTGTACAATGGTGACCTGAACTCAAATCATGTAGGAATAGATAGAAGCATGAAGGATGCTCAGGAATCTATCTTACAGTAGTGGTTCTCAAAGTGCAGTCTCTAAATTGACAACAGGATGTGGGAATTTGTTAGAAATGCAAATTCTCAGGCCCTACCCCAGACACTCTGAGGCTGGGGCCCAGCAGTCTGTGCTTTAACAAGCCCACCAGATGATTTTGATGCTAACACTGGACAGCCACTGAGCTTCATGATTGATTGGCTGTGCAGGTTGAAGGAAAGGAAGGGAAATGAGGACAATGTCCAATTTCTGGCTTGAGCAACAGAGCAATAAAGGAGAAAATAAAATTCAAGATAAACAACATGCAAGTGGTTTGTAGGTGGAGGTGTATTCATAGCCCACTGATACCTAGGCAGGGACCAGTTGAGTCCCGAGAAGTCTCTGAACAACAGAGTCTACCCTCAAAGCCCATGAAAGTGTTGGAGGTTTTTCATGATCTTCCACATTTAACTTCTCCCACGCTAACTCCTGCTAACTCCTGTTGAAAGTCAGTTTTTGTTTTATCAACAAACAGCTGTGAAACCAGAATTCTTTATAATTCCTATTCAAACGAGGGTTCTGACATGCTGCTGAGAAGCCACATGGGAAGGAGTTTAAAGAAGAGGAGCCTGTTAATGACAAAAGGAAGCAATCTCCATGAAATTGATCTTCCTTCTTTCAATAGTCTGTCTTGGGCCTCTAAATGTGTCACATAAATCTTTTCTGGCCCAGTAGTTTCAGGGCACCAAAGAGAGAAACATATGTATAAATAATTTATTTGTTGTACTGACTAGCCCAAGTTTTAGATAACATATCACTGAAATAATTATCATTTTTAAAGCCTGGTGAAATAAGGTACCTCTGAACAGATCACCTCATTCCTGGATGATTACCAAAGCTTCCCCAAACCTGGCATCTTGCCACTTCCTCCATTTTGCACACCAATGCCAGATTAATCTTCTTGAAGCACCTGGAACACAACGGCCTCAATGACTCAGTTATGGAGTCTCTTCCCCTTTTCCAAACATAATATTAAAATGAGTGAGAAATGTCATATGTCCTAATAATACATAGAAATATCCTTTCATGATGACTCAGCAGGAAAAATAAAAAGAGAGAATTTCACTCTCAGCACTTTTCTCTTTTGTTTGAAAAAAATCTGTTGGGAAAATCTAAAAAACAAGATTAGATAGAAAAGTGCTTTGAGCTTTGTGAGTTTATATACAAGTGCATGATGGCAAATGTACACCTGGAAGACATTTCTGCCTTGGGTGAATTGGTCAAGCACTTTGCAAAAATATTGAATAGACAATGTTGAGTTGGGCTCTCCACACAAAGGGGAAGAGCTGTCTCTAGAGAGGAAAGTTATGCCCTGGGAGCAACGTCTCAGGGTATAGAGTGGAGTCATTCCTTTCGCGATGATTAAGGATCAGCCTACTAATGACTATCAAAGGACAGTATATGTAACTTTGAGGCAACCACCATTGGTGATCACTATCCCAGCAGACTCCTGGTGCTGCCTCAGCTTCCCAATGGTTTCTATCCCCCGACAATGGGCAGTGGTCTTGAGTGATACACACATCTAGATTTTCTCACCATCTACATTCCTCAGATCCAGCCCACTTGTCTCAGGCCATTTCAACACATATATATGGAGTTTGACCTAATCTCTTTAGCACTGTTTCTTCCCCATCTTCTTTCTCGTCGGATGAATCTATTTTTTTTCCTTCTTCCTAGCCAATGGGGTGGGGTTGTTGTTTTTTGTTTTGTTTTGTTGTTTTGCTTTTACCCAAATGCTTTTCCCAAAACTTTTATCTATTTATTAAGTTCATTCTTTTTCCATTAAGTTTTAGGTTTCTGAGAACTCAAAGGCAGAAAAGATTCTTTCTTCTTCTGCTTTCTGTTATCACCTTTTTTGTTTTGGAACTGAGGCAAGCAATTAGCTGAGATAAACATAGTTTCTTGAATGAGAGGAAGGGAAAACTGGGAGAAAGAAATCTCTATAAAATGATGGTTAAGATTAAGCTGACCCATATGAAGTTGTTAATATTCAGCCCATTTTATGTACAAAATAACAATTTCAAATTTTAAAATATGTTTGAAACCCTTTGCTGCTACTTAAAGGTATATCAAAAAGACTTTAGGGGCACCCGGGTGGCTCAGTCAGTTAAGCATCTACTTCAGCTCAAGTCATGATCTCATGGTTCATGGCTTGGAGCTCTGCGTTGGGCTCTGTGCTGACAGCTTGGAGCCTGGAGCCTGCTTCGGATCTGTGTCTGCCTCTCTCTCTGCCCCTCCCTGGCTCACGTTCTGTCTCTTTCTTTCTCAAACATTAAAACAAAATTTTTTAATTTTTTTTTCTTAACGTTTTTATTTATTTTTGAGACAGAGAGAGACAGAGCACGAACGGGGGACGGGCAGAGAGAGAGGGAGACACAGAATCGGAAGCAGGCTCCAGGCTCTGAGCCATCAGCCCAGAGCCCGACGCGGGGCTCGAACTCACGGACTGCGAGATCGTGACCTGAGCCGAAGTCGGACGCTCAACCGACTGAGCCACCCAGGCGCCCCTAAAATAATTTTTAAAAAAAACTTTACTACCGCTAAAATCACCATTTAAAAAAATGCAATCCAACATGGTGCAAACTAAGAATTAAGATACTCTTAGTCTAAAAGGGGGTTAATTAAGGTAGAATTAGTCAAAGAGAACTTTCTAGAATAGGTGAACTTTACTGGTCTTAAAGTAGGTGTATGGGCTAACAAGGAAAATCAGGCAGAGCATGCTATAGGCAGGGATGGCTTTGGTGCCCATGAATAGCTTGAAAGGTAAAGGGTCCTTGGTTCTGGCTAACCCTGGCTTCCTTTGGCAGCCCTGCGCTGTAGTGGAAGGAGCAGTAGATGGAGAATCAGATCACTGATTTTCAGACCCAACTAGCCGGGAAGGCTTGGAAAACTCATTAGGCTTTGTAAATCTGTATTGCCATATCTATTGCAAAAAAATGAAAATAACACCTCCTCAGCCTCTCTCACAGGGTTGTTGTCAGGATCAAATAAAATCATGTAAAGAGCTATAAAAAAATGCAAGTAAATTTCTTTATTTATAGTAACTGCTTTTGAAGTCTCATTTAGGCACTGTGTGGCTTCATGCATATTATTGATATCAAACTTGGAAAAGATGAAAATAAACTCATCTTCAGATGCCTAAGAAATGTCAATAACATTTCAATTATGAATGATAAAAGAGAGACATTAGCAAAACCTCAAATTATTACCCCAGGCTCTGGCTTGATAAACATTCTTTCTGGCAAAAACAAAATACGCTGATTTTTCTTACATATTTCTTCTTTTTCGCCTCCTCCTCCCCATCCCTCTCGCCCTCTTCCTCCTTCTCTCTCCATGTCCATCTCAATTTGTTGAGTATTACATGAAGCCAATCTAGCTTAAGTACTTTATGCAATCCTTCACATTTAGTTATACATTGTTCTCTTTTCTGCGCTCTTTCTGTCCTGTTAGTCAGCCTTTTGTGCTGAATATTCACTTCAAAACAAATTTGTCTAACATACACTTGTGGAAATAATATATTTAATGGGGAAAAAGCAGTCTGTTTCAGACAATCCATCCGTCTCCTCCCTCCATCAAAACTCCATATACACCCTGTGGGTTTCTCTGGTCAATGGAATTTTCAGGACCTATAGCTGCCTCTGTAAACCTGACTTTCCACACCCTCAGGGGAGCTTGGCTTGAGCACTAGGCACAGGCCTGGCCGGCTTGGTCTGGGTCCCGTCCTCCACAGCTGTTCCATGATCCCTTTGGGCACTCCTGCTGCTGTGAGACTATCTTGCAAAGCCCCGGACTCAACATTCTCCGTGTTATTTCTCTTCCCACCTTATTTAACCTCTCATATTAGAGACAATAATGGTCTCTAGGATGTTGAAGGCCCATCTGTGTGGGGCTAATTGATTTCCCTCCATCACTCCATATTTATTTTTTTCCTTGCCTCCAGAAGCATGCTCTGAACCAAAGGCCATGCATGGCAGCAGCTCATGCTGGCAAAATCCTGCTTTTATTATTCCTTCCCTGGCAACAATTATTTATCCAGCTTGTCAAGTGACTGAGGACATCGCAGCGACCATCTGTTTCCCTCTGTCTGAATCCTTTAATGTAGTTAGACTCCATTTTCAGGAGCACCTCACTAACACTGCTTGCATTTTTCTCCATTTGTGTATGCTAGCTTTGGCAGTGTTTCCTCACTGGGGTTGGCATTTTCACTTCACGCTTGTTCATTCAATTAGCATCCTTCTCTTGTGAATTAACTGCTTAGCTTCCAGCAAGTGGTGTCTTGGTTAGCTTTCCCCGAATCCTTGAAAGAGTCCCTTTCATCTCCTCTCATCTATGCTGATACCATCTCTTGGTTATGTTACTTTAACAGAACCTCCTAAGAGGCTCAACTCTCCTCCTGTTCTCTTACAGTGTCTTTGGTTCAGGGCTCATCTTTCCTTGCCTGGAGGACTGAAACAGCCTGTTCTCCTTGTAGACAAGCCCCATTCCCTGCAAACCACAGCTGCCAAGTGATTTTCCCCAAGCACATGGCTGTCATCATGGCACTCCTCTGCTTGAATTCCTCAGGAATTTTCCACTGGGCTCAGGCTAAGCCCATCCACTTTGGTCATGACACACAACCATCTTTTGAAATCTACCCTCTGTTCTTCTCTCTAGCAACATATTGTGTTATGTCCTCATATTTTTTTCTCTTCCCTGGAAGTGGTTCTGAATTTGTAGGGGGGAGAACATTTGGCAATATCTGGAGACATCTTTAATTGTCACAGCTGAGGAGAATAGGGATACTACTGGACTCTACTGGGTAGAAACCAGGGGTGCTGCTAAATGCATAGGACAGCTACACATGGCAAAGAATCATTCAGCCAAAATGTCAATAGCACTGTAAGCTAGGAAACCCTGTTCTAGCCAGACCAACCACTAGAGTTGTCTGAGTGCACCATGATCCTTGTTTCCCCATATCTTTGTCCAATGACCTTTCCTCTCCAATGCATCTCTCTCTTCCACCATTTGCCTGTTAATGTCTAACCATCCTCTAAGGCTCAGCCCAAGAATCCCTTAATTTTGATTTCCTGACCACGTACCATGTCTGGTGCCCCTCTTAGCTTTTAGTCATCCAAAATTTCAAGATACACACACACACACACACACACACACACATCTTCTATGTACTATAATGTTAGGTTCTGGAATTAAAATAGTGAGCAAAATTAGCATGGTCATTGCATTTATACAATCAATAATCTGTTTTGATTTATACAATCAAAACATTTGTTTTGTTTTGATTTTGTGTTATAACTTCATCAAAACCTGTCTCAAACACATGGCTAGAATCCAAATTTCTTAGCATTGTGTCCCCAGCCATTCCCAATGAACCTTCCTATTTCCATCATTCCTTCCCAGCCTCTGCACCTGTGATCCCATCATGTTATAGCCATACCCTCATTCTTTTAACTTTTTCTTCTTCCATCAAGACCAAGTTCAAGTATCCCCCTCCTCTTCAGAGGTTCTCAAAACACTGAGTTAGTTCCTCTGTCTGTGAGCACTCTTAACATGCTGTAGGTATTTGTAGGTCATCACTCAGTCAAGAAAAATGGTGAAAAGCATCATGTCTGGAGGCTGACAGATCCAAAGTTAATTAATCTTTCTAAGCTTTAATTTTTTCATCTGAAAAATAAATAAAGGAGTAGTGCTCACCACATGTTTCTGAAAATATTAAATAAATTAATCCATGTGAATTGCCCAGCATAGTATTAGGGGCTCAATAAATGTTAATGGTTATTACTATCTATAGCCATATTGTAGGCTATATAACTGATTCTGTGGCTTTGCCCTGGACTAACTGCTTTTTCCCTGAGGATATCAACTGTGTTTTATTCATCACTGTAGCCCAGACACAAGAAAAGCCCAAATGGTAGATGCTTACTGCACGTTTGAGTCAAGGATGGGGACTCAAGTGCAGTGGTCTGTCCTGTAGCAATTTAATATCCGACATCAGCTGAGCATTTACTAGGTACAGCAGTGATGATAAGCACTTTCCACAGATTGCCTCGTTTAATCCTCACCATTGTCCTTTGAGGTTGGTACCATTATTATCAGTTCCCATTTTACAGAAAACTGGGGCACAGAGAATAAAGGGCTTGCCCAAGTTTACACAATTAAATGTTCAGTCCACATTTAAATGCAGGGAGTTTAAATCATTACATCTTTACTTAAAAAAACCAGGTAAAGTTAATACTTACTTCAAGAATTCATTGATTATGTAGTACAATGGACACTAAGAAGTTTTTTGACTAGATACAGATGCTACAAAAATATCTACTTGTTTTTCAGAGTCACCAAAATTATTTCAGGCTTCCAGAAGCCACTCCCAGGAAGAGGCAGCGTGTAGGTTGTTGATAAGATGAGGAGTGGGAGGCATTTATCTTTGAACCCAAACCAGACATTTTCAAACAAGGCAACTACACATTTGCCTTCTACATTTCCCAACGTCTTATATAATAAACAATGTGGGAAATATGTAAATGAGAGCAGGAGAGAATTAGAGGGATGAGTGCATCCCATCAGGAAAACTGAGAGAAAAATGGTTTATTCACACACAAATGAAGAAACATCTTGATGGAGTCCCTAAACAGGGATGACATTGTCCCCTAATGATACAGGCCACCTAATTGCTAGGTTTTTACTGGGAGTTAGGGAAAAGAAGTATTCATAAACTGTATAAAAGCAGCAGCCTCCACAGCATTTCGGTCACAGGTGGTTCCTCCAACAGGAGCTTGTGGAGCATAACTCAGCTGTAAAGAGGACCCGGGGAGTTCTTAAGCTACCCGGGCTCCTAGGACACCTATTTAAATTCTTAATTTTAGCCAAATGAGAATCATCCCTGCAGCAAAATAAGGCAAGCTACTGAGTTTCACAATTTGCTCTTAGAGAAAACTGTAATTAATCCTCTGAAAGTCATTGGGATATAAAACTTTCAGGATAGAGAGCAAATGTTATTAAAGCTCCAAGCTTTCCCCATGGATTAATGATGCTTCCACCTCATTTTAAGTCACAGCTCTGGGGTCCAGGCTGTGGGCTTGGGTTATAGGTGATGCTATTATAATGAGGTCCTTCAGACTGGCCTCATTAGGTGGCTGAGTCTCTGGCTCAAGGAGGAAAGATAGCTCAGGAGTATCCCCAAACCTACCGAATAGTTGGGGAACAGGGGAACCTCAGTTATATGCCTATTTCATGGGCAGACATGTCTTATGCTCCTGTTAACTTTCTTTGCTCTTTACTCTCCTGACCCAAAGCAAAAGTCATAGAGACCCCAGAAAACCAAATACAGTGGAAACAGTGAGTTCTCAGGAAGGTGGGGGGGGGGGGCGGGAGAGGCAGGCAGAGATGGAAATAAACCTCTTGGACTATGAATTTGAGAGAAACATTGTCCCAATGGCCTCAATTTCATTGATTTGTGGGGAAGAAGAAATGCATTGAAGAGGAGACAAAAGGCAACCACTTGACCTACAAACAATTCCAGAAGAACAACAAGTAAATTATTTGTGCAAGCTATTTGAGTAAATATATATCCTATAAATATATAATATTTTACTGCTCACAATGAGAAGGGGTAGTTCCCCAAAGACAAATTAGGGCACAGTTCACAATAAGGAGGAAGACGTGCTGGAGAGACAAAAGAAGAAGATGTACCTTGCATGGATTATAATATATGGAATCATATATATCATTCAATATACAGCATTCAAGAAATAAGAAAGAAAAACTAAATCTGGTCCTACATGCACACACAAATCTTTAAGTAATTAAATTATAAGAAAATATCCTTACCGTGGGAACTGACGGAATACAATTTGGTATTGCAGGTCTATCACACAAACAGAAGTTTCTTAGATATTTGTTGAAATGATAAATGAATTTCTTAAATTATCAGATGTGCTTTATAATTTGACCAAACCATGAGTTCTTCATTATAACTATACATATTATATATTACCTATTACATATTTAATTTTGGTAGCAAAGCACCAACAATAATAAATGCTATTCATGCAATATATAGCATATGATATATATAATTATATAGTACATCCATATTTTATGGTTATATATATCATATAATTATATATGAAATTATACTAGCAAAGCACCGATAATAGACATTTTAGGTTAATGGAATTCTCTAGTTAACAGAATTTTTGGTAAGAGGTGTTAATGTTTATTCTTGCCCAATGAAAGAAGTGATGTAGAGATAAGTGCCTTGAATGAGCAAGGAACCTGGGAAAGTAAGTTTTACTTCACCACTTATTTCTTGATCCCAGTTACACATGAGAATTCAATTCCTTCAGTATCCATAGATTTACTTTTCCCTAGAAGCAGCACATTTTAATTCTAAACCCAATTATCCTCAGTAGTTCAGTCTTTGCTTTGGTTTCAGAGCTCATCTAGACAAGTGCTTTCTCTGGAATACATTTCTTCCCTTGTAAGTATGAACCAAATGAATCAGCAATCATAAAGACAGCCAGGGTATGATTAGCCAGAGTGTACTGGATAAACAGTGTTTTAATTCCCCACATGTTGACAAAATTTACAATATTGCAAATTACAAAATTCACTCTGGGTTATTCAGGGGAAATTAAAATTAAATACTGAGCACCATGACTTTACTGCCCTCCTGGCCAGACTTGAGCATCCAGATGGCATTCATTCATCGGGTAGTATGTCATTGTGGGTCTCATGGATCCCTTGACTGGGGACTAGGGACCTTGTACTGGCACCATCATTGGCACCTGGCTCCCATATTTATTCCAACAGTGCTCCTGTTGTGACCATAAGACCTGATGTGAGATATGATACTGCCACAAGCATCCGTATAGCACTCAGTCCCTGTGTAATGCCTCCAGATTGAGGCAAAGACCAAGGGAGCTCACTGGATATAGTTGGTGGAACAGAACCAAGCATGTAATCAAGTAGGCTCATCTGTCAGTAAGGAGGCAGGACTGGGAGAGAGGAAAGACCAAGAAGACAGGAGAGTAAGTTTGTAAGGCAAACAAGGGAAGGAAAAGGCAGAGGAGATTAAAAAAAAAGAGCTGGGAGAGGGGACAGAGAAAAACCCATTTTATAAGGCATAGAGGGAAAGGTCTACTCTGAGAGGAAGAGACAGACACAGGGTGATACCATATTACTGACCATTTAAACCCATCCCGCCCTGGGTTCTCCTCTGTGCATGTGTGTGTGTTTGTGTGCACCAGCTTGCTCATAGAGTAGGCAATCTGTCTGGGCTGCTCATTGGGCCTGGGCTGGACTTGGCAGGGGAAGGAATAGTGAAAATAACAACAGGAAAGCCAAAGCAAAGCACAGACTATGTATGTTTCAGTATAAGGAAATGTAAGAGCCCAGAAGAGGAGTGAGAAAGACTATAGTCTTAATTCTGCCATTAATAATTCAATCAGTAATGCCACCATTTATAGGCATGCTCTTTTCCAAGCATCTACGAGAGCTAAGGGTTTCACGTATGCCCTCTTGTCTAAGCAAGGGGGTGAAAGGGACACAGAGGAAAGGAAATCAGGGATGGGAGTCAGAACCATCCACAAGTTTGACCTACTTCACTTATTAGAGTCTGGGTTAAGATTCTTGTCTGACAAAAATAATTGGAACTATAAACATATTGAGATCACTAACCAAATACCTGCTGAGACTGCCTTCTGCTCTTTAAGTCAATGCAGCACATAAAATACTTCCAACTAGGGAATGAGTGATACTGAAATTGTAGGTTACTGAGGGGTCTTTGTCTAAAGTCTTTCTTCTTTCAAACAATTTTTTATATCATGGGAAAGAGGCTGATACACAAATATATCAGGAGAGTGACATAAACACCAGAATACACATTTATAGCTAATTTTCCTATTTTATTTATGAAGTCTGATGAAGAGAAAGCTGTGTTCTAGAAATATAAATGGCCAAATTGATGCATGAGCTATGATGGATAGTCCACAAGGTCTATGGGCCTTTTGCCAGAGAGGAGAAAGAGAATTCTTAAGAGTGAATAAAGGAGTCAGTGTGGGTGTGAAAGGAAGTATCACACTCATGCATGGCAGCTTTGGTCATACCCATCCTCTCCTAAATCTTACAAACAACTTCCTTAGAATAGCCACGAAATCCTGTCTGCTGCCAGAAGTCAAAGCCAATGCAACAGTGGTGCCTACAACAGACACTGAACTATCAATGCCATGTCTCTAAAATAGACTTTCAGTGGAAATGTAGCCCGAAGCAATTCCTGTCTCTTGTGGGATATTTTCTTATTGGTGTAGGTGGGACTGCTCAGTAGGCAGAAGAGGCATAAGGGCAGTGAATGGAGACATGGAGAGGGAGAGATCTACTCCCCAAAATGCTTCTAGGCTACCCTGCAGCTGATTACCACAGTCTCTGCATTCGCTTATACCACTGGCAAACACACACACACACACACACACACACACACACACACACACACATACACACACACACCCCTCAGTTATAGAAAACTTAAAAAAAAAGTTATCTCGGGGAGCCTGGGTAGCTCAGTTGGTTAAGCATCCAACCTTGGTTTGGGCTCAGGTCATGATCTCATGGTTCATGAATTTGAGCCTCACATGGGTCTCTTCACTGACAGTGTGGAGCCTGTTTGGAATTCTCTCTCCCTCTTTCTGCCTCTCCCCTGCTCATTCTCTCTCTCTCTCTCATAAAATAAATTAAAAAATAATGTTTCTCTTCTCTCCTTTTTAAAAATTTTTAAATATTTATTTTTAAGAAAAAGAGGGAGACAGAGCATGAGTAGGGGAGGGGAAGAGAGAGAGGGAGACACAGAATCCAAAGCAGGCTCCAGGCTCTGAGCTGTCAGCACAGAGCCCCACGTGGGGCTCAAACCCATGAACTGTGAGATCATGACCTGAGCCAAAGTCAGACGCTCAACCAACTGAGCCACCCAAGTGCCCCTGTAGGTTTTCTTGGAGAAGAGACACAGCAAATCACGGAACGGGATCCTAAAATTTCTTGTGTCCATCTTGAAGTCTTCACAGGGTGTCACTCACAAATCTCTTCTCCCAGATCCTCTTGTCTGGGTCCACACAGGGTGCTCACAGCATCACTGGGCTGTCCTCTCCACTTCTCTCATCATCTGCCTCCCTCCAAAGCCCTGGCATTGGCAGCCAGACTGCCAGCCTGTAGCTGTTTCCAGCACTCAGGAAGTCTGGTCAGGTCTGATTGCTCATATTCCAGGGGCAGCCCCCTGGAATACTGGTGAATATAATTTTAAACCTCATTACAGAAAGAAAGGCAGAGGCTAAAAATGGAAACTGGTAGGAACAAGACGGAATCCTGAGAGAATTAAGAAGTGAGAGGGACAAGAAGGCTTAAGGTCAAAATGATATGCATATTAATGGGTGTTTTAATGAGTGGTTCATTAGAAAATTGGGATAAGGCAAAGAAGAGACAGGAAGAGAGACCAGTTAGGATATTTTATACATAAACTGGCGCAAAAAGAGCTAGCCAAATGAATGTCTTACTTGTTTATGTTGAAACAGATTAAATGATTCAATCTTACATTATATAAAATATCAACTGTAAATATTGTTCATAATACACAATGGAGAATTTATATTTTAGCCAAAATGCCATTAGTGGAATCAAAAAATATGGCTGCACAATTTGCTGTCTTTGGAGAGAGATTTGCAAGAAACTAATAGAAGAATCTTAATGACACAGAGCCAGCACTTTGCAGTGTGGTGGGGGAGGGGACCACATCTGCACTTAACTATTTCCTCCTTCCTCCCTCCCTCCCATCCCTGCTAAATAGAGATCAGACACGTGTGTCAAGGGGACTCAGTCACTTCGTCTGCATATTAGCTGTTATATTAAGATTTGCTGCAAAAAGATGGTCTTTTAAAGTTTTGCCTCTAAAGAGGGAAAGGAGTGGAAATAAATGATCAGCTGAAGGACATTTGGGGAAGGCATCTTTTGAGCATTCATTGTTACTCTTTACAACTAATTGAAACCAGTTGTTCCAATGCCTCAACTCTACCTGGTTCAGTTTTGCTCTTGAGAATGCTTTATTTCTTCCCACTTCTGAATCAACAAATAGGGTTCTGATTTGTTAGCTCTGTAGAAGGATCTAAGAGGCCTCAATGAGGTAATTCAGTTTTCAAAACAGACTATGTTTTCACCGGAAGGTGGAAATACTGGCACTCCCCTTCTGAAGAGAAGCAAGGATAGTCCAGAGTGATACTTTAGGCTGGGAAGGAGACAAGACACTCATGGAGGAAAAAGTTGGCCAGGCTAACAGTGTATGAAGCTGAAGGCAGTTTTCACCAACCAAGCCACCTGCAAGAGAGACCTTATTCATCCTGTATCTTCTGCAACTCTCATGGGAAAGTCCAGCCAAGCATCATCAAGTTTTCTGCCTTTATACCTGCTGTATCCTAGAATTCCTTTTCCTAGGCCAATATACAGTTAGATTATGAGTTTTAAAGCACTGGGAAAAGTCTTACATTTGAAATGTAACCTAGAGGAGCCTACCTTTGTACCTGAAAATCCTACACTAGTCATTTCTAAGGTTATTAGCTTTGAAGGCAGCTCTTGAATGATGTTTCTAATTATTCATTGTAAAGTGAAGAGGCATGACAGTATCATATGAATCATAGGATAGACCATGAAAGAATGGGAAACATGCAAAAGAATGGGACACAGGATGAATCTGTTTGATGGGAAGTTAAAGAAAGGAGAAGTGGAGACGGTACGTGCTTCCAGAAGGGTGGGTTGGTAGAAAGAGCACTTAACAAGGAATCAGAGGTCTGGGATTTGCACTTTCTCTTGGTTTCTTATTAACTACATGGCCTGGATAAGTCATTTGGAATTTCTGAATTTCAGCTTTCTCATTATAAAATTGGGATAATAGCATGTCCCCTAACAACCTCACAGGGCCCTGTCATTGTAACACAAGGTTCTGTGGAGCCTTCAGCTTATAGAATTGGAGGTACCCTGGTTAAAAAAGAGGATTACTAAACTATAAAAACAAAATTAGGTATAAATGTGAAAATTTAGAATAAGAAAACAAGTCAAAATATGTTACAAAAACTGTACATCCAGCTGAAGTTTATTTTAGCCAGATGTCAAAAATCCTGCAAAGGAAGTGGCCAGGAAGAGACACGTGAGAATAGGTAAAAAGAGATTGTAGCAAATTTCAGTTAAAGTACTGACTTTTGCAAATTTTACAAAAGCACAGAGCATGGGAACACATTGCCAGGTCTCAGAAGGGACTTGTGCCTGCCAGGGGCCCAGAAGTCAAAGCTTCCTTAGCTTTGTGGTAAATCAGTTTCTGAAATGACGCTTATTAAAGGTTTTTGGGAACTGTGAAGTACAATATGAAACATACAGAATATGAAACATACTCTCCATTTCCAGAGTTGTTGACTGATGGGAAGTCCATTTAACAGGCTGCTATTCTAATACCATTATAGTAAAGTTGATACAAATTGGGGTTTAGATGATTTGTGTCACAGCCACAATCTAGATTATTCAGTTAAAAGTGCATATTTACTTAAATTGCCTGGGTCAGAATATATACACCCAATGGCATTTATAAACCAGGCTTTAGATTTATAAGCGATTCATATACAGTTTATAGAACTTAAAATACATACTTTTATTTGAGCCTTGGATCATCCATTGCTGTGCAACAAATCACCCCAAAATTTTATGGCTTAAACCAATAATAATCCTGCATTATTTCTCCTGCTCTCCATGGTAGTTATTTGGGAGTGGTTTGGGTAAGCAATTCTGGCACGGGGTCCCTCCTGTTGTTACAGTTGGATTTGGGTTGGGACTGCAGTCATCCATAGGCTTAACTAAAGCTAGAGAATTTAACTTGCAAAGTGCTTTCACATAGTTGGCAAGTTGGTGCTGGCTGTTGGTCAGGAGCCTGTTTTTCTCCATGTGGGATTCTTTCCCAGGCTGCTTGACTGTCCTCACAGTATGGTGGCTGGCTTCCCCCAGGCAAGCAATCCAAGAGAAGGAAAGAGCCAGTAGAATCATCTTGCCAGTTAGGACCCAGCCTCGGGAGTCATCAGTATCACTTCTCTTCATTCTGTTGGTCTAGGAAATTAGAATTCAGTCCAGTGAAGAGAACCATGATTTTGTCTCTCAGTGGAGGATTATCAACATCACGTTTAAGAAGAGCATGTAGAATAGAATTTATGTCGGTGCAACCATCTTTGGGCAAGATAGTGTGCAACAAACCTCATACAAACTGGGGAGGTGAGTAGGGCAAACATTTTTATCCCTCTTCATCAGGAGGGAACACTACAAAGCATTTCATCAAGAAGAAGCCTGATAGGCCTAGGTTCAAATCTACCCTTTTTAGCTTATTCTCTGAGTCATGCTGGGAAATGTTATTTAAGCTCTCAGGATTTGTTTTCTTATTTTTTAACTCTAGTACAATATGGTTGTCCTAAAGCTTAAATGAGGTAAAGTCTACAAAGGGATCAACACAGTTACCTTATGCATAGTAAATGCTTGGTAAATAGTAGGTTCATTTTAGAGATGAGGAGACAGCAAATGAAATATTAAGTAATGACTCAGTAAATAATTTCTCAAGATCACAAACGATAAAAAAATTAAATTATCAAGGCAAAATATTTTAACCTGGAGTTCGATAGTTTCTTCAGTATAATCGAGCACTGAAAAATGCACTCACCTGGCAAATAAATGACCAATACATTCAGTTTGAATGTAATTTATATATGGTTTGTTCAGATACCTTAATTATAAATAGGAGCCCTCTTTTAGTTTAACTTCAAATAACCAACTGAAAAATTAGAACTCTTCTGGTTCCAGGTGCCCATGATTTCCTTTTGGATGACAAATGTCCTCCACATTATTGATGATGGAGGCACCGAACTTATGAATTACTTTTTAATTATTCAATTTGATAGGATATACAATATGTAAAATTAATAGGAGCCTCAGTCGGGAGCAAATTTCCATTTTTTCCCTCAGTTAACAGACTTAGTATAAACAATAATACAGCTGAGTTTAACACACTGGAAAATGTGATCATATTTTTAAATTGTTATGCATATTAGCTAGTCGTATTCACTTTTTTGAATACTAAAGGTGATTAAAGGGCTTTGTTTACCTAGAATTATTTGGGCCATACCTACTGGGAGGTTGAGGGGAAGGGTTAGCAGAAAGTGTTTAATGCACTAAGCATAGGTATAATGTTTCCATAATTCATCAGCTCTACTTTGCACACCTTCCTGTGCATTTACAGAGACTGCATACATTATACAATGATGGATGGGATGCTGATTAAATAAAATTTGCTGCTCTTGCTCAGACTAAATTTTTTCTCACATTAATTTAAAAAATTCTAAATGGTGTCCTTAAAAATGACTGTTTATACCAGAATTGAACACCAGAGTTAACCAGAGTTATTAGGAATTTGACAAATACAAAGTTTGCTTACCCTTGACTTTTGCAGAGGGTGCTGCTTACTCTTCCCCATCAAGACTAAGAAACAGGGGTACCTGGGTGGCTCAGTTGGTTAAGCATTCGACTTTGGCCTAGGTCATGATCTCATGGTTTGTGAGTTCGAGCCCCGCGTTGGGCTTTGTGCTGACAGCTCAGAGCCTGGAGCCTGCTTTGGATTCTGTGTCTCCTCTCTCTCTGCCTCTCCCCCAGTCATGCTCTGTCTCTCTCTCTCTTTCTCTCTCTCTCTCTCTCTCTCTCTCAAAAATAAACATTTTTTAAAAAATTAAAAGAAAAAAAGACTAAGGACCAAAGCTAATTAAGATATAAAGTCCAATCTCAGACTTTCAGTAATTCTTGAGTTCTTCACAGTGTTCAAAACACTCTGCAGGATACCCTTCACCCCGAAGGAAGTTAGTGATCCGGGAAAGCTAACCTATGCCATCTCTCACCAGGACAATCAATGGGTACCTTCATGAGTTAAAGTTTCTCAGAAATCAAGTAACAAAATCCATTTAGCTTTGTTTAACTCAGTGTTTCTGAAGTGTGTTTGAACAGGGAGTTCTTTTTTGTTGCTTGTGTTTTCAAACAACTTCAACTGACAGTCTCATAGACTGTTATCTTCTTTGATGGGCTATAAGCTTGCTATCCCAGTGCATGTATAAAATACCATTTTACTTAGCAAAGCTCTTACTGATGGGTATTTTAGTTGCTAGCAAGTGTTTGCTATTTTAACTTGCCCCCATTTGTAACTTGTAGTATGTGTCCATGTAGTACATGCCTTTAGATAAATTTCTAAAAACAGGATGTGTAGTCTTGACCTGGTCTTGATGTATAAACCACAGATCGAGCTCCTGAACATCCCCACAATTCTCCATGGAAACCTGAGGGTGGTTCTCTCCCCTCTGCAGGGGATATCTCGTGGCTGCATAGTGACAATTATGACAAGATACCCTGATGTTCAGGGACAGACAAAGCCCCATCTGCTGTGCTTCTACGGAAGCCAGCTCTTTGCTTCACCCTGCTTCACCCTGCTTCCTTTCTAGATCTGAATATACATTTTAATCAAGTGTAAAGTCAGCCACAGAGGCAGCAGGTGAGCACCTCTGGCTTCTTGGCTGAGAAGAGCTTGGGCTACTGTGTATGGTTACCCTGAATTGCACTTAGGCAACTGAGTTAACTGCATGAGTCACCAGGTACACACTCTTCTGCATTGCCCTCTGCCTGGTGCTTTCAATCCCCTTCTTATCACTTTCTGCTGTTGGCAGTTCACAAAAAGAACAGTGCCTAGAGCACAAACAGCTACTCTCCAAAGTCCATCTGTTTCCTAGGACACTAGTGAGACATCTCTATTTAGTTTTTGGCCTCTGTATTCATTGGTGAATTTCTCAGCCAACATTTGGGCCAAATGAATCATTTGCAGTTGGGAATCAGATATGGTCTTGGGTATAAACATCATCATTTGTGTATTTTGGAAAAACTCTGATTCCACCCAAATCTCATTATGACTGATATTTGCATAAACCCTGACCTAACTATTTTACTGACTACTTTCCAGAGCAAGCCCGCATTGTCTGTGCTGCTGTATCTGAACATCACTAACTAGTATTGTACTCACTCTTACATCCAGACGTCACTAGCTGACACCATTCCTCCTTCCTGAAATTACTTTCATTCTTTCTCTCCTTTCCTCACCCCTATACCCTTCCTCTCCAGTTTCCTAAACTTTGTCTTTTCTTCAGGACTTAGATCCTATCTAAAACCTTGTATACTCCTTCCCTGCCCATCCTAATCCAATAGGATCTTTCCCCACATTCTATTAGACATCCACCATATTTAGCTTTGTATTCCCATTGATCTTTTTTCTTTTTTAAAAATGTCTGTGTGTTTTGTCTTCAACTGGACGGTAACCATCTTGAAGTCAGTGACTGTCTTTTCATCCTTTCCAATTTAAGAAACATACATCCTCTTCCATTTTCTAGATACTATAAGATAAAGGCATAAATTGTGTATATTCAAGTCAGCATAGAACCTACTCAGTAACTTTCACCATCTCCTGTGGCTCACCGCATGAATATTTGGATTTTTTTTTCATAAAATATATGGCAGGCTCCCACTAAGCCACAGTACTTAGAGTTTTCTTTCATTTTTCTTATGGCAAATGCATTACTATCCTTAAAAACTTTGTTTATATACTTGGGAAATTGGAATGTCTCTCTGCAAATATTTCTTTAAAAAAATTTTTTTTCAACATTTTATTTTTATTTTTTTTTTTTTGAGAGAGAGAGAGAGAGAGAGAGAGATGGAGCATGTGCAAGGGGGGGGGGGGGCAGAGAGAGAAGGAGACACAGAATCCAAAGCTGGCTCTAGACTCTGAGCTGTCAGCACAGGGCCCGACAGAGGGCTCGAACCCATGAACCATGAGATCATGACCTGAGCCAAAGTCAGACACTCAACAGACGGAGACACCCAGGCGCCCCTCACTGCAAATATTTCTCAGGATTTTAGGGAATGAGCATGGCAAGGGTTCCTGTTGTGGGTATTGATTCATGGTAAATAATTAGAGAAGAAAGGTTATTTTTAAACAGTTATTGATATCCTACTATGTGCCAGAACTCCTCTTGGGTTCTGAAATCAATCCGTGAGTAAGACAGACACAGTCCCTGCCCTCATGAAACAAATACCTTGAAGATCTTTTGCTCTTGGAAAACTATGAACACAACCTTGAAAGCTGAGAGAGGAAAGAAATATGAGTAGCCATTTGGAATTCTGGGCATAAAATATATGCATCACCTATTTTATGCAGACATGCTACTACGTGGTTGCATAAAATGGGGCTTTTTTATTATTCTTTTATGGATGGGCCATAGACTATGCAATACAAGTGGAACATAAAAGAATAATGGAAAAGACGAGACCTGACTAAATAAATCCCTTGAAAGCTTTTTTTTTTTATATACACTCTGTCATGAGAATAAATTCCCCTTGCACCATTTTTTTTTTTGCTTCTGTTCTTTTCTAGGTCACCAGAAATGAAAATATATTAGGAGAATGGCATGTGCATTAAAAATCTTTGCAATATCTCCAAGTCAACACTAGACCTTTAAAGACCAAAAGGAAATACTCAAAATGAATACATTGGGGGAAGGGCATTGAATAGCATTTGAAAAACCTGAAAATAACCACCCGTTTGTCTAAGCTGGTGGCTATTACTATAACAAGGAATCGAAGCCAAACAAATGAGACAGTTTTTAGTGAGAGTTTTCAGATCGTAATCGTGCATGTCATGAACACATAATAAGCATTAGATAATCCTCATGATAGGGGTTATGGGAATGTTCTGCAAAATAAATAAAATAAGGGGGTGAGAGCAAGGCGACATCTGCTGTGAATCGGGCTCATATATATGAAACAACAGGCTACAGATGTGTCATTTCCATAATATGATATGAAATAGCTTCTCATTGTTAGAAATTTCTGAGCCACGGTGAACGATAGATGAATGATTGGGAGGTAGAATCTGAATGCTCTATGATAAAAATGAGGTATTGATTCGGTGAGATTTTAATTTAGATTAGTTCACTTAGAAAAAGTAATAAATTGAAATGTACTCGACACAGCTCACATTCGAAATGACTTATCAGGATCCCAAAATGAAACCTTAGGCAAGCAATAATTTTAACTCTAGCACTCCCCCAAGTTACCCCACACTATATTACAGCATCTTTGCAAATAATTTGGACAAGAACGAGACAAGTAGTATATCTCTGAATGACGGGTGGGAGTTTGAGTTTCAATGCCAGAAGAAAAGATGGGAAGAGAACTGGAATTAAGTGTCTGGCCATAATAAATTAGGAAGACAAACATCTGAACTATTAGAAAAGTGATTTGGCATAAGCCATAGCATATATTTGCCTGATGCCTCATTCACTTGAGTGGTTTCAGATGGTCAGGTGAAAGGCTTTATCTGTAGACAAATATAGAATTGGATCTTTTTGATTCATATCTGGATTCCTTGAGATTTTAATTTGTTGATGTTCAATTTCATTTTGAAAGAATTTTGCATTCCATCTTTTTAATCTTTTATAGATGCAGCTAAATCAAAAAGCGCATGTAAATCTGCCAACACAAAGCTTGGTCTAGAGTAGGATAATAATAATAATTATTATGATAACTAACAGTGCTTGAGCTCTTATTATAAGCTGGGTCCTGAGTTCAACAGGACTTTACTATTTTATTACTTTTTTGTTGCATTTAATATGGAGTTAAGAAAGCATTATGTCCCCTTCTGTACAGTCATGCCTTACTTTTGCATTTGGTTTTACATTTTCTATACTGAAATCATAACTATAGAACTAGAAAGCCTTTAGTGCTTTATTTGCATACTACTAATTGAAGACCCTAGTATCACTTCCTATGCATTTATTGTGCTCCCTTGCTTTTTCTGCCAGCTCATGCCATTTCCAGGACGAATATTTTGCTTGCATAGCACATGTGTGCACATGCCCCCCACTACACACACAGATATTCTTACAGAGCTTCCCAATTTAAGTAGCTTTTCCTCCTGACCCATTTTGGGGATATGATCTTCAAAAAAATTTTTGCCAGGTGATCATTATTAAGTTTCCAAGTATACACAATTTGTAGTATCCATCTCTGGAAATGTTAACTGCCCTTAGTAAAGAATGACTTAGTTTCTGTGCTGGCTCTTTCATAATAGCTCAGCTTTCTAATCTCCACTTTAAAGAATTTCTCTTTTGTAGGTTCAATACTTACCTCCTTAGAAGTGAAGTTCTTTGTTAAAGGTTTAGCTTCTGTAGCATCATGGGATGCTTTGGGGGCCATTAAGCTTAATGAGTTAACATTTTTTTTCCAAAGTGTATATGAGGTGCCTACTGAAGATAACTTTAACAGGTCCTCTTGATTTATTACAAAGAAAGTCTCTTTCAACAAAAGCTTTCAGGCTGAACTTTCATTCTTGTCTGAGAGAAGCAAACTTTTGGTCTCAAGTGCTGCATAATACATCACATGCCGTTTCTGTATTCATGGGCTATTATATAACCAAGCTATCAGTTACATCAAAGCTTGTCTTCCTACATAAAGATGCATTGACAATAGATAAATCCCCTTTCTCTCCAATTGGGTTTTTTTTTCATAGAATTCCATTGAACAAGGATCGCTTTTTCCCCTTTGAAATGAGATTTTAAATTTCACACATATTTATCACGAAACAGTCAAAGCAGAATAGGTAATTTTTATCATAAAGTTCCCCCCCCCCCCCATACAATCTCTAAAAGGCAAACCCCATGGAACCATCAGAGGACCTTTTCAGAGGCAAGTCTTCAAAGCATTCCTTTAGCCCAGTGGTGCCCATCTCATAATGGAGACCCCTAAAGTCCTTCACATCCTACCCACCCTATTTGAAGCTTCTAAGGCAACTCCCCACCCAGAGGAAGAGGAGGCAGAAGCAAAGTCCCTGCATGAAAAAAGTAGGAAGAGTCCCTGACTGGCTGGTTAGAGATGACAGGAGCTTCAGCCCTGTAAGGCAGCTCTGTGGGATCACTACACTACTACCTGTCAAGACCAAGGGATTCAGTGCCTTCAGGGCCCTAACGGACCCCACTAACCTTCATCTGTCCTCCACTATTCAGGCTTTATATTTCTAAAAAGCTGTAACCTAGAATAAAGACTTCAGTTCTGAAAAATTTTGTCTATCACCCATGAGATAACCAGACAACATCAGTATGGCACACAAGTTTCTATAAGACCTTGAGCAAGTTTCATATCCTCTCCCTGACCCTCGTTGTAAAATGAGGCCCATATATTCACTTAGCACATATCTTTTTACTGTTTGTTAAGTGTCAGAAATTGTTTTAAGTACTAAGAATACATGACTGATGAAACCATACCAAGCAGTTCTACCCTATATTAGCTTACACTCTAGGAGGATTTAGATAATTAAAAGTTAAGAAAATAAAAACTTCCAGGGCACCTGGCTGGCTCAGTCGGTAGAGCATGTGACTCTTGATCTCAGAGTTGTAACTTCCAGCCCCATGTTTACTGTAGAGATTACTTACAAATACAATCTTAAAAAAAATGAATAAAAACTTTAAAAAGTCAAGTGAATAAAATATGATGGAGCAGAGTAAAGGGAAAAGGAGCCCATAAATGTAGGTGGGAGTTGAAATTTTAAACAGGAGAGCCTGGGAAGGTCTTTCTGAGACTGTGACATTTTAGCAAAGATGAGAAGGAGATGAAGGAATGAGTCATGGGAACATCTGGGGGCATGGCAAGGAAGTAAAAGAGTCAGATATGGGAGGATGGGTAAGTTTCAGGAAAAGCAAGGAGCCTGAGGTGGTTGGAGAAAGTGGGAAACTGGGAGTCATACAAGGTAAAGTGGAAGAGCTGATGAAGGAACAGATTTTGTAGAGCTTGTCATCCTTTGGACCATAGTGCCTTTTATGTTGCCTTCAGTAGAGGCTATTTCAAGGTTTTGAACAAAGTGATATGATTTTAGATTTTAAAAGGCTCCCTCTGACCATTGGTTTGAGAAAAGAAAGGGTAATAGTGAATCAGGATAGAAGCAGGGAGATAGCTTAACAGGCCAAGAGTGGTTATCTCCACAAGAGATGATGGTGGCTCAGGCCAGGAGGTAGTGAGAAATGCTGAATTCTGGGTGGATTTTGAATTAGAATTAGTAGAGTTTATAGACAGTTAAGATACTCGACATGGGGAAAAGGGGGGCAAAGAATGACTTCAACTTGAGCAATCGGGCATAGGAAGATGCTGTTCATTGAGTCAGAGAAATCTGTAGAAGCAGCAGATTGGTGGGGGCTAAGACCAGAGTTTGGTTTTGTACATATTGTTTGAAAGACCAGATAGATTTTCAAATGGAAATATTGAGTTAACATTTAGATAATGATAGTGCTTATTACTTTTGATGATTTTGAGGAGTAAATGGGCTTTATCATCCAGCACTGATTACTTTTCTAATCACAGGTGCCACATCTTACCACCCACCCAGGACTCAGTCATGTCAAACTATTTTATGCTCCTTCTCATTTCCATATCTTTGCATGTATATATTCCTATCCCAGGATGATCTTTCCTTGCTCACTCATTGACCTCGCTCTGCCCATTTCTTTTCTTTTTTTTAAATTTTATTTCTTATTTTTATTCTTTTATTTTTAGGGAGAGAGAGCAAGCAGAGGGGAGGAGAAGAGGGAGAGAGAGAGAATCTTAAGCAGGCTCCACACTCAGCTCAGAGCCTGATGGGGGGCTTGATCCCACGATGCTGAGATCATAACCTGAGCTGAAATCAAGAGTCAGATGCTCACCCAACCGAGCCACCTGAGGCACCCCCATTCTGCCCATTTCTTATTAGCCAATACTTAAATTAGTTCTTTCCAGTTCCTCCCTTCTTTTATAATTCTGAGAGAAACACAAAATTGCTATTATTTAAGACAAAGCAAATATTGCCTCCCACAGGCAGCCCTCCATGACCTCTCTGAATAAGCACTCATAGAGCCTTTCTGCAGCTTTAATGACAACCCTTATCATATTCATTTTTAATTAATAAATAATTACTTATCACAATACTTTTGATTTACATGAATCTCCCCTAACAGGCAGGCTATAAGCCCCATGGAAGACATAATTGTCTTCTTTCATAATAAATATTTAGTAAATATTTGTTGAAAGAATGAGTACATGAACGAGTGTTTTATATGGTAGAAATAAAATGAGAAATCACTTGAAAAGAATTTTTTTAATAAGAACATTTATTTTTGAAATGTTCTAAACAAATGAAATTGATTTGTGAAGTGGCCAATCTTGAGTGGTCCTCTCTACTGAAGCTTTCCTAACCCAATCTGTTTAGCCCTGGTGTCTGGCACAGTGTCTGGGCACTAAGGAGACGTTTATTGGGTATCTGCTGAAAGAGGGACCAAATGAACCCTAGAAATGACTCACAAAGGAAGATTCTGTTTCCATGGTCTGTGTTAACTGAGGACGATTACTCCCTGGCATGAAATTCAGAAATTAAATTTCAACTACTTTGATAAAAAAGTACCTTTCACAATTATTTCTGTATTTCCATGAATAGAAGCTGCCAAGTATTTCTGAAAGAGGGGCCTGAGGTGTTCTGATTAACACTGAGCAAGAGCTACTGTCTTTCTTTAAATATGTCATGCTCTCTCCCTAGGGCCATTCATCTACCTAGAACACACTTGCCTTCCATTTCACTGGCTAACTTTCCAGGTTTCAGCCTGATGTCTCTTCCCTCAGGAGTTCTTCCTTGATCCTCCAAGACACATGTGGTACCCTTCATAAGCTTTCTCAGAGAACCCCACATATCTCTGAATTGAAGCAATGATCTGTCATTATTATAAATTCTTGTTCGGTTGCCTGGGTCTTTCCTTTGTTGTAATTTCAGCACATTTTACCCAAACACTGAAATAGTGGAAGTGCACATCGAAGATTCATGAAATAAACCAGTAAGTTTTGATGGATGAGGTTGATTGGAAAAACACTGGTGGACAGGGTCTTTGGAAGAATTGACTTACAACTGAGAGTTCTAGAAATTGAATGTTCCAGGCATCAGAAATCATACTTCATCTATCCTACAATTAGTCTCGGCCAATCCCACTAATAATGCCCTGATAAAGTCACCATTGAGTCATGCTATTATGAAATTCCTTAAATCTCTTTTAAAAGATAGAGTTTGCCTTAATCAGAGTATGTGGAAGCCTAAACCATGTAGTCTCCCCTGTATAGCACTTCATTGTTTTCAATGGTGAATAACTGAAATTCAGACTTGACAATCTCATTGTCTCTACTAAAAGGAAACTTCATAATTGCTCCCACAAAGCTTCCAGCATTCCTGGATTGATTCCATTCAAACTAAATCTGTACAAAGATTGGACAATCTCCCCTCTTTTATCCCCCTTTTATTACATGGAGGGTCATTCCAAACTATAATTTGGGGTGGAGTAGGGGAACCACTGTGGATTTAGTCAGATTTTTTTTTTCCGGAATATCTGTATAGTTTCCAGAAATGTGCTTGGGCAAAACCTATCTTTTTATTCCTTTGCTTCTTTGCCAAGATTCTTTGTGTTCACAGCAAATAACGTATGAAGTCCTTGAAACTACTGAACTCACGTTAGTTGTCGGAGCAGTAGACTAAGTACAAATTGCAATTAGAGCACCACTGGAAAAAGAAATCAGTTATAAAACAATCCTAAATCCACTTAACATGCAGGTAATGTTCAATGCTTAATATAAATAGGCAAGGTCATTGCTAAGTTGCAAACATAAACTCATGGCTCATGCGGAACATAAATCGCCTCAGACAAATTCCTTACAAACGGCTTTCAAAAGATAATGACTGTTGACAAACTAAAAATCTCAAATTTTGACTATTGAATAAAAATAAAATTAGATGATAAAAATTTCTTTCCCAAATTTTATTTGGTTCTCAGATACTTCTTTTTATTAAAAAATCTAATCTTTAGGTTAGATTCACAACAGGCATTGCGAAATACACAATACATACCTACACGTGCACACACACACACGCACACACACACTCTACATGTGCTAAAATCACTGAAGCTTAATATGGAACAAATAATCCAAAAATTAAATTCTAAATACTGTATTAGCATAGATTAATACTGCCCTCTATATTTTTGAAATTTTATTTTCAAGTTAGATGTGATATTGTGTATATTAATTGCATCTCAAGGATAAGAGAAATGGAAGAATTAGAGTCTGTAGGAGTTATATTGTAAAGCAGAAAAGTACATGTGAACTTATTCAGTGAATCTGATCCCAGCTTTGAAATCTATGATCATGAGGGCCACATATTTTTTGTAAATTAAAGTTTTTATTATTTTGTGACAGACAGCAGTGACTTTTATGAAGCAGAAGACTATAGCTCAAAAGAAGTAAATAGTGATTAGATTAAATTAACTAAATGTGAATTTTTTTTTCTCCAGTTGAAATAGTCCATGTAAGCTTTATCTCAGGTGTTTGGGAGACTAACCTGCTGCTTAGTTTGTCTGCTCACTGTTTTTCAGTCGAGCTTTATAATTTTGGGTTGTGAGCACATCTTTAGAAGACTCATTTGTGAAAATCCTAGGAGGTCTGAATTTAGGATGTGTCCCAAGAAATAGATTTAGTGTTTGCTTTCACCAAGTGCCTCTGTATTACTAATCTGGAAGTTTTGTTAATTTTTACTTGAGTGTCTTCTTGAAAATGCAGGTAGTGTAAAGACAAACCTCAAATGCATATGGTTACCAACTTTAAGAGAGACCCTCTCCTCTAAATTCCAGTTAAAAATATACAACTTGCTTTGATTTCTTCTCGTGATAGTAGTTGAATTATTTCTACTCTACCAATTCAATCAGGATGTGGCATTTTGTGGCCCAAAATTAATTCATTGTTTTGTGAAGGCTTGAAGGTCTTATCTCCTGCCCCCTCATGGGCATTGAATCTTTCTGCTTGAAACCTACCAAAATGTCCAAATTCCAGTCCCACATCAAGTGGGACTTGTAACCCCTGGATATTTATCTTATTTATTTTGTGAGGTAACCATGCATTTTAAAATTTCTTTTCAACAGCATTTCTAGGTATTTTGCTATCGGAGGATTTTCTGGTTGTGTATTCTGCCACACTGCCAGAAATGGAAATTTAAACAAGTTCTTAACTGAAATAGTAATATACACTTAAAACAAAACAAACAAAAATGTAAAAAAAAAAACAAGTTAAATTTGTTTATCATCATTAAGTAATGCTCAAAATATGTCACTTGATATATGAACATGATATAAAAAGAAACCTTTAGATACCAAACACTTTTGGAATGATTTGTTAAATACTTCAGGAAAATGTTTTATTTTCTGTCTACCCATTCTATCAGTTGCAAGAGAGAAGTGTGGACATATCCAACTGTATTTTGTGACTTGTCAGTTTCTCCTTTTAGTTGTGTCAGTTTTTGCTACATGTATTTTGAAGCATTGTTATTAGGTGCATAATTATTTAGTACTGTTGAGTCTAGTTGGTAAATTGAAGCTTTTGTCATTATGTAACATACCTCTTTCTTGTTCATAATGTTTTCACTCCAAAATCTATTTTAGTATTACTATAACCTCTCCAGCTTTTTAAAAAAATAGTATCTGCATGTTATATCTTTTTTTTCCCAATTTTATTTTCAAGCTACCTATATCACTGGTCATCAAACATTTTTCTTAAAGGGTCAGAAGGCAAATATTTTAGTGTGTAGTCCATGTGGTCTTTGTCACAACTACTCAATTCTGGCATTGCAGCATGAAAACAGTCATAAATAATATGAAAATGAATGTGTTAATGGCTGTGTTCTAATAAAATCTTATTTACTAATATTGGTGACCAGCTCATGGGCCATAGTTTACTAACCCCTGATTTATATCTTTATGTTTGAAATTAGTTTCTTGTATACAGCATATAGTTGGGTCATAACTTTTAAAGGGGTGGGATCTGAGATTTTTTTAAACAGGTTTATTCCAGAATTAACTGCACATATTTTAAGGGTACACTTTCTTAAGTTTTGACATATATACAAACCCATCATCACCACCAAGAAAATGAATGTATTATCATCCTCGAACTTTGTGCCTCCCATCTCTTCCTACTACCACCTACCTCCCAGCATCCACTTACCTTCTTGCTGTCACTTTACATTAGTTTGTATTTTATAGAATTTTACATGAATTAAATTATATGGTAGACATTATTTTTGTCTGGATTCTTTCACTCATGTAATTATTTTGAAGTTTATCCTTATCAATGAGTATATCAATAGCCCATTCCATTTTATTTCTGAGGAGCATTACATAGTATGAATATTCTATAGATTATCCACTCATCTGTTAATGGATATTTGGGTATTTCCCATTTAGGGCTAGTATAAAAAAGCTACTATAAATATTTGTGGATAATAATTCTTTGTATCAATATATGATTTTATTTCTCTTGGGTAAATAGCTAGGCATGAAATAGTTGGATCCTGAAGTATATATATGTTTAAACTTTTAATAAACTGCAAAACTATTTTCCAAAGTGGTTATACCACCACCACACTTAATGTGAATATTGATATTCTTAGGTTTCCATTTATTATCTTGCTGTTTTTTTTCTATTGGTCTCACCTGATTTTGTCTTCTTTTTCCCCTCTTTCTGCCCCTTTTGGGGGTTACGTGATAGCTTTATGCTTCCATTTTATCTCCTTTTTTAAAAATGTTTATTTATTTTTGAGAGAGAGACAGAGCATGAAAAGGGGAGGGGCATAGAGAGAGGGGAGACAGAATCAGAAGCAGGCTGCAGACTCTGAGCTGTCAGCACAGAACCTGACATAGGGCTTTGACCCACGAACTGTGAAATCATGACCTTTGCTTAAGTCAGACGCTTAACCAACTGAGCCACCCAGGTGCCCCTATCTCTTCTGATTTATTAGCCATAATTCTTTACAGTAAGTTTTTACAGGTATATAGTACACATATTCAAGTTATTATAGTCTACCTTCCAATGATATTACATGACTTCACAGTATAGTATAATTACTATAGTAATATAGTATAGTATATAGAATAATATACTTCCATTTCCCTTCCAGATTATTGTGTTCTTATTGTCATGAATTTTACCTTTACATATATTATGTTTCATACTATATTATTACATTTTTGTTTAAACTATCATATATAAGCAATTAGGAAAAATGTACATATTTACCAGTGTATTTCCATTGATCTTCCCTCCTTTGTGTAGATCTGTATTCCCTTGTAGTATCATTTCGTTCCATTGGAAGGATGTTACTTAATATTTCTATAGTGTAGGTCTGCTAGTGATACATTTTTTCAGTTTTTGTATTTCTGATGAGTTTTTATTTAACTTTTTTAAAGATATTATCACTGGGTATAAAATTCTAGTTTAAAAACTTTGGTCTTTCAAAACTTTTATATTGGCAAAGAATGAGCATTCTCTAATTGCTGGGTCTTGAATTCCATATATGACTGTTAGATATAGTTGTTAACTGAGTCATTCAAATATTTTACTGTGTTCTAAGAATATTTTGTCCATGGGGTGCCTGGGTGGCTCAATAGGTTGAGCAGCCCACTCTTGATTTTGGCTCAAGTCACGATCCCAGGGTCATGGGATCAAGACCTGCATCCATGCTCAGTGTGGAGCCTGCTTAAGATTCTCTTTCCCTCTACCCCTCTCCCCGACTCTTGCTCTCACTCTCTCTCTAAAATAAAATTAAAAAATTTTAAAGAATATTGTATCCTTCCTAACTTTTATCTATTTAACCCATCAATTTCTTAGAAATGTGTATAAAAATGTCCTTCTATGATAGTATATTTGACATTTTTTAAAATATGCTAAATATTACCTTATAGGACAGCATATTGTTAGGTGCATGAAAATTTACATGTGTTCTTCTACCATTATGGTAATGATTTTTAGTGCTTACCTATATATAGTCCTTGCCTTCTGCATACATTGGAATACCATACTTACATACCCTGTAGCAATAAGGCTACCAAGGAAAACCAAGGAACCAGTTTATACCAAAGAGGGTGAGAGAAGAAGTGAATGTCACTTCCAGAATGAAGCTTGTAGTTCATTGCATGAGACCTTCTGGTGCTCTCTTACCCTTCCATGGCAAAAAAGACTATGTACTTCTGATGGAGCTGCCTCAAGATAATGGAGACTCTATCAGCCTGGGTTCCTGAGGGATTATGTGGAATTGAATACCACACTGAACTCACATATATAATGTGATCAAGCCATGCTAAACAACTGGGACCGGGTTCATTTTTACTGTAGCAAAATCTATCCTGTCCTAATAATGTAGGTAGTGATACTCTATCCCTAATGATGCTTTCATCTCTAATACATTTTTAACTGTATTTTGTGTTATTCATATAACTACATCAGCTTCCCTTTCATTAGTAATAACTTGGTGAGCCTTTTATTTGTCCTTTATTTTTATATTGTTCTGTATTTTGTTTGTTTTGCTTTAACTCTGTCTCTTGTCAACAGAATATAATAAGATTTCAATCCGATTTTTAATTATTTCAACAAGCATTAAGCATTAGTTAGCTCCTCCTAAATAGGCCCTATTCTGGATGTGAGAGATAAAGCAATAAGCAAAACAGATTTTTTTTTCTGTAATTAAGCTGTGACTATCTTTGACAGCAAGCTTGATTCACTAACATGATTCCTATTGCTGATATATTTTTATTTATTACCTAATTCTTCAATTAGTAGGCTTTTTTTCTTTTTACTTCTTTTATTCTCCTTTATGGCTACTAATGCATTAATCCAGCTCTTTTCTCCTTTATCCACTTAAGTTATACATTTGATTTCTGTTCTTCTGAGATTACCGTTAAACTTTTAACACTCCCTCATGTTTGAAAAAATATAAAGGAAACTACTATCTGTATCCTTCTATGAACTATGTATGGCTATTAGAACATTGGTAAACAAATTTCCTGTCCTCTAATATCATGTAATTGTTTTTTGGTATTTTAGTTTTCCCTTCGTTTTAGGTAATCCAATTAGCCACTATCACTATTTTTGATTGTTTAATGAAGCCAATGATTGTTCAGATATCAGCCTATCCATGTGAAATTATTTTTGTTCAGCTGCCTTCTGCATTCGTTTCTGTCCTCTGTATGCAATTTCTTTTTTCCTACTGTATTTTTTTTTTCTGCAAGGATCCTTCAGTGAAAAATTCCTATTTTTTTTTCTGAAAATGTCATAATTATACAGTTCAATTGTACATAATTGAATAAGAAGTTGTCTGAATAAAATCTACTATTTGATTAAAATATATACAGTTACCACTTTATAGGCATGAGGCTTTAACATTTTGCAATTTTGTATAGTTCAAGCTAACTAGATTATCAATTATTTTCCCTCAGCATCTAAGGTCTTTTGATTTTTGTTATTGATGAAGTTTTGGAGTGATGGGGCTTCATGGGGCCTGGGGCTGACAGCCAAGAAAGAATTATTGAAGATGTCTTTGGTGCAAAAATGGTGATTTTATTAAAGCATGGGGACAGGAGCCATGGGCAGAAAGAGCTGCACTGGGGTTGTGACAGGTAACATTATATAGCCTCAGGTTGGGCGGGGGTCAGGGATAAAGTCTCTAAGGTATTTTGGAAACAAGGTTTCCAGGACCTTAAGGGGCTAGCTGTTGCTAAGGAAACACCACTTATTACTGTTTAGTAAAACCTCAGTCTTGAGACCCTTCAGATGTATATCAGGGGGCCAGAAGCTTGGAGTATGATTGTCAGCATATGTCTTGGGGCAGTTGAGATAAAGGAAGTAGATTTACAGGATCCTCGAGGTTGGGATAATGTTAAGCTGATTCTCTTTTGCCCCCAGCAAAGTGTCATCCTCCAGGCAGCTGAGCTCCTAGAGGGAGGTCACTCTGCCGGTTTCAAGGACTTGTCAGTGGGATGTAGGCAGTAAGGGAATTTAAGTTTTCATTTGCCTTAGTTTCCCACATTACCATGCCAAGCACTTAAGCCACTTGCCTTTGTTCTTGGGCAGCCAGGAATGTCCAAGCAATACCACAAACATTTCACCTGGGGGCAGGGGGTGCTGCTAGCCGGTATTTTGCCCTCAGCTTGCCCCACACTCCCTCATCATTACTGCTGTTGAGAATAACAAATGAATTACAGTTTCAGTATAATTGTTTTTATGAGAAGCAGTTTACTTTTCTCTGATTTTTAAAATTTTATTTATACTTCTTCCATTTTGTTCTACTTTTGCATTTGTAGATTTTTTTTCATTAATTTTGGGAAGTTGGCAGCTATTATCTCTTATCAATGTTATCATTGTCCCATCCTTTCTAGTGTTTCCATTTGAAATTCCTCTTAGATATATTTTGGATGTCCTCATTTCATCTCTTTTGTTTCTAAACCGTGCTTTCCTATTTTTCATCTCTTATCATTCACGAGGCATTATTGATTTTTGCTCAGACACATGTTTCTATTCATTAAGTCCATGTGTTTATCTGATTTTAAACATATCTATCGACTTTTTAGGTTTAGTGATTGTACCTTTTTACTTTTCAAAGTATAATTTATTTTTCTAAACCTTCTTATTCTTTTCCTATAATATTTTGTATGCGCTTAATGATTTTGATTCCTTTATTCAACTCTTATGCATCTTAAACGTAATTATTTTATTTTTTTCAGATTGTCATTCTAATATTTCAAGTTTGAATGACACTTTATTTTGTGTGTTGACTCCAATGCATTTGAATTATTTTCTCATGTGCTCTCTTATAACAGACTCATCTAGCTGATCTCTTTTGTCATTGTTATTGTAAGTTTTTATTTTTTTTAAGTTTATTTATTTATTTTGAGAAAGACAGAGGCAGTGCCAGTGGGGAAAGGGCAAAGAGAAGGAGAGAGAGAGAGAGAGAGAGAGAGAGACATCCAAGCAGGCTCCGTAATACCAGTGCAGAGACCCTTGCAGGGCTCGAACTCACAAACCGTGAGATCATGACCTCAGCTGAAACCAAGAGTCAGACACTTACCCAACTGAGCCACCCAGCCACCCCCATTATTGTTGTTTTAACGCAGTATATTTTGTGACCTAGAGTGTAGAAGCATTTTTTTCAAGAGTTAGTTTGCATTTACTGGTGCAGCCACTCTGGAAAACAGTGTGGAGGTTCCTCAAAAAATTAAAAATAGACCTACCCTATGACCCAGCGATAACACTGCTAGGAATTTACTCAAGGGATACAGGAGTACTGATGCATAGGGGCACTTGTACCCCAATGTTTATAGCAGCACTTTCAACAATAGCCAAATCGTGGAAAGAGCCTAAATGTCCATCAACTGATGAGTGGATAAAGAAATTGTGGTTTATATACACAATGGAGTACTACATGGCAATGAGAAAGAATGAAATATGGCCCTTTGTAGCAATGTGGATGGAACTGGAGAGTGTTATGCTAAGTGAAATAAGCCATAGAGAGAAAGACAGATACCATATGTTTTCACTCTTATGTGGATCCTGAGAAACTTAACAGAAACCCATGGGGGAGGGGAAGGAAAAAAAAAGAGGTTAGAGTGGGAGAGAGCCAAAGCATAAGAGAATCTTAAAAACTGAGAACAAACTGAGGGTTGATGGGGGGTGGGAGGGAGGGGAGGGTGGGTGATGGGTATTGAGGAGGGCACATTTTGGGATGAGCACTGGGTGTTGTATGGAAACCAATTTGACAATAAATATCATATATTAAAAAAAAAAGAGTTAGTTTGCATTTGTTTTTGGCAAGTGCTTCCTGGAGCCAATTTTTATGTTAAATATTTGGGTTGGGGTTCCCAGCATAGGCAGTGTGAATTCAAAACACATACCTGAGTGAGGCATAAATCTGTAGTTTTAAATTCTTTTTTCCTACCATAGACCAGACAGAGACAGAAAATAATCTCTGTTCTCTCCATGTTCCAATAAGTAAATGTTCCCTATTCAAATCTTTAACAATTAGTGTAAGAGTTCTTCAAAGTTCCCAGAACCATGTAAAACTCCAACTCCCAGCTCTCTATATGGATCTGTCTATCTCTGAGTCCTCATTACCTGTGACAACCAGAGCACAAAAACCACTAAAAAGGGGTTACTGATACCATATCTCCTTCTCCCCACTTTCATGTCAGAACTGCATCACCCTAGTTTTTAGTTCTTCCCTGTTTCTCCTTTGAAAACTGGAGATTTCATGTCAGTGTGTGTGTGAACTCATGCATGTATTAAAGAGTGTCACAGTTACTCAACATTTGCAGGTGTTTATAATATCTGTTTTCAAGTCTAAACTTAGGACTTAAAAATATTGTGAAAGAGAAAGGAAATGAAGAAGGGAAAAGAGAGAAGAAAGGAAAAGGAAGAAAGGTAATAATTTTATGGCAAGAGAATTAGAAAATGAACAGGTAGTTAAATTAGAAACAAAGACATAAGCAGATAAAATGCTGCCAATCTCTGTACAAGATTGAAACAAATGGAACAATCAATCAATGTGAAACATTACATTAATAAAAGAAAGGATAAGAACCATATGATCTTGTCAATAGGTGCAGAAATAGCATTTGGCAAAATACAGCATCCTTTCTTAATAAAAACCCTTAAGAAAGTCAGGCTAGAAGGAACATACTTAAACATCATAAAAGCCATTTATGAAAAGCCCTCAGCTAACATCATCCTCAAGGGGGAAAACTGAGAGCTTTCCCCTGAGATCAGGAACACGCCAGGGATGTCCACTCTTACCACTGTTGTTTAACATAGTGTTGGAAGTCCTAGCATCAGCAATCAGACAACAAAGTGAAATAAAAGGCATCAAAATTGGCAAAGAAGACAAACTTTCACTTCTCACAGATGACATGATACTCTACATGGAAAACCTGAAAGACTCCACCAAAAGACTCCTAGAACTGATACATGAATTCAGCAAAGCTGCAGAGAAAAAAATCAATGTACAGAAATCGATTGCATTCCTATATACCAATAATGAAGCAACAGAAAGAGAAATAAAAAAACTGACCCATTTATAATTGCACCAAGAACCATAAAATACCTAGGAACAAACCTAACCAAAGATGTAAAAGACCTGTATTCTGAAAACTATAGAAAGCTTATGAAGGAAATTGAAGAACACACAAAGAAATGGAAAAACATTCCATGCTCATGGATTGGAGGAATAAATATTGTTAAAATGTCAATACTACCCAAAGCAATCTACACATTCAAAATTGCACTGGCATTCTTCTCAAAGCTAGAGCAAACAATTCTAAAATTTGTATGGAACCACAAAAGACCCAGAAAAGCCAAAGTAATAATAAAAAAGAAAACCAAAGCGGGAGGCATCACAATCCCAGACTTTAGCCTCTACTACAAAGCTGTAATCATCAAGATGGTATAGTGTTGGCACAAAAACAGACACATAGCCAATGGAATAGAATAGAGAACCCAGAATTGGACCCACAAATGTATGGCCAGCTAATCTTTGAGCAAGCAGGAAAGAGTATCCAATGGAAAAAGGACAGTCTCTTTAACAAATGGTGCTGGGAGAACTGGACAGCAACATGCAAAAGAATGAAACTAGACCACTTTCTTACACCATACACACAAATAAACTCAAAATGGATGAAAGACCTAAATGTGAGACAGGAAACCATCAAAACCCTAGAGGAGAAAGCAGGCAACAACCTCTTTGACCTCAGCTTCAGCAATTTCTTACTCAATACATCTCCAAAGGCAAGGGAATTAAAAGCAAAAATGAACTATTGGGACTTCATGAGGATAAGAAGTTTCTGCACTGCAAAGGAAACAATCAATAAAACTAAAAGGCAACCGACGGAATAGGAAAAGATATTTGCAAATGACAGATCAGATAAAGAGCTAGTATCCTAAATCTATACAGAGTTTACCAAACTCAACACCCAAAAAACAAATAATCCAGTGAAGAAATAGTCAGAAGACATGAATAGACACTTTTCCAAAGAAGACATCCAGATAGACAGCAGACACATGAAAAGATGCTCAACGTCACTCCTCATCAGGGAAATACAAATCAAAACCACACTGAGATACCACCTCACACCAGTCAGAGTGTCTAAAATGAACAACTCAGGAAACTTCAGATGCTGGCGAGGATGTGGAGAAATGGCAACCCTCTTGCACTGTTGGTGGGAATGCAAACTGGTGCAGCCACTCTGGAAAACAGTGTTGAGGTTCCTCAAAAAATTAAAAATAGAACTACCCTACAGCCCAGCAATAGCACTGCTAGGAATTTACCTAAGGGATACAAGAGTGCTGGTGCATAGGGGCATGTGTACCCCAATGTTTATAGCAGCACTTTCAACAATAGCCAAATTATGAAAAGAGCCTAAATGTCCATCAACTGATGAACAGATAAAGAAGATGTGGTTTATATATACAATGGAATACTACTTGGCAAAGAGAAAAAATGAAATCATGCCATTTGCAGCAATGTGGATGAAACTGGAAGGTATTATGCTGAATGAAATAAGTCAGTCAGAGAAAGACAGATATCATGTGTTTTCACTCATATGTGGATCTTAAGAAACTGAACAGAAGACCATGGGGAAGGGAAGGGGTAAAAACTAATTATAAGCAGAGAGGGAGGGAGGCAAACCACAAGAGACTCTTAAATACAGAGAACAAACAGGGTGGATAGGGGGTGGGGGAGAGAGAAAATGGGTGATGGTCATTGAGGAGGGCACTTGTTGGGATGTGCATTGGGTGTTGTATGTAAGCCAATTTGACAATAAATTATATTCATAAAAAAATAAATAAAAGTAAAAAGAAAAAAAGGAAGAATGATCGCAAAGTTGGAAGAGGCAAAATTTTCCCAGGTAAAGCATAAAAAGCAGAAATAATAAGAAAAACAATAATAAATTAGACTTCATTAAAGTTAGAAATTTCTGCTCTTTGAAAGACAGCATTCCAAAAATGAAAATACAAGCCACTGACTAAAATATATTTGCAGTGCATATATCTCTGACCAAGGACTGGTATCTAGAATCTATAAAGAACTCCTACATCTTAGGGCACCTGGGTGGCTCAGGTGGTTGAGTGTCTGACTTCAGATTGGGTCATGATCTCACGATTCATGGGTTCAAGCCCCTGTCAGGCTCTCTGCTGTCAGGTGGAGCCCACTTTGGATCCTCTGTACCCCCCTCTTTCTGCCCCTCCCCCACTTGTACTCTGTCTCTCTCAAAATAAATAAACTTAAAAAAAAATAAAGAATTCCTACATCTCAAGAATAAGGAGACAAAAATGTGCACAGATATGAACAGATTTCACCAAAAAAACAATAATAAGCAATTGAAAAGATGCTCAATATCATTAGTCATCAATACTAAATTAAAAGTAATTTGAAATACTACTATACACTGATTAAATGGATACAATAAAAAAGATTTAAAATACCATGATTTGGTGAGGCTGTATAACAACTACAATTTCCAAGTATTGCTAATAGAAATGTGAAATTGAATACCCACTTTGGAAAAGTGATGATTAGTGTCTTACATATCTACCATATGATCTGGTAATTCTACTCCTAGGTTTTTACTGAATAGAAATAAACACACATCCACCCCAAAACCGGTATTCAAATGTTAATGGCAGCTTTATTCAGAATAGCCAAATAGTAACAACCTGAATGCTTGTCCACAGGTAAAGGGCTAAAGAAATTTTGATATAAATATTCAGTGGCATAGTACTCAGGAATAAAATGAATAAACTATAGCTACACACAATAACATATGAATCTAAAGAAACATACTGCTGAACAAAAGAAGCCAGAACAAAAGGATACATTCTATCTTCTTTCCATTTGTATGAAAATCTAAAACTAATGTATACGGCGGAAAAGTAGATCAATGGTTGCCTGGGGCCGGAAGTATAGGAAGTAGATTCCCTGTAAATCTGTATCAGGAAACTTGTTGGAGTAATAGAAATGTTCTATGTCTTAAGCATGGTAGTAGTTGCATGGTCTGTACATTTGCCCATGTTCACTGAATTGCAGAAGCCATTTGGGACCCAGAACAACCAGGATGAAAAAGAAAAGCTCCTTGATAATGACAGATACTGGCTATTGCATAGTGGCTCTGGGGACACTCAGCACAAGAGTTAATTTGATTTGGAAAAACAAAGCAACATGATGTTTCATGTGTCTGAATATTATGAAACAAATACCTACTGCATAGCATTGATTGATACCATCTTTCCTGAATCAGGAAGGTGCTAATTCAAAAGCAGGATAAATGCCCCACATAATCTTACCACATTCTCAGGACCATAAACTATCTTAAAGCAGGGCAATTAACACCAAATTAGCAAAACTTACAATGCTTTCTGTGATTTTCCCACTGTTTCCTTCAGAATAAAAGGAGCTTTAAAAATTGTAAGTGGCATTATCACTGTCATTATATTAAAGTGCCATCTAGCTTCTCATGGTATTACAGTGAAGCAGCTTCCACCCCTTTCCTGTCAAAGGCATCAGGCAACCTCTACTCTGGCAGATGCTTCCATTTGGGGGCCTTATTATTTTTCCTACCATTACTGAAAATGTGCATCCCTCCATCATAGCCTTCTCTGGTATTTCGTAGGTTTTGCCATGGAGACCACAGTGGCAGGTTGATGTCAGGTGTGTAAAATAACATTTCATTATCCAACCTTGCTTGACAATGAGAACTGGCATTTCTAGGAGCTCCAGTTCTTTAGAGCCAGAGGCTTTTGCCGAGAGTGGATAAATATATAGATGAAAAGAACTCTGATCACTCCTATTCCTATCTATTTGACTGCACATTGTGTTGTTTTGATTTACAACCCACTCTCAAATTCCTGGTTTGATCGTATCTATTACCTGTGGTTGTCACTTGCAAGAATTGAACTTTATTTTCTTTACCACTCTTATGTACCTGTAGTGGATGAGAAATGGCCTTCTCTGTGCTTTCATTTTCACAGACTATCCATAAAAGAGTTGACTGGGAAGTCCCTCAAAATGCATATACGTAGTGAATGTAAACGTAGGGGGTGAAGGTGGGCGGGGGAAATAAGAAATAAGAAAAATCTGCTGAAGTCATGTTCCTATAGTTAGAAACAAAGGGAGGTTAGATAAAGAACTGAAAACAGAGTCTCAGGCTACCTGGTCCCCCTGCTACTTTCTAAGTTAATTAATAACTCAGGAATGAATATCTTTCATGTTTAAAGTAGTAATTGTAATTCCTACCCCACAATTTTGTTTTGAAAATTAAATCACAAAATATGCAGTGCTTAGCACTTTGCAAGTACCTATTTCAGATTTGCCCTGGTAGTAAACATTCAAGCTGAGTCACTAAGGACTGTCTAATCATGGGGCTCTTTACAGAGGGGAGGGTAAAGCCTAGGGAGTTAGTGAGATAGAATAGTACCACAGAGCTAGCAACAGCAGGGACCCATTACCAGTCCTAGCAGGTGCAGGGTGGTTAACCCGTGCTGAGTAGAATAGAGGTTTCCCTACTAGGAGCTGGGGTGAACTAGAGAGATCCAGCCAACCCATTGCAAACTGATAAATTAGCCTAGGATATCACACTCTTTTTCATTTTAACTTTTCTGAAAAGAAAAATCATATTTTATTTTTATTTTGAGCCAAAGAAATTTCTCCTAATTCATACCTAGGACACAGAAGTGGTCTCTTTCTTCATTGGAATGCCATATCATTTACTTTTTGTTTGATTTCTAGCCCTGACTGTATTTTCCTGTGTCACTACATGGCTATATAGTTCTGTTCTTTTTTATTTTAAATGACAGGGGCTGTGTCCTTCTCATCTGCGTATTCGCTTCAGTGCCTAACAAAATAGGTGCTCAATAATTTGAATTGGAGACATAAATTTGATTTGCCCAATGGCCTTCAAGTTATTTCATTGAGTGTTACTGATGAAAAGATAAAGGCCACAGACAAAAGAAGTGGAGATAAAGTAGTGAGTCACTCAGAAGAGACAATGCGAAGCAAGCAATCACCTATTCATCAAATACTTATTGAACACTATTTTTGCACCAAGTACTCTTTTTTCTGGTTTCCTATAGGGCAAGAGAAGAATACTGGCAATCTATTCATTCATTTATTATTTTTACTAATATTTATTCACATGATCAACATGGGGAGCAGGAGAAAGAGCAATGTCTGATGTGGGTCAAGTGTGATATGGGTTTTATTTAAGCTGATGAGGAGTAGAGATAAAGACTGCAGTGAAATCACACAGCAGGTTCGCCTGACCCAGGCTAGAAGGGCATGGCAATTAAGGCCAAAAAAATAACACTTCTTGTGGAGCACAGCTCTCTCTGCTCATCCATGATTAAAAACTGAGGAAGAAAACCAACAGCATTTATCATGGAGACAAACCAACCATAACCCCCATTAACCTAACACAGAAAAAAGGCAAAGGGAGTAAGCTTCTGGTGGTAATTCAGGAAGAAACAGAGAAGAGGCATGGCTGGCAGAAAAACAAACACACTAACAAACAACGAAAACCTTCAAAGAGGCGTACTAAAATTTTCTGAGTGGGGATCAGAATGCATTCAGAGCCCTCCAAATGGGAATGTGCAAGTGTGCAAGAGGCAGAAATTTGGAACTTCCCAGGAGATGACCTAGGCAACTAATCTATTTCCAACGTGAGTCATTTTTAAGTACTAGAGACCCTGGTCAGCAGTTGTTTGATAAAAATTGTATCAGGAGAGGGTGTCCTTAGACAAGATTTATGTGTAAACTAGGTTTTGACTGCAATTAAATAATAATGCTTCCAAACAACTAACCTGAGCCTGAGGGGTCCCCTCTCTGAGGAAAATAACTCCCTTATCTCTGAAATGAAACATTATTAATAAGTATCATGTTTTTTAATAAATATACTGGGGACTGGGGTTTCCCATTTACTAGTCAACAGAATGAAGTAATTTTTCATCATTGAAGATGAAGCCACTCAAGGGAAACTACAAACACTCTGGTCTCTGTCCTTCTGGAGAGAATCAGATGAAAAGACTGGCTTGTTAGGGGAGGGCTAATGTCAGTAACCCCAGGAGGTGGCAAACAGAGGAATTAGCTTGGTGTAGAGCATGACCTCTGTGCCCCAAATAGAGAGGGACTTCCAAGAACTGGCAGCTGAGCCTTCTTCTATAAGAAGCAGTGTTTCTGGAAAGAGAAAGATTTTAGAGCCAGGCAGACGTGGGTTTGAAATCTAACTCTGACACTTGCAATAGTTCTATAATCACAGGAAATGACTATCTATCCCCCAGGGCTGCTGGGAATATTAAACGCAGTAAAATATTAATGTAGTCAACTTCTACTTATTTAGTACCTGCTATGCACCTGGAACAAAAGAAAAATTTTAAGAGATGCTTATGGAGGTTTCAATTTCAATCAGATACCACACAAGTAAGCAAGTGAATGGTATAATTACAGATGGTGGCTAGAGCCAAGGACAAAAGGATGTGCTCAATAGTAATTGCTTAGGGGTTGTAGCAGGGGCCACTGTACATAGTGTAAGCTTAGCTGTGAAGAAGCAAATCATAGGAAAGAGTGAGGGCAAGCATATTCTGAGCAGAAAAAGCAGTAAATGCAAAAATGCCCTGAGCAAGAAAGAGCTTGCTGTACTGAAGGAACTCTAAGGAAACCAGTGTGGCTGGAAAACGAAGAGTGCAGCAGAGTGGTGTAAGATGAGGTTATTGAAGCAGACACTAACTGCCTCCTATTCTGCCTTTGTTCACTCCTGACAATATCCTGATGTTGTTTGGAGCAGTAACAGATTACCTTGGATAAGGGTGACCAGATGACAGTGCTGTAGCTAATGAGATGAAACCTAATTCCCTGTGGGAGAGACTTTCTTTCTGAAATAAAAGCAGCAGTAAGGTCTCAAATGATAAGATTCTTGCTTTTGCTCCTTTATGCTTCTCTCTTCTTCCTCCCTGAAATAGTGATGCAGTGCCTGGAGATACAGCAACTATATTGTGGCCATAAGGACAAAAATCGCTTAGTAAAAATAGTATAGAAAAAAGAAGGAGCCTGGGCTCTTCGATGACTCCCTTGATCAGCTGCTTAGACTTCCTACTTTTAGAAAATTGTTATATGAGAAAAATTGGTCCCCTCCTTTAATAACTCATTTTGTTGAGTTTTTTGTACTGAACATAGAGCCATACTTCCTAATTGATATAGTTGTAGATGTCTGCAGAATCCAGACCACACAGAAACCCATAGAACATGGTAGAGTCTGGAATTTAAAGATTATAAGCATATAGGCAAGAAAAAGAAAAAGCATCCAAATCAGAAAGGAAGGCATAAAATTGTGTCTGTTTGCAGATGGCATGATCTTATACACAGAAAACCCTAAAGACTCCAAAACACAAAAACAAAACCACCTACCAGTTAGAACCAATAAACAAATCCAGTAAAGTTGCAGGACAAAACCAATCTACAAAAATCAGTGGCATTTCTATATATTAAAAACGAACTACCCAAAAAGGAAATTAAGAAAATAATCCCATTTATAGTAGCATCAAAACGAGTAAAATATTTAGAAATAAACTTGACAAAGGAAGTGAGATATTTCTACACTGAAACTGCAATACATTAATTAAAGAAATTAAAGAAGACACAGTAAATGGAAAGATATCTCATGTTGATTGATTGGAAGAATTAATGTTATTAAAATATCCGTGCTACCCAAAGCAATCTACAGATTCAATACTGTTTGCCTCAAAATTTCAATTTTTTAACAGAAATAGAAAAGAATTCTAAAATTTATATGGAATGATAAAAGACATAAGACCAAATAATAACCAAAGTGATCTATTTTTTATTTTTTTTGATGTTTATTCACATTTTGATGGAGAAAGACAGAGTGTGAGTGGGGGAGGGGCAGAGAGAGAGGGAGACACAGAATCCGGAGCAAGCTCCAGGCTCTGAACTGAGAGCACAGAGCTGGACGTGGGGCTAGAACTCATGGACCTTGAGATCATGACCTGAGCCGAAGTCGGACACTTAACCGACTGAGCCACCCAGGCACCCCTAACCAAAGTGATCTTGAAGAGAGAAGAACATAGCTGGAAGCATTAGACTTCCTGGTTTCAAAATATATTACAAAGCTATAGTTATGAAAACAAAATGGTACTGGCATAAAAACAAACATATAGACCAGTGGAACAAAACAGAAAGTCCAGAATTAAACTTACACATAAATGGGCAACTGATCTTCCACAAGAGTGCCAAAATCTCTAATGGGGAAAAGATAGTCTTTTCAACAAATAGTACTGGCAAAACTGGAGATCCACATGCCAAAGAATGTGGACCCCCATCTCACACTATGTACAAAAAAATCATCTCACAATGGATTAAAGACTTAAAGGTAAGTTCTGAAACTATTAAAGTATTAGAAGAAAACAAAGGGAAAAATCTTTGTGCCATTGGTCTTAGTAAGGATTTCATGGAGATGACACCAAAATCACAGGCAATAAGAACAAAAATAGACAAAGTGGGATTGCATTAAACAAAAAAGCTTCTGCACAGCAAAAGACACAAACAACAAATTGAAAAGGTAACCTATGGAATGAGAGAAAATATTTGTAAGCCATGTATCTGATAAGGAGTTAATTTCCAAAATACATATGGAGCTCCTATAATTCAATAACAAAAAGCAAATAACTGGATTAAAAAAATAGGCAAAGGACTTGAACAGACATTTAAAGACATACATATGGACAAGAGGTATATGAAAAGGTGCTCAACATCACTAATCATCAGAGAAATGCAAATCAAAACCTGTTAGGATAGCTATTATCAAAATAACAAAAGATAACAAGTATTGGCAAGAGTGTGGAGAAAAGGTAACCCCTGTACACTGTTGATAAAAGTGTAAATTCATACAGACACTTTGGAAAACAGTATAAAGGTCCTCAAAAACTTAAAAAATAGAACTGCCATGTGATCCAGCAATCCCACTTCTGGATACATATCCAAAAGAATTGAAATCAGGATCTCAAATAGATTATCTGCACTCCCATGTTCACTACAGCATTTATTTACAATAGCCAAAGTATGGAAACAATCTAAGTGTCTATTGATAGACAAATGGATAAAGAAAAAGTAGTATGTACATACAATGGAATGTTATTCAGCCTGAAAGGACATCCTACCATTTGCAGCAACATGAATGGAGCTGGAAGATATTATGCCAAATGAAATTAGCCAGACACAGAAAGACAGAAATACTGCATGATCCCACATATATGAGTTACCTAAAATAGTCAAATTCATAGAACCAGAAAATAGAATGGTGGTTTCTAGGGGATGGGGCAGGGGGAAATGAAGGGTTGTTGTTTAATGAGTATAAAGTCACAGTTATACAAGATGAATAAATTTTATAGGCACCTGGGTTGAGCCTCCAACTCTTGATTTTGGCTCAGGTCATGATCTCATGGTTCGTGACATTGAGCCCTGTGTTGAGATACTCTCTCTTCCTCCTTCTTGGCTCCTTCCCTGCTTGTGCGCGCTCTCTCTCTCTCTCTCTCTCTCTCTCTCAACAAATAAATAAAACATTTTAAAAGATGCATAAATTATACAGATCTGTTGTATAACACACTGCCTGTAGTTAACAATATGGTGTTGTGCATTTAAAAATGTGTTAAGAGGGTAGATCTCATGTTAAGTGTGCTTGCCCCTGGCCCCCTGGTTTAAAAAAAAAAAAAAAAAAAGCAAGAGTACACAATAAATCTTTTGAAGATGATGAATATCTTTAATACCTTAATTGTGATAATGGTATCATAAGTGTATGTGCATGTCCAAATATACATCAAAATGAAACATTAAATATGTGCAAATTTTGTATATTAAGTAAAATCAATGAGACTGAAAAAAGAAAATAAGTAATTAAAAAATTTTTTTGATGTTTATTTGCTTTTGAGAGAGAGACAGAGTATGAGCAGGGGAGGGGCAGAGAGAGAGGGAGACACAGAATCTGAAACAGGCTCCAGGCTCTGAGCTGTCAGCACCAGACACGGAGCTTGAACTCATGAGCTGTGAGATCATGACCTGAGCCGAAGTCAGACACTCAACTGACTGAGCCCCAGTAAGAAAAAAATTTTAATTAAAAGGAAATAAAACAACCAGTTATATTCAATAGCACATTTAGATTTTTAATAGAAGATTAATACTACTGTTAAATTGTTAATTACGTGTATTTTATGTTAGTTTAGAAAAAAAATCTTAGATCAGGTTTTCATACTACTACAAATGTTTTTTTTTCCCTCTAAACTCTCTCCATTCTCCTTTCCAAAGCAAAATCTCAGAAAATTACCCATAATGTACTTTGGGTCAACACTAGTGTATTATGCTACATTAGGTGCCAATGATTAAACTGACACCATCTGGTCTGAAACAAGTTATCTTTGCCTGATGTCAAAAGAGCAAAGACAGCAAAAGTCATATTTAGTGTGCTGGAAACTTCTAAGTGTCAATCCACAGAAGGCTGCTGAGGTTGAGAAAGCAGAATCCTAACATAATCACAAATCACTCACAGTCCCAGGATTGTCTGGGAAGCCTAGGAAATGAAAGAACACAGCTGGCAGCCTCAGGAGACATCACTTCCCAATAGGTGAGAAGGAGGAAAGCTGCATCTCTCCTCTGACCCTTTGCACAGACAGCCCCCAGATGGGATTTGTACCACATGGAGCTAAGTGGGGGCTTTAATCACCATAGTTAAGATATGAGGACTTTAGAATTTACATTGGGATTATGGTCAGGCTATAACATCTCCAAGCCCCACTAGCCTTAATGCAGTCTATAGCAGCTTCTGTTTCCCTATTTTGGGTGGGTTGTTGAAATGGTTTCGAACATTATTTCGTTGAATTTTTAATACATAACCTCTTCTGGTGTTTATTTTGTAAGTGCATAGTGTCCCATTTTGGCATAAGAAATCTTTGACTTCCAAGAACTTAACTTTTGAATCATCAGAATCACGTATCATTCTGAGCAGTAGGCCAAACATGCATGAACTTCCCCATTTAACTTCCCTTGATGACCTGTGCTCCATCATTAACATTTTTGAGAGTGTCCGACTTTTATGCAGTGGGCAGAAATGTACGTCAAATCACAGGCAAATCTTAGATGGAGATTTTATATTAAACATTGCTCCCCCAAGTAGCTCATCTTTAAAGGGGTTGGGACTGAAAGGTAATTTTAGCTATTGGTAACCACATTCCTCTTTTGCCTGACATTCAGCATAGTAGGAAATAACCAAGTTTTGATGATCAGCTACCCTACTGACAATTTTATCTGTCTTATCTATAGGTTCTTCTCTTAATTTCTGTACACCGGCTATATCAATTAAGATTGCCACAATAATGCGATGTAAAAAACCATTCCAAAACATTGTTTTTCCCACAAGTCTATGGGTTATCTGGGAAATTTTCCTGTCTGGGTTTGGATGACCTTGGCTGGAATCAGCAGTGAGCTGGTGCATTGACTGGGGACCACTGGTCTAGAATAGTCTCTCTCACATGACTAGTGAGTGCTTCAACTGAGATGACTGGTTGACTATTCTGCCCCATGTGTCTCATCCTCTAGAAGATTAGTCTAAAAACAGGAGGGAGAAAGAGAACAGAGGTCCACAAGACCATTTAAGGCCTAAACTTGGAACTAGCTTTCCTTCACTTCCACTACATTCTGTTGACTAAGACAAGTCACAGATCAGTTTAATTTCAAGGCTTGTGGGGAAATACTCCACCTCTTCATAGAAGGTAGGGAACAAATTCATTGTAGAGGATATGGTTACCATAAACCATTGATATGTGCTACTATTGGTAAAGTTATTCTTTTTTTTAATATGAAATTTATTGTCAAATTGGTTTTCATACAACACCCAGTGCTCATCCCAGCAGGTGCCCTCCTCAATACCCCTCACCCACCCCCATCAACCCTCAGTTTATTCTCAGTTTTTAAGAGTCTCTTACGGTTTGCCTCTTTCCCTCTCTGTAACTTTTTTTTCCCTTTCCCCTCCCCCATGGTCTTCTGTTAAGTTTCTCAGGATCCACATAAAAGTGAAACGTATGGTATCTGTCTTTCTCTGTATGACTTATTTCATTTAGCATAACACTCTTCAGTTCCACCCACGCTGCTACAAAAGGCCATATTTCATTCTTTCTCATTGCCACGTAGTATTCCATTGTGTATATAAACCACAATTTCTTTATCCATTCATCAGTTGGTGGACATTTAGGCTCTTTCCATAATTTGGCTATTGTTGAAAGTGCTGGTATAAACATTGGGGTACAAGTGCCCCTATGCATCAGCACTCCTGTATCCCTAAAGTTATTCTTTTGTGCACTGGAAACCTTTACAATTATCTGTTATTTAGAGCTTGAAAATATTTTTCATTACTGAATTTTAGCTTATTTTGACTTTCAAGGTGACTTTCAAGAATGGGACTTACAAATTCCCAAGGCTCACGGTTTGTTAGACTCCAGAGTAGAGCATCTTGATACTACTAAATAAGATTCAGATTATGTACAATGGATCAGATTGCCAGGGTGTTAAGAGAAATAATTCCTAACCCAACCAATAGCTTGTAGCTTTCAACTACTACATTTGAGCAGGAGTGCTCCTAGTGATTTAAAGAAACAATACAACCTAGCTGGGCCCTTTCTTTGTTCTTGGTCTTCTCTTTCAATCTTTTATCTATATAAAATATACAGTGTACTTAAATATACTTAATTATATATATATTTGAATGTATTTTTATATAAATAAATATAAAATATATTTACATTATAAATAAATATTTGCAATAAACACATGCATATGTAAATTTGAATGTTTAGGTACAATATAAAGGGGTGTTTGTGGAAGACTGCTTCCCATCTCTGATCTGGTTGAAAAGAGCTATAGAAATATTATTTGTGAGTTATAAAATATAAAGTAAATGTATAAAAACTATATCAACATATTTATATTAGACATCATATATATATACACACATAACACATTTATGTATGTATATGTATGCATCTTTTGTTTGTATATATATGTTATACTTGCATATACATGTGTGTGTGTGTGTATATCCATGCACATATATATTTACATGTGTCATAAATACACCTCTATAAATTACCTGCAATGATTGCAGATACTTCTAAATATGTTTTACAAGTTTTAGTCTGAAATTCTGCTGAGATAAAAGCTACCTGTAAGATGAAGTAAAAGTCAGCATGGCAGTGGGTCCCAAGTCCTGAGAAGGTAAGCAGAAAAGCCCCACAGGCAAACACGGTAAATCTGACCCTACCCTGAATCTAGCACCTGGAATAGGTATTAAAGACTTGGGTCGATTACATTATCATCATACCCATGCCCATCAGCATAGATTAAAATTCTAAACAACAACAAAATAAAATAAAATTCCAAAAAAGCCATCCAAGATGAAAAACATGTCTATGTCCCCCTTCCTGGATATTCCATAAGAAAGAGCCCCCTTGTTTTTGTTTTTGTTTTTGTTTGTTTGTTTTTGGGTTTTTTTTTTTTTACTCATTTGCCAAGGAGCCTGAACTGCTGCTTGGACCTGCCTTGTCACCAGAAGGAAGGGCCTCCATTTGATAGCTACAGGAAGTTTCTCAGAGGGCAGGGATAACACCCATGTCTAAAGAAGTTCATCATACCTCTGTGGTTGTTTCCCCCCAACCCCAATAGCCCCAGGACAAAATTGCCTGCTGCCAACAAATGGAGAGAGGCAGTGAGAGAGAGCACGTGCAAGTAGGGGGAGGGGCAGAGAGAGAGCGAGAGAAAAAAAATCTTAAACAGGCTCCATGCCCAGCAGGGGGCCCATCAAGGGACTCAATCTCACAATTCTGAGATTATGACCTGAGCTGAAATCAAGAGTCAGATGCTTAACCAACCTACTGAGGCACTCAGGTGCCACCACGCCCTCCTCCCCCCCCCCCCACGTTGCTTTTTTGTTTTAAACAAATGGTGATTTTAAAAATAAACTCCAAACGGGAGCCTTTACATTTGTGCATAAAGATATACTATATACTATATATGTGTTTATATACTTTATGAAATGAATTAGTGAGAACATGCAGTGTAAAATAAAAAACTCACCAAAATTTTGCTTCCTGCTGACTTGCTAGTTGCGGAGGCTGAGCTTTGGGAAGTTTAGAAAGAAAACTAATTTGCAAAATAGATGGCAAGGGCTTCTATGTGATTCTCAAGTATAGCTTTCAATTTACAAGTCTTTCATCTGTCCTCACTTTTTATGGTCCTTCTTCCCTTCAACATTATTTGAACCACAGCGGTTCCATCAGCATGAAGATGCTAAAGAAGCCCCTGGAGTCTTCCCTAAGGGGTATAGAACCATCCATTCAGATATGTTAATGCACTTTTAATTGTAGAACAGTGGTCTCTGCACACCTGCCCTATGCCACATGGATTGGTGAAATTCAATTCAGCCTCACGGTTAGCTTGAAAAAATAATCATGGTACCATGAGTAATACTAGTAATAATACTAATACTAGTAATACTAGTAATAACAGTAGCCACCATGTTGATCATTTTATAGATATTGTCTCACTAAGTCCTATGATAACCTGTGAGATCATTTTTTTTTAAAGCTGAAGAAACTGGATCCAGTTTTCAAAAACCACACACCTAATACATCGCAGAGGCAGGATTGAACAGAGGTCCATCTGACTCCAAAGTTCATGCTCTTAACTAATTCTCTGTGTCGTTCCTAGAGAAGCTAAAACATGCTGGCTTGCCTGTTGCACAAGTACTCGGCTGAAAGCACTGGGCCAAGATTATTGGTACTTTACCTACAGATGCTCAAGCCTAGCTCGTAAAGAAGCCACAATATACAGGACAGGCCAAAACACCGGTGAGGGAGATCCGTACAGCCGACTTGAAGCAACATAATGCAGCCTAAACCCTCTCTTGGCAGAGACACAAACTGGAGTATGTGGTAACTTGAGATACACCGACTCTCAGAAGAGAGCATTTGACAGCCACCAGGGCAAAGGAGCAGAGAACAGAGTGACAGGGGACACACAGCAAGGCATAGCTGCTTATCTGGAATGTGGCACAGAGAGGTCAGGTGCTGTATTCCTAGCCTTGGGTATCATCAGCGCTTAGATCATTATAAGTAACAGCACCCCTACAGTGTCAACTTCCAATTGAGTTCATACATATTACACGTACATTTGTAGTAGTGAATACTTGTTGTTGTACAGAATAGCCAATCTTGTTTTATTATTTTTAGTTAAGTAATATCTACATGCTTTATGTTAGATTCAGTATGTTTCAGCCACTGGCTTCTGTCTTTGAGGATTATAGAATTTCATGGGGAGATAGGCACATGAACACCTAATGGAATCTATTTAAAAAGCAGTCGAGAATTATCATAGTTGGGTATTTTTTAAAAACTACATTGCTGAGTTATGATTGATGTGCAAATAGCTGTATATATTTAATGGATACAACTTGATGAGTTTGGAGATAAGTGCACACCCATGAAACCACGACCACAATCTATGCCGTAAACCTGTTACCTCAAAATGTTTCTACGAAGACTTGTGAAATCAGGCCCACATTGATAAACTGCAAACCATGTTTATTATTATGTAACACAAGGTACCAAACATTACCCATGCTAGGCTTGCATTTTTTTCATTCAGTTTATTTATCCAATATTTCTCGAGCCTCTTATTAAATGGCAGTGACTGTGTTCATCACTGGCAAATACTTATGTCAATATAGGGGGGAGGAATGGGTATTTTAAAAATGCAGAAAATCTGTGTTTAATTATAAATCTGATTAGTGCTACAAAGGAGAAGTCCAGGATGCTATGGGAGAGCAAAATAGGGGATCTAAACCAGGCCTAACTGTGTGTCATTTAAATCAAGACTTGAATGAGAATTTAGCCCTTATTCTGTAAAGCAGAAGGTGGGACTCTTCCAAGTAGAGGATTAGAATATGCCAAGTGCCTGAAGGAGAAAGTTGGGACATCCGATGAATGGGAATGTGGCTGGAGTAAGCACAGAAGGAAGAGAGCTGCCAGATGAGACTGTAGAGAGGGTCATGGAAGACCTTGTCAACTGTAGTTGGTATTTCAGATTTTATTCTAAGGGCACTGAGAAGCTACCGGAAGGATGTCAAGCTGGGGTGTGACATAATAATAACAAGCCAGGAATTCTTCTGAGTACTTTATATGTGTTAACTCTACAACCCTACCAGGCAGATAGTTTGAGCATCCCTCTTTTATACACGGGGAAGTTCAGCCATACAAAGTTTTAATAACTGATGTTAGACAACCAGCAAAAAGCTGAACTGGGATTCACACCTGGGCAATCTGGCTCCAGTTCCCCGGAACTGTTACCTGACATTGCCTCTAATGATTAGCTTTGTGTTTCAGAGGAGAGTGGATTGATAAGCGTATTTCAAACATCAGTTATATCAGTCGGATTCATGAGGGAATGAAAGTAGAGTAAGATTTCAAGAAGAAATCACTAGTCATCTATCTGCCTTGGGTAGGTACTGCAGGAGGAGGCCTTTTGACAAATGTGAACATCACTGGCAGAAGTACTTTCTGCCCCTATAAGACATTTTGCACTTAAGAGGCTCTGCAAAAATGGGAAGCAGTCCATATTTCAGCAACTTCCATTAAGCTGTCATATACTTTCCCTGCATTTCCTGCCTTATAGCAAGCCTTGGATTAATATCTTCTTTACTTAGTGGAAGTTTCCCCCTTCACCTGCCCAGCCATCCTGTAGTCTGCTCCTGATAGCACAGTCTAATTACTTTAATGTGAGATGCACAAGGTCAAACCCATATCCTGGGCTCTTGGGTGGTTGTGAATCATTTACCAACTACAACCAACCTTTAATGATGGCTAGAACGTGGTGAAAGTTTTGACTTTTTCTTTCCCTCAAAAGACTTGTACAAGAGAGCAGTGGTCACCCTCGTATGCAAAGGTGTCTTTTTTTAGGTTCTAAATAAAACTCTGCCCCACCCAAATCCTGAGTATGAGAAACAAGGGGAATACAGTAGAAACAGCCAATCATTTAATTCTGTTTTGTGTATTATTGCATATGGAAAATTCAGAGACTATAGATGTAGAATGCTACATTAAGTGTGTATTAATTAAGTATTTTAAGCTGTTGAAGGTGATTGTTTTTCAAAATTTATTTTCATAAATTTTTTTTAAGCATTTACTTATTTTTGAGAGAGAGAGAGACACAGTGAAAGTGGGGGAGGGGCAGAGAGACAGGGAGACACAGAATCCAAAGCAGACTCCAGGCTCCAAGCTGTCAGCACAGAGCCCCATGTGGGGCTCACAACCCACAAACTGGGGGATCACGACCTAAGCCGAAGTCAGATACTTAACCGACTGAGCCATCCAGGTGCCCCCAAAATTTATTTTTAAAATAAGTAATATATTCACAACACAAACACAATTTTCCACCCATCCCAGTAAAAAATATTTATATACATATAAAAATATATAAATATTTATATACGTATAAAAGTCTACTTTCCCATTCTTTAAGTAGAATAAATTGAGGCATATTTAAGACCAGTGAGTTTCCTGGGACATTCAATGTTTTCAGGACATAGCATGTGTGGGTTGCATTTACAGTTCTACAGCTAATGAACTTTGATAACATTTTGGGTATTATCCAACAGTTAGGAGAATTTTCACTGAAGCTATGTGGCCATCACCGTCACCATTATTAGTACAACTGGCTTTCCCAAATAGGTAAGATTCATTTCTTCTTAAAGTAGGGGGTTCAGGAGTCAGAATGCTCAAGAATGGCATCACTTCACCTAGAGTCAGCTTTCTCCAGTCCCCACCTTGTCATCTCAACTTCTTTTGCCCCTTTGGTGCCAAATGAGGGAATTGACCTTTGACCCCCAAGTTATTTTTTCACATTATGCATGTAGCCACAATGAGAAATAAGGAGTATAGAATAAAGTTTTAGAGCATGTGTTTGGGAATGACAGAAACCTGGGTTTGAATTGTCATTCTCTATTACTTAACTAGCTTTGGGCAAATCACTCCACCTCTCTGAGCTGTTTCCCATTTGTAATGTGAAGGATATCATATGTACATCATGAAGTTTGTTAAGGGTTAAATAAGAAAATGTGTTTAGTTTCTCATCCAGTACCTGACACCTGGCCAGCTACTATTATCATTATTACTGATATTATATCAATAATATATTGCTATTGAGAGGCACCTGGGTGGCTCAGTCGGTTGAGTGTCCGACTTTGGCTGAGGTCATGATCTCATGGTTCATGAGTTCGACCCCTACATCAGGCTCTGTGCTGACAGCTCGGAGCCTGGAGCCTGCTTCAGATTCTATGTCTCCCTCTCTCTCTCTGCCCCTCCCCAGCTTGCACTCTCTCTCTCTCTCTCTCTCAAAAATAAATAAACATTAAAAAATTTTTTTAAATAATATATTGCTATCATGATAATCATTTATAATGAGGAACACATTGGACCCTATTCTCTCCCTCTAGCAGCCAGTTCAAGATAGTACCTTACCTCTGTCTGACTTTTGAAGGGATGTGCCAGCTTGAGCTATTAATGCTATTTTTATTATTTAGTATTCACTGAGCACTGAGAAGTTACAGCATTTGTGAGGACAGCCTCTCTGGCTCTGAGAAGAGCTGGGAGCATAGAGCTGGCGGGGTGTGTGGCTGGGAATAGCACAGCCAAAAAAGACCATCTGGACCAGAGCAATCAGGGCTCCCAAGAAACCTGTGGGGCCTCTGACTAACCAAATTATTTGGCTTCTAATCAACTTAACATTAAAATTCTCCAAGCCCTCCTGTCTAAGATGCTAATTTCTCATAAAGAGGCGTGTGATGTATAGGAGCCCGTATCAATCAGCCTGCTGCTTTTTTCTTCTGCCCCATCTCACTTCTGTCAGCTGGATTGATCCAATGGAAAATAGAGACTTTTCCCTTAAAATAAATCAAATCCCTAATTTGAATAAACACCATTGCCAAACCCTCGCTTTAAGAGGTCTAAACACATTTGGGAGTTTATGGCTTTGCCACTCTAATAATACTTCTTCTGGAATAGATGACAGATTCCCTTTCTTGTTAGGAAAATGGGCAGGCTTTTTTTCCAGGCCAATAGTGCCTTCTAGAACCATGCAGTCCTTGACCTCCAACCCTTCCAAAAATTGTTGGAAGGTCAAGGGTGTCCTTAATTCCAACATAACACCAGTACAGAAGCTGTCTCCTCCAACATATTAATTAGTAACAGGATTTTTATTCTAAGTCATAAAATGCATCCTGCATTTGCTTTCTTTACTTTATCATCTGCTTAAGCCAGGTAAATGGCATTCCAAGAAGGCTGTGTCCACACTCCCCAATAAGCTAAGTAAGACCTTCCTATTAAAACCTTGTCTTATCAATTTGACTTACAGTGCTGGGGGAAAATTCAGATCAGAACCTCTGCCTCATTTTCCATGAATTACTTTAAGTTTCTCAGATATAATGTCAGGCGGATAAGAGCTGCTCAGTCAATGTTTGCTGAACAGAGAACAATTGTTACTACCAAAAGAATTATTTCGCAGCTTAAATGGATATGTATTTGCAACCTCATGGTTAAGTGGTCTTACAGGAAGACCTCAGTAAGCAATTCTCCACAATTCAGAGAAGCAAATAGTCAGTGTGTATATGACTGTGTGTGTTTTAGATGTGTTGAACATTGAGGGGAGAAGGGGCAGCTATACTCCCATGAAAAGAGGTAAATCTATAAAATACAATTTCTACAAGGTAGTACCATGCAGAATTCATGGCAGTTAGTAATAATAATAATAATAATAATAATAATAATAATAAAAACAACTGCTGATTATATGATAGTTTACACTCTACAATGTGCTTTCTCCTATGATTTCCCATTTGATCTCCACAACAAGTGCAGGGGTAAAAAGGGTCAAGAAGATGCTTATCCTCATTTTACTTGTAGTGACACAGCTCCAGAGTTATCTATGAATGACTTATAATGATAGAATTGGCTCTGTCAACACCTGTCTTGTTATTTTTGCCACCCCTTATTCCCATCTGCTACCTGCACCCCACTTCCTTAGAGGCTCAAGCAGGGATTCATGACCCACTCCTATATTTTAATGTAAGATATATAATGTAATATAATATAATATAATATGATATAATATAATATGGTATAATTATTATAATAATTATTTGTTCAACAAGCAATCCTGTGATTACTTGGATGTCAGGCACAAGAGTGGGTTCTAGGGGAGGATAAAAAGCTAAACAAGATAAAGATCACTGCTTTTGAGGGACTCGAAGCCTCACTGGGAAAATCAGATTTGTAAAGAAATATTTTTTGTGGAATATAATAAACGCCTACAAAGTGTTGAATAAGTAAAGAAGGTGGAAGAGCTGTCTCCTGAGGGTGGAAGTCAGAGAAGCTTCGGGAAGACGTGATCTTTGGCGAGGGCTGAGAGGATGAATAGGAGTTTTTATTTTCTTTTAGTTTTATGGTGATATAACTGACATATAATATTGTATAAATTTAAGGTATAACATAATGAACTGATAGATGTATATATTGTGAAATGATTGTCACAGTAAGTTTAGTTCATATCCATTACTCAGACAAAATTGTTTTTCTTATGGTGAGAACTTTTAAGATCTGTCTTAGCAGCTTTCAAATATACAATACAGTGTTGTTAACTATAGTCACCATGCTGTACATTACATCCCTGAAATGTATTTATCTTAGAACTTGAAGTTTGCGGAATATGAGATTTTGAGGAGGAGGAGGAGAGAAGAGAGGGTATTTTAGGTATGGGAAGTGAGCCAGAGTGCAGAGTCATGAACAAGTATGGCCTACTTGGGAACAGATTTGAGACGCTCAGTGAGCCACAAGTATAGGATGCTTGGGAAGAGTGATAGTGGATGAAACTGGAAAATGAAATCATGTCAGATGAACCCATAGTGAGAAGTCTAGGTTTTAATCCTGTGTGTAATGTATATTGTCAGAACTTAATTTTTAAAAAGGCACAAGATTTGTAAATAAGTGTTGTACCTATGTACTTGGTTAATAAATTTTAAAATTCCTTCTCTGGGGTGAGGCCAAGATTGTCCCAGATCAGGTGTGGATAGGATATGGGTCTTAAAGTCCATGGTAAGGATCAACTGGGTACCATAGCTTTTCCCTGGTGTCTGTATGAAGGAAAAGGGACAGCTTCTGCAGACCCAGAGGAGGAAGCCAGGGCATCATAGCCAAAAAGGAAAGATAGCCAAGTATGGGTTTATTTATAATTATCTTGCTTAAATGGTGGGGACTCCAAACAAGAGATGCATCTCAGGAGCATGGAGATGTGATTGACTACTTATGTCACCCCCCACCTCCACCTGGTGATTCTCCTGACACTGATCATGGGTTATATTTCCCCAAGAGTGGTGCTTTACTGTGTGTGTGTGTGTGTGTGTGTGTGTGTCAGTCTGAGTATGTGTTAAAAACAAAGACTTTCTTTATAAGGGGTTTTAGGGTACTTGGTCAATCTTTGATCAATTTCAATCTTTGATCAATTTATTTGAAAATGTGTTTTGCCAAAACAATACAAACCTACCCAACTGCAGCCTGCCAAGCTTCTGCAGTTTCCCCTTCTATCCAGTGGAGAGCTTTGCATTTACTAAAATTTCAGTTCCTTGCCATGGCCTTCAGAGACCTTACCCATTCCAGCCCCACTTGTCCCTCTTCCCCCAGCCTTGCTCACGAGGCTCAGGCACAGTGACTGCCTTTCTTTTCCTCAAGCCTGTCAAGCTCTTCCTACCTCAGGCCTTTGCTCAAGCTGGCCTCCCTTTTCCTCTGCTCCTTTGCAAGACTGGCTCCTTCTGGACATTCAGGCTCAGCCCATATGTCATCTAACGTAAAGGACCTATGTGACCACGCTGTATAGATAACTACTTCCCTCTATGCCCTCTCACTCATTACTGTATCATCTGATTTGGTTTTCTTCTTACCACTGCTAACTTTACACAGAGTGAAGATCAATCATATTTAAGTAAAAAAAAAAAAAAGAGTTTATTTGAGAATAACAGAGGAATTGTAATTCAGGGAAAGCAAACTATGGTGAAACATAGGCCAGTCTGAAGAGAAAGGGGAAGGTCACCTTTTATTAGGTTTTAGGAGAAACTTGGGGAGGGTTATTCTGAACAAAAGTTGATTGGAGAACAATAGTTTGAGGTTGTGCAGCTGCTCATTGGCTGCAGGTGGTCAGTAGTGTGTTGTTGCTGGGGCAGAGCGGGATCTTCCTGCCTTTTTGTAAAGGCAGGAGATGAATTCCTATGTGAGAAGTGCCCTCCCTTGTTGAAATATTTTTCATCTTCCTACTTCCTGTTGGTGATGCAGGCTGCAGTGAGGACCACGTGTGTGTGAGATCTCCCACTTCAGGGTTTTCTGACTCCATTTTAAATAAAGTTTTCTTTGTCTATTTTCACACCATTTATTGTTATGTGAAAATTTCTCATTAAAGTCTTCATTGATTGGTCTGTTGTCCATATTCCCCACTAGAGAGTGAGTGTCATGGTTCTCTCGGATCCCATGCCTATCACACAGCCTAGGGCATACTCAGCAACCACTAAACAGTCATTAAATAAACAAATGAATGAAAAAGCAAAGACAATTTTAGGGTGACTTAAATTCTGCCCTACATTAGCATTAGTGTTTCAAATACCTAATATCTATTTGACATCAGTAATCATGGAGGGAAATGCCATCTCGTCTTCCTTGCATCACATTATTTCAATGTCCCCTGGTCAGGTTGTATGTAACTTAGAAAGCAGTTTTCCTTTGTTATCCCCAACCTATTAGCCTTCTCTCTTACCCCACACCCCATCCTTCACCCCATATTTCCATGCTCTCCATCTATTCTTCCAAATGTTGTCAGATCCCACAAGTTTGCACTATAACTGCCTCACTCTTTTTGTTTGGAAACTCCTTCTTCCCTTCTATTTTTCCACTTCCTATTTATTTCTACCAATTCCTTAAAATAATAGCTTATTCAACAGAACTAATCTAATTTTTAAAGGTCACCTGATATGGGCCAGAGATTTTTTTCTGGCATATTTTGATCATATGATACTTTAAGTGAGTGCATTAATCTTTCTTTTATTTTATTTTATTTTATTTTATTTTATTTTATTTTATTTTATTTTATTTTATAGAGAGCACGAGTGGGGGAGAGGGGCAGGGAGAGAGAGAGAGAGAGAGAATGAATATCCCAAGCAGGTTCCATGCTTAACATGGAGCCCAACTCAGAGCTTGATCCCAAGATTCTGGGATCATGACCTGAGGCAAAATCAAGAGTGAGATGCTCAACACTAAGCCACCCAGGTGTCCACATTAATTTTTCTAAAATAAAGAACCCATACCTTCTATGACACTGCATCAGGGTTCTTATTTACAAGTTCATTTAAAAAATGTTTTAATGTTTATTTATTTTTGAGAGAGACAGAGAGACAGAGCACAAGTGGGGGAGAGGCAGAGAGAGAGAGGCAGACACAGAATCCAAAGCAGGCCCCAGGCTCTGAGTTGTCAGCACAGAGCCCAACCTGGGGCTCAGACTCATGAACTGTGAGATCATGACCTGAGCCGAAGTTGGACATTTAACCGACTGAGCCACCCAGGCGCCCCAACAAGTTTATCTTTAAAGCAGGCTTCTAGTTCACAGAAAGAGGAAATTTTTTATGTTCTCAGTCCATACTATGTGCAGGCCACAATGAGGATGTCACATTAGTTATCTAATGATCACAACAACCTTGTGGTATAGGTGTCAGTATCCCCATTTTATTGTGAGAAACTTTACTTCATGATGTAGTCAAAACAGCTAGAAAAATGTACTGGATTAGAACCAGGAGTGAATGAATCCAAGGCTAGAATTTAAGTGCACATATTTAGTGTTTAAAAAAAAAACATATGAAAGAATTAAGTGTTTTGCCATCTTAATTAATAACCATTAAAGTCTGCTGGACAAGGGTATGTTACTCTGAATAAGGTAATTCACTGAAGACTTTTCTGTGTTAGGCCATATGCTAGATGTTATTATTCATCATAAATATGATTAACAGGGAGGGAAACAAATATAAATACCACAGACACGATACAGAGAGTCAAAGGCAAAAGCACAAGCAGGTATCTAGTTGAAAGTATAGCACCTGAAGATGGAATGACTGGCATTGGGTAGACTGTCAGGGAAAGCTTTCCGGACAAGGGACCATCTAAGTAGGTTCCCCCCCAAAAAAAGTAAACTTTATATTTCAGTTCAAAAAACTAAAACTTATTGAGAACTTACTCCAAGTAGTGCATTGTGCTAAGTACTTTAATCCTCACAACTCATTTAATTGTCATGACTAACAAAATAAAGTGGGTATTATTAAGCCATTTATCAGTGATGAAATGAAGGCTTAGGTAGGTCGAATAGCTTTCTCATGGTCAGACAGCCATTGTGTCGATCAGGGTCCAATGAGACCACATTAGTTATTCTCTATTATTTTATGTTTCATATAAATATATTAACTAGGTATTGAAGAACTGGAAGGCAAAAAGAGAACACTAAAATATAAAACACAGAACCCTATAAGCAGCTGACACTTTTAGGACTTGGGAAACTAATAGAACTCAGACCTAGAGAAGGAAACCCCCAAGAAACTAAAACTCTGTGCCTTGAGATGGAGGCACTGAGCAGTTGATGCTGGTGTCTTAGCCTGGGGTGGCCATGGTGCAGCCGGGGTCTAGACCCCTGAGGAAGGAATATAGCAAGCTGCTGCTTTGCTCTGAGTTTCTGTGATGAGGCTGGTTCTGTGAGTGGTGGATAAAATGTAAACTGGAAAGACTGCTACCACCAGAATGAACTGCCACAGCCAGGCTAAAGAAGCATTGCTGGTTGACACTGATCAGGAGAAAATCAGGCAGGAAGCTAACAAGAAGAAAGTCTCCTTTTCTTCCCTGCAGGCTTCTGGTCCCCCTCCAGGGCCTCTGAAGAGGAAGCAGCCAACAAAGCAGAAGTGTAGTTAACGCCATCCCTACCCCAGCATCGTGAAGCCAAGTGTAGACAGCTGGGAGCTGAGAGACAAAGCCTTAGCACTGTCATTCTCTCATCATTGCCCTTCCACTGTTCCCCGTCCTTGGTGACTATTTCACTCTTCCTCCTCTTGCCTTAAATCCCCAATACCTCCTCCTCCATTGTCACACTCTATTAATGACCTTTCTTCCTCCTTCACTTAGAAAACTGAAGCAACCAGAAAAACATGCCAGGCTGCCTCCACCACATCTGCCCACCAACCCGCAGAGCTCTGTTCTTGTGCAATCTTGGGTTTGTAGGTAAATTGCCCAGTGCCCCTCTAGAGCCAGTCCCAACACTTGCACCACAGAATCCTTCCCCTCCTGCTTATCCGTGTATACCACTCTAGCAATTGTCTCCTCTCTCTGAGTGAGTGACCATTAGTACAAATAATCCACGTGCTTACCTATACTTCCCATATTCCTTTCAGTTGGGTTGGGATGAATTCTGGCCAGTGGACTCAAGGCAGAAATGAGATGTGTCAGTTTAAAGGCACTGCAAGTGACAAGTTTAAGATGTGGTTAAAAACAAGCCTATCTCTCCTCTCTCTCCCCCTTTACCACAAAGGCTAAATGTTCCACATGGCACCATTGTAAGATGGCCTTCATGGCCATCCTGTATAGCCTCCTATATAACCATGTGGAGCCAGCAAAACCACTACTTTTGTAACTGTAGCCCAGATTTATTTCCTGAAATGTAGACTCATATAAGCACTGCCTATTTGACAGCTTCACTTTTTTGTTTATATAATTTTTTAATGTTTACTTTTGAGAGAGAAAGAGCATGAACAGGGGAGGGGTAGAGAGAGAGGGAGAAAGAGAATCTGAAGCAGACTCCAGGCCCTGCCCTGCCAGCACGGACCCGACGTGGGGCTCAAATTCACAAGCCATAAGATCATGACTGGAACTGAAGTCGGACAATTAACTGGCTGAACCACCCAGGGGCCCCATTCACTTTTTTGTTTAATAAATTGTATAATTCAAGATTCCCAGTCCTACCCCACCCCACCCTGTCAGCTTTCCCCATTCTCTTTTTCTTTTTTTTCCAGCTTTATTGAAGTATAATTGACAAATAACAATTGTATATATTTAAGATGTGCACATTGATTTTTTTTGACTATGTGAAAACATTACTACAATCGAGCCAATTAACATTTACATCACTTTAGTAGTTACCATGTATGTGTGTATATGTGATGAGAACACTTCAGATCTGCTCTCTTAGCAAATTACAGATATATAATATAGTATTATTAACTACACTCACCATGCTGTACATCAGATCTCCAGAACTTATTCATCCTGCGTTAATGGGAACTTTGTACCCTTTGACCATCTCCCCATTCCCCACTCCTCAGCCCCTGGCAACCACCATTCTACTCTCTGCTTTTATGAATTAAACTTTTTTAGATCTCACATATAAGTGGCACCATGTAGTAGTTGTCCTTCTGTGTCCGGCTTATTTCATTAGCATAATGCCCTCAAGGTTCATCCCTGCTGTTGCAAAAGGAAGGATTTCCCTTTATTAAGGCTGAATAATATTCCAGTGTGTGTGTGTGTGTGTGTGTGTGTGCACGCGCGAGCATGTGCACATGTGCACACCATATTTTATTTATCCATTTATCTGTCAGCAGACAACATAGGTTGTTCCCATATCTTGGCTATTGATAGTGATGCAAAGAACATGGGAGTGCATATATCCCTTGAAGATACTGATTTCATTTCCTTTGGATATATACCCAGAAGTGGGATTGGGGTTCCTGGATCATAGGGTTATTCTATTTGAACTTTTGAGGATCTTCCATGCTACTTTCCATAATGGCTGCACCAGTTTCATGCCCACCAACAGTGTACAAGGGTTCTCTTTCCTCTACATCCTCACCAACATTTGTTATCTTTTGTCTTTTTGAATAGTCATTCAAAAAGGTGTGAGGTGATATCTCATGTGGTTTTGATTTCATGTCCCTGGTGAATAGTGAAGTTGAGCACCTTTTCAAATACCTGTTGGCTATTTGCATGTCTTCTTTTAAGAAATACCTATTCAGACCCTTTGCTCATTTTTCAATCATGTTATTTGATTTTTGCTATTGAGTTGTTTGAGTTCCATATATATTTTAGATATTAACCCTTTATCAGATTTATGGTTTGCAAATATTTTCCTTTATTCCATATGTTGTCTCTTCATTATGCTGATTGTTTCCTTTGCTGTGCAGGAGCTTTTTAGTTTGATGTAATCCCACTTGTCTATTTTGCTATTGTTGCCTGTGATTCGGGGGTAATATCTAAAAAATCATTGCCCAGGCCAAGGTCAAGAAACTCTTCCCCTATGTTTCTTCAAATAGTTTTAGTGTTCCAAGAGTTACCCTTAAGTCTTTAATCCATTATGAGTTGATTTTTGTACACTGTGTGAGACAGGGGTCCAGTTTCATTCTTCTGCATGTGGATATCCAGTTTTCCCAAAACAATTTGCTGAAAAGACTGTCCATTCCCAATTATGTGTTCTTGGCACCCATGTCAAAGATCATTGGTTATAAATGCGTGGATTTATATTTAAGATCTCTCTTCCATTGGTCTATATGTCTGCTGTTATGCCAATACCATACTGTTTTGATTACTGTACCTTTGTGATATATTTTGAAATCAGGGAGTGTGATGCCTATAGCTCTGTTCTTCTTGCTCAAGATAGCTTTGGCTTTTTAGGATCTTTTATGGTTCCATATGAATTTAGTATTGTTTTTTCTATTTCTGTGAAAAATGTCATTAGAATTTTGGTAGAGGTTGCATTGAATCTGTAGGTCGCCTTAGGTAGTATAAACATTTTAACAATATCGCAATCTCTGAACAGATGGTATCTTACCATTTGTGTGTGTCTTCTTCAATTTCTTTCATCAATGCCATATTGTTTTCAGCATGCACATTATTTCCCTTCTTGTTAATTTTTTTCCTATTTAATCTTACCTGTTCCAGTACTAACATTCCAAGCTCATCTAACCCTCAAGTCATTGCCCAATATTTGCTATTATACAATGAGACACACTGATATCTCAGTAACTGGAGAAAGAAGTGAAGTGAAATACTTCAAGTTCTGGAACAATCAGTAAGATTTCATCAGGAAATGTGACTAATTTCATGACTTGGCTGCACCTGAGAAATACCTTTATGAAATATATTTTCCAGGGGAGAAGCCATGCAGGTGTGTTTACTTCTCAGAGTTCATGTGTAGCATTTGAGTATAAATTTTTTTAGGACCTTCAGCGTTTAGTAATGCAGTCATTTCTTAACTTGTGATAGAAATGGAAGTCTTCTAGAGTAACATAAACATATCTAAAGCAATATTGTACTCTCTGACCTTGTGTCTGACATGTAATTGATCAATAAATACTAGTAAAATGAGTTGGAAAATAAATTGTATGAGTTAAAAATTAATAAAATGAAGTCTCAGGGTAGGAGATTAGTCATATTCTTCAAACTCTGTATATTGAAGTGTCTCTACTATTGTGCAAATGTTTGTACTTAAGTAAAACATTCTCCATCATTGGGGTATAAATGGTAAATTCCAGAGTGTTTAAAAGCTATGAAAATAATAATTATAATAGAGGAGGAGAAAACAGAGGGGAAGAAGAAAGGAGGAAGGGAAAGAAAAGAAGGAGTAAAAGGAGAGGAAGGAAGTAAAAGGAGGAAGAGGAGGAGAAGAGGAGGAGGAGGAGGAGATGTCTTCATCAACTGCATTTGATCATAGTGCCTCCCTCAGAATTTTCCCTTTAGTCAACATTAAAGATGACCTAATCTAAGATCTTAAAAAATCTTCTTTATGTCTTTATGTTTATAAAGGATTAGAGATTGAATAGAAAGAGAATCTGCTTCTTGTTTATGAATTCAGAGCTCATGGAGCCGAGGAAATCTGAACTGTCCTTTCCCCATCCAAATTCATACAAGGTGCTGAACTCTATGAGAAAGTGGAAACTAGAAAAAGACACTTAATCTGTCTAGGCCATTAATTATTCACAGAAAGTATTTCTCTAAAGAAATATCAACATAGGGTACTCATATTTTTTGACTATAGCCTTCTTTCATGTCAAAGACAAATGTGGAGTGGAGAATGGGACAGTAACAGAAATTACTGTTCATCATTTTCCTGTACATGCCAGATAAAATCCACTCTTCATCTCTGAAAAAATAAAAGAGAGGATGGAAAAGAAACAGGGCATTAGCTTCTTAAGTGCCTACAGATTCCCATTTGAAGAATGCTGTTCAACTTTGAACAAGATCCCAAAGTCACATCTGATCCTGATTCTTTTGTACAAGCTAACTCACCGTGGTTTATAATCTCTTCAGTACGGCTGGTGCCCTTTCTTCTTCTGTAATACCCCCAAAACCTTCTAAACTCTACGATCTAGGAAAATAACACTTGAAGGGACCATTGGACTGTGTACAACAACCACATGGTTTCAATGGCTTCAAATAGGATAATTATGTTTTTAGCAAATGGGTATCCCTTTGAAGAAAGGAAATATAGGGCAATTATACTGAAACATTGTCTCCTAGGGCTTGATTGACATACCTGAAAGGAGTGCAATTCAGCTCGACATCTCTCATCGCTTCCTGGCCTTTATGGGTGAAGAAGCACAAGTATGTTTGTTTTTTACAACTGTCAAGGGCTACTACTGTCTCTGACCACCATCCTTTTCCTCACTGGAGTTTCATACCAATGACCAAGATGATTTCAACAGTGCCCACGATTCTTAGATCATCTTCCATCTCCCTTAGACCAATCTGTTTCCTCAATGGGTTCTATCCTCCAATAAAAGATTGAGAGTGGAAGAATATATTCTCATTACAGCCTTGACTGGTGTTATGAGAATCATTTTATGCCATGATTTTAGTGACAAAAAGATGATGACTTAACCAAACTCTCTCATTTTCCTGATTTTTTTTTAAACAACATACATTAACATTTTAAAATAGAATTCAAACAGGTGCCCAATAACAGAATGACAAACGTTAAGTGTGAAATCTGAAAGTTAAGAAACTGAGCTACATATGGTCACCTTTTCTTTTTTTTTTTAAATATCCGCCTGTGCTGGACTGTTAAGTGGTTTTATCACTGTCACATCAAGCAGGACTTGTAAAACTTGGGATGTGGGTATTCAAAGACATTTGCTTGGTGCCTTTAATGATTTCTCTAATTAGTCATTTAAACAGATTGCCCTGTGATCCAACACAGGGAATTCAGGGAGATGAGCTGAGAAAATCATTTCCTGAAGGTACTTTAAACCTAATGGCAGAAAATGAGGCTTGTCTCTGTGTAGGATTCTCTGGCTCATAGTTCACGGGGTGGAGCTATAGCTAGAGAGCTGTGTTCTCCAAGAATCTATAAAATGCACATGCCAGGTGTTTTTTTTGGGACACCTGAGTGCTAAAGGTCTTTGTTGGCTCTGCCAAACTTAACAGGTAAGGAAATGGTGCCTACATGCTAATGACAATTTAGAAACCAAAAGGAGGAAACACACATGGTTAGAGCCAAGTTGTGGCTGGGAGAGAAAAAGAAACCAAGGAAGGGATACATCTCAGGAGCAGGGGAAGAGGGCTGGGAGATCTGTGACTCTGCCTTCTTGAACTGGGCTGGGAGATCTGTGACTCTGCCTTCTTGAACTGGACAGCTGTATTTTATTAATAAATGTACTTTGAGTGACTAATTAGGCGTTTACTTTAAAGATAAAAGTAGAAGTTTTCAGAGTGTGTCAGAAAGGGACTTATTTTAATGACTCCATGCATCCCTCACTAGGCAATGCTGTCAGTAGACACCTTTGTCTCAGCAAGCATCAATTGCTCCATGAGAGAAAGGGCTGTTCAATTCTCACCAATAATTCTGCCACTCTCTTGTGGGAGTTGTGTTGAAGATTCAAAGCCTTTTAAAAGCCAGGATGATATAAATCTGTGTTCATGCACACATTCATATGCACTCCCTTTGTAAATAAGAATAAATAGCAGTTAGTATTTACTGAGTGTTAGCCACATGCTATGCACAAGTCCAATGTCTTTAAGTGTCCTAACTTATTAAATTCTCACACATCTGAATAGCGAGCTTTTACTGATCAGCAAACAGAGGGACAGAGCATTTAAGTAACCAGCTTGAAGCCACAGAGCTAATAATGGGAAGAGCTAGGATTCAAATTCAGGCAATCTAACTACAAACACGATGTTCAAAGTGCAAACATTCTCTCCTTCATGTCCTTCGACATTCCCATTTCCCATCTGTAACCAAACATATGGAACACATCAATTTCTTTTATGGGCCCTAACATCACCATAGAGTCCTAGATAAATCTTGACTGGATGTTGGATGACAGAGAAGCATATTAAAGATGTGGAGGATGGCGGTGAAGTTGGCCTGAAGAATAAAGCGTCTTGCTTTGAATGACTTGAAAGATATTTTGACAGGCAGAGAGAATGCAATGGCATAAAGTAAAGAATTCCACTACACTATTCCAGTAATGTTAGTGGCCTAGAGTTCATGATCCTGAACTGCAGGGAAGAGACAAAGGGGGAAGCAGACTTTCAAAACTGACACATGGCGCATAAAGTCCCTTGGTGTCATCTGCCCTTTCATCTTCAAATCCTTAAAATCCCCATTGCAGATTGTCTTGCACTTTATCCCCAAAACATCTACCATCCAGAGTTTTCAATCTAGCCAACAAAAGAAGTAGAATTTCAGGGAGACAGAATAAATGGCTAGGAGCCATGGGGCAACTCCTTTGGTTGACATACAAATCCCCCTACCTTATGATTACCTGGCATTCAGTGTGTTTCTGACATAAAAGATAAATGAGATTTTGAAAAGAAAGCAGAGTGAACAATTACACCAGAATTTGTGTGTTTGCCAAGTCTTAAGGGCTATGTCCTACACAAAATATGGAAAAGCAAAACCATTCAATGGTCTTTGAGACAGGAGATATGATTTGGCATGAACTATCCCTCAAATTTGGAGAGCCAGCTGAGGCAGGAGACATTAGGAACCTTAGTGGCTCTAATTCTGGTTGCCTAAACGTGCTCACTGAGGTGGGGGACAAGTCTATTTGTCTCCACTGAGCAGGGCGAGCTGTCAGCAGAATGCTAAGTAGCTATTTCAGCAGTGCTGATTGATTTGCAGAGATAGCACAGATGTGACCTCCTCAGTCAAAGTCAATGTTTTCTTGGCCCTCAAATTTCCAGAAAAATACAAATGTAAATGAAAAATAATGACAAGACCCATGAACGGCCCCAGAGTCATTGTCTCGACAATTATTTAATGCCTGTTAGGTTTCCAGCACCCTGCTAGATGCTGACAGTGACATAAAAATCATCAGAGACATAACTCTTGTTCTCTACAATATTAATAATGGTAAAGTGGTAAAAAGTATATAGTTTTGTTTTTTTTTTCAACGTTTATTTATTTTTGGGACAGAGAGAGACAGAGCATGAATGGGCGAGGGGCAGAGAGAGAGGGAGACACAGAATCGGAAACAGGCTCCAGGCTCTGAGCCATCAGTCCAGAGCCCGACGCGGGGCTTGAACTCCCGGACCGCGAGATGGTGACCTGGCTGAAGTCGGACGCTTAACCGACTGCGCCACCCAGGCGCCCCAAAAAGTATATAGTTTTAAAATCAGAGTTGAAAGTTTCCTTTGCCACATATATTCTGCTTTTCAAATTAAAAACTAACAGGTAACCCCGAGTATGCCTTCCATACAGTCTTCTTCCCTTTGTCTAGAATGCCCTTTTCTTCATCTGTCTACAGAAACTCCAGATCTATTCAAAGTCCAACATGACTGTCACCTCAATGACATGAAGCCTCAACAGCCATGCCCACACAGCAATGCCCATCACTTTTTCTGTGCCCCATCCATGTGTTTGCAATTCAAGATATTATTGTAGGTATCCCGGTTATGTGTCTGAATTCCCATACTCAGTGACCTCTTTTGATTGAAGTTCTTCTAGACCCTGGCTGTTCTTTAAAACATCTCTGGGTATGTTTAAAAAAAAAAAAGTACAGAATTTTAAGTTCCAAATCAGATCCATTGATTCAGGATTTCCAGGATGTGGGCTTGCACATCTTTATTTTATTTTACTCTCTACAAGTGATGTTGAGTTACAATCAGGGCTAGAAGCATGGTATTATACAATCAATGACTCAGAATGAGAGAATTTTGCCTTGCCAGCCGGACTTGTCATTCTCTTCTGCTTCATGTCCTCAGTGTTTTTTTAACTCACCCCTCACTTATTACCCTCCAGCCACAATGGCCATCTTCATTTCCTCCCACACACCAAGTACTTTCTTCATGGTATCCATTCATGCTCTTGCTTCATCTAGAATGTTCTTACAATTCGTTTGACTACCACCTACTGTTCAGGTCTCAGCTTGGGTGCTGTTTCTTCAGAGAGGCTCCCCATTGACCTCCACCAACCTAAATCAGCCTCTCTCCTTTCATCATTTGCCACTATTTGTAGTACATTCTTGGTGTTTATTGGTGGAATGCCTGTCTTCCCAACAAAAGGGGAGGAGCTCCATGAACACAAAGGCCATACTGACATAGTTCACCAATGCTTAGCTCATAACCTGTATTGAAAGATTATCTATTGTTTTAAAGTTTATTTATTTATTTTTGAGAGAGAGAGAAGGAGGAGCAGAGAGAAAGGGAGAGAGAATCCCAAGCAGGCTCCAGGATGTCAGCTCAGAGCCCGACCCAGGGCTCCATCTCATGAACCGTAAGATCATGATCTGAACCAAGATCAAGAGTCAGATGTTTAACTGACTGAGCCACCCAGGTGCTCTGAAAAATTGTTTTTGAATGAATGAATAATGATATCGGTTAAATTACTTAACTTCTGTGAGCCTATGTCCTTGTCTATATAACGATGGTATTAATTGCAACTTTCCAAAGTTGTCACTCAAATGAAATGAGGTGACACATCTGAAAAGCCTAGTACAATACCTGGACAATAGTTGGTATTCCATAAATATTGTTTAAGACCTGTGAGTTCTTAATTATTTGACTAAATTATTTTCCATATGATCTGGAATAAGAATTCTGATGCTCTGTGCCTCCTTGTTTTGTTATTAGGTCACACCAAGTGAAAACACTCAAAAAGCAGCAATTTCATCATTTTTCATTTGTCCAGAGCTTTTACACAGAGAAGAAAAATACCATTCAATAGTTTTAGACATGTTAAAACATAATTTGTGAGAAGGAAAGAGGACATTTCTACCCCATTTAGGGAATGGTGATGCTGATAGGGAGTAAAAAGAAACTGCTCCAAATCCTATTATAAACTGACCAGAGAGTCAAGTTCTAGTGGGGTGTTAAGCTTCCAGCATCTCTTTTAACTTAAGCTCCTCCTAGTTTGCTTTTTTCTCCCATTTGAAGAGAATTTTGTGACTTTTCCTGGGCACTGATTCCTAATAAGACTTTCCCAAGTTCAATTTTACCCACTCATCCTCAGGATACATCACTGAAGGGAGATGAACTTTTTATTGCCTGTGGTTACAAACAGCTGTTACTTCAGCCCCAGTCAGGAATAGTCCATACACACATTCCTGTAATTGAACACAGCTACTGGTGAGTTGATAATCCAATTGATTAATGAATCTATATGCATCTTCATTCATGGTGGATAAAATGTGCACTGTACTGTATCACGAATTTCTCAAACTTCTTCCTTTGGTTCTTTATTTCTTATATTCTAGAAACTGCAGAGCAGTGTATAGTGGGCCATTGAACTCTGGAAGTTGACATTGTGACTGAACTAGTCCTGGGGTTCTTCACAGAAAAAACAGTCAGGGTCCTGGTCAGCTGGAGATTCCATCTGAATGGTGAGTGAGTGCACAGTAAAGCTATCGTTGAGGACTTTTACAATATCTCTTCGAACAACCTGGCTGTCCCGGCTGGCTGCTGTTGAAAAAGAACCACAGTGAGATGGGCACTGATTGCACACACATGGGTGATGGCTAAATTTCCAGCCTCAAGCACTTTGTCTGTAACCTGGTGGGGAGGGCCACAGGCAGAGCACTCTGGCTCTGATAATCAGTTATATCCACACAGACAAGACAGGGGGAAATTCTAGTGCAGCAAAGTACCCATCACTATGGAAACTCTTCCTGCCCACAGTTCTCTCTTGGGTCTGGCCGTCCTAGAACCTGACCATGGAAAGGGAGATAAGGCCTGAAAAAAGCCAAGACAAAGCTCTGATTTTTTATACAGCCCTTCCCACCAGTCCCCAGAGATCTTTCCGTTGAAGCTCTTGTATCTAATCAGCATTTATACCAAGACTAGTGATAGGAACAGGGAAGCATTTAGAGCTCCCTACAGACTCTTCTTTGAGCAGGAACCTCACTGCCATCTTCTCTCTCGTCCCAAAAGGTATCAGGAAGCTGTAAGATTCCCTCCATAGTAAACTTATTGTTTACTAGATTCTTCCATCTGCAGTGAAATATTGGTGTAGTAGATGCTATAAATTACCTGTAGCCACATCTAAGCCTCTCAGCAAAGCCGAGGATATCGGAGAAAGCATAGTCCTCAAATGCCTGTCGCCAGTGATCCTGTACCCTGCCTCTAAGTAACTTCTTGAATTATTTTTTTAGCAGCCTAACATATCATTTGGTCTGAGCTGTCTCCTGAAGCAGTGAGAGGCTTCCTCTCTCCCACTGCCTATCTCCCCAGCTCTAGGACACATGGTGCACAAATCACATTCTACTTGAGAAAGTACTTTTTTAGAATAAACCCCAAATCCTAAGAATTATCTCACATGGTTACAGAATTTCTAACCATCCAGTGAGGGAATCACCATTAATTCCTACTAGCACATCTTTTAACCTGTTAGAATCTTAAGTATGGGACCTAGGTCTCCTTCATTTTTTTAATCTTCTGTAATAGGCAGAGCATCTCAGACACAGGAAATAACTCAATGAAGTTTATTGTTGAGCTCATCCCATTATTTAATTCATCGGGCACCAAGTCAAACAGGTGAGATCTAATTTTCCGAGTTGAAGACCTTGAACTTTGGGTGGCATTTTAGCCATTCATTCTACCCACTACCCTCTGCAGTCTGCCTCAAGGGATGTCTTCAGTATCACTGTTGCCATGATAACATTGACAAGGGCTTTTTTCAAAGGGCTTTGGTAATAGGAAACACTCCACGGTTGTTTTGACAGGCAACAGACACGAAGGGCAGCTGTACAGAAAGGAGGGAAATTATTGAGCTTACAGGGCAAGGACTGAATTTTGGCAGGGTGTTTACAAAACTCACTGACCTGCAGCAACATGAGCCGAGAGAATCACTTGGTTCATTGCTAGAGACCAGATGTGCAAGCTGTGCACAGACACCACTCCATCCACCGCTAAGATGAGCTCTTTCACATCATCGTAGTTCAGGTTCTTTGGCACACCTGACAAGTGGAAAGGGAGGGAGGCTCTTTGTTATTTAACTAAATACAGCTCATTAACATGGCTAAGTGGGGCTGCAAAATTTTCCCCAGAATTATCAACTTGTCTTCCGCTTTTCTGGTTTCTTCAGATGTTTACAAATTAAATTCACCTGACTCTTTCAAAGGGTTCAACATGAAAAACTTTATTATGCAAAAACCAACAATAGTAATCATTCTTGGTTTTCAGGGTGTGTTATTAAACCAACTGAGCTTTTTCCAGTTATTTTTGCATACGCTCTAAAAAGCAAAATGAGGGAACGTGGGATTTGGAATCAAATAATTCCTGGTTAGCACTCTGACCACAACTACCATGAATTTACCCAAATCATGGAACTTCTCTGATCCTCAGCACATCTGTAGTAAAAGAGGGGTGATAAGAGCAATATGTACACTAAATTCTTTGAGGAGAAAATGGGAAAATATCTGTTCTTTGTATACTGCAATGCTACATAATAGTAGTTATCTGACAGGTCACTAACTAAACTGAGTTAATAGATGATCCTAACATGGTGGCTAAGGGAAGAAGGATCACTTTCTTCAAACATTACAAGGACTGTCATTTGGAAGATGAGAGGATATGGAAGTGTTAAGGGTCCTTGCCTTGGCTAGAGAGAGGGCAAGTTAATGGGTGGTTAGGATTGGAAAGCACATCAGTTTAACGTAAATTGTTTTTTTTTAATCAACTCAACCAGCATAACGATGATAAAGCTATTTTTTTTAAATCAACTCAACCAGAATGACAATGATAAGGCTATTTGATGCAATAACTAAATCCCTGCCAACTAACCCAAAGAGAATGAAAAGATTATTAAGGATGACCACCTTTTAGCTTCTACTTCAATCATATAGACACGATACAAACACCTGGTGTGTTTGATATATACATACACACACACACACACACACACACACACACACACACACACACACACATATATATATATATATATATGCCTTAGATTCATTCCAGTCCCCCTAAAGAAAATTTCTATGGATGAGCTCTGAAATCGACACTTTCGATATGGTTGATATGGCTCTCCAACTTGAATGTACATTAGTATCATCAGAGGAGATTTTAGAAATCCTGATCACCAGATTACACCCAAGACCAATTAATCAGACCCTCTGGGGATAAGATGAAGCATCAGTATTTTTATAGCTCATTCGGTGATTCTAACATACAACCAAGGTTGAGAACCATTGCACTAACATTAAGAGCCACTGGGCAGCTGTGCCTTGCAGTAGTTCTCAGGTTTGGCTGCATGTTAAAAAACACAAAACCGGCCCCTACCCCAGTCAATTAAATTGGAATCTCTGGGTATGGGGGTCCTAGGCACAAGTATTTTTAAAAAGCTTCCCAAATGATTATAATGAGCAGCTAGTCAACAATAACTTTAAATTTTTGTTAATGTTTATTAATTTTTGAGAGACAGAGTGCAAGCAGGAGAGGGGCAGAGAGAGAGGAGACACAGAATCCGAAGCAGGCTCCAGGCTCTGAACTGTTAGCACAGAGCCTGAAGCGGGGCTTGAACTCACAAGCCACGAAAGCATGACCTGAGCTGAAGTCGGACAGTTAGCCCATTGAGCCACCCAGGTGCCCCAAGAATAACTTTAAAGGACTAAAGGAATAGGGAACCCTTAACCCTCCTTTTTCAGGATTTAAGAACCTTGCTCATGGAGACTTCCTCCTTGAGGCTAATATTAAAATTCTGTACAGTTTGAGTTTAGTTTAATCCCACTTCATATTGTTTCATGGGGTAACAAAGAGCTGGTCAACACGGTTCTTTTATTCTGTGAACTCAGGCATTAGAAACAAATTAAAAGAGTTCTCAGAGTAGCCATAGAATGGATTCGTGGGTGACATTGTTATATTGTAACATTGTTATATTATAATGATAATAACACACCTTTATTGAGAAACTGCCATATGTCAAGGTTTGTGCTAAGTACTGTATTCATAGTGATTATCTTACTTAGTAGTTCTAAGAACTTTAAGAGCTAATTATCAATGTTACAATTCTTATCTCACTGGGGAGAGGAAATTGGGAATCAGAGAGGTTAAGAAGCATTGCTTAGGATATATAGATAAGGGAGATGTCAGACTCTAAAGACCAGGCTGTCAGTGTGAAATGTTACGCAAATAGTAGACTCTAAGTATCCCAACCCAAAGCTGACTAATAGGCCTAATGTGTCACCTCTGAGGAGTTTCATTTGACCCTTTGAAGACCTATTGTCATTCATCTAGGACCCTTGAGATGAAATCGCACTATTTCACTACCCCCTTCTCTCTTGCCTCTATTATCTCTTTACTTTTATGGAGAACACAAGTCCACTGTTACTTATTTTACTCTGTAAAATAATATCAACAAACAAGATATGTTCCCACTGGCTTCAGTGCTTCATCATACACTAGAAACTTTTTTTCCTGAGGGAGAGCCTGCAAAATATCAATGCATCCAGGAAAATAGCTAATTAGTATTTAAAAAATAATTACCCAAGTTAATAAATATATGCAAAATCACTCAATATCTCTCATAATGAAAGAATTGCATATGGAATCAATAAGATATAGTTTTTCACCTATCATATTACAAAAGAATCAACATTTTGATGATACTCAGTGATGGTGAGGATGTGTGGAAATGTCAAATCCTATTGGTGGGAAAGAAATTGATATGGCGTTTTTGGTAGAAATGGCAACATCTATCAAATTTTTAAATGCACATAACTTTTGAAATAGCAAAGCCACTTCTAGGAGTTATGCCGCAGACATACAAGCACTATATATATACATATATATATATATATATATATGCACACACACACACACACATATATATATATGCACATGGTAATTACACCATAATTTGTAATATCATCAATAAGCAAGTACATGCATACAGTGTATGTAATACTTTGTACCATGAAAAGGAATAGGGTGTATCTCTATATATGCTCATATGGAAAGACCTCCAAATAAAGAAAGCAAGGTGCAGAGCAAAATTATGTATCAATGCAAAATTCTGTTTGTATAAAAAAAGACTGTGTGTGTGTGTGTGTGTGTGTGTGTATGTGTGTGTGTGTGAATGCACAGATATTTTGGGATGACTTATCAGTAGGTATTACCTCTGAAGAATGGGACTGAAAATTCAAAGGTAAAAAAATGGAAAGACTTTTTATAATTTTATTCCCTTCTATATTTTTATAAAACTTTATTAAGTACAAGTATTATTGTATGCTAACGTAATTTGAAAACCCAGTTTAAAAAATGGGGTGCCTGGGTGGCTCAGTTAGTTGGTTAAGGTCTGACTTCGGCTCAGGTCATGATCTCACGGTTCATGGGTTCCAGCCCCGTGTGGGGCTCTGTGCTGACAGCTCAGAGCCTGGAGCCTGTTTCGGATTCTGTGTCTCCCTCTCTCTCTGCCCCTCCCCCGTTCATGCTTTGTCTCTCTCTGTCTCAAAAATAAATAAATATTAAAAAAAAAAAAAGCTTCTTCCAGGTAGGAGTTACCTGCCAGCTTCAATAATTAGCTACATTTTCCTGGGGCACCTGGATGGCTCAGTCAGTTAAGCGACTCTTGATTTCAGCTCAGGTCATGATCACACAATTCGTGTGTTGGAGCACTGCACTCAGAGCTCCTGAGGTCTGAGCCAGCTTCAGATCCTCTGTCTTCTGCTCTCTACCCCTCCCCCACTCGCTCTCACACTCTCTTTCAAAAATAAATGTTTACGAAGGTTGTTTTAAGTTAGCTACGTTTTCCTTAAATAAGAAGAGATAATCACCTGAGAAGAGCTATGCTGCGAGACAGGGATGGAAAATACTCATCTCCGATGGATACCCATTTGCCTTTTATCCACCTGTAAGTCAGCAAAGTTCCCTAATAGGAACAACAGCTGCAGCTCAGCGCTTGGCCCTCAGGAAAGGAAATGGATGCATCTGTGACTTGACAAACCAAATATTGTCACCTTCAGAGAGAGGACGTTCATTTGTTAGTGATGCTTGACTCCATCTTGTGATTCACTGTTGTCAGCATCATCATCCTCCAACGTTTATAGTGCCCAAAGGAACAAAACTCTTAAACGTGTACTCAACAGTGAACACTAAGGAAATGTGGGCTTTTGTGAAGGCACGTGCACTCTGAAACTCTGTCTGCCTTATGTCAAAATGTGCTGGACAAAAAAGAAAAGTTCAAGCCAATGTCTGGATATTCTTGATCATCCAACTGCTTGATATGATGCAAACCTCTAATTCTGATGGACTTTTCTAGGTTCCATTCTTGTGCCTTTTGTGTAGTAATCCTTCAGTAGTGTGAAAAGGTCATTCTAGTGGTTTTCGAAGTGTGGTCCCTGGACGAGCAGCATCAGCGTCTTGTTAGAAATTCAAATTCCTAGAGTGCTGTTGCATAGGGGCACTTGTACCCCAATGTTTATAGCAGCACTTTCAACAATAGCCAAATGATGGGAAGAGACTAAATGTCCATCAACTGATGAATGGATAAAGAAGATGTGGTTTATATATACAATGGAATACTACTTGGCCATGAGGAAGAATGAAATCTGGCCATTTGTAGCAACGTGGATGGAACCGAAGAGTGTTATGCTAAATGAAATAAGCCAGGCAGAGAAAGACAGATACCATGTTTTCACTCATATGTGGATCCTGAGAAACTTAACAGAAGACCAGGGGCAGGGGAAAGGGGAGAAAAAAAAGTTACAGAGAGGGAAGGTGACAAACCATAAGAGACTCTTAAATACTGAGAACAAACTGAGGGTTGATGGGGGGTGGGGGGAGGGGAAAGCGGGTGATGGGCACTGAGGAGGGCACCTGTTGGGATGAGCACTGGGTGTTGATGGAAACCAATTTGACAATAAATTTCATTAAAAAAAAAAAAAGAAAAAGAAATTCAAATTCCCAGCTGCTGCCCCAGACCCACCAAGTTCAGGAACTATCAGGATGGGCCCAGAAATCTGTGTTTTAACAGACCCCAAGTGATTCTGATGCCTTGAAGTTTGAGTGCTGGCCTGGTCTAACAAGGGTTTTAGACAAGCCCTTTATAGTAGCTATAATGCTGCCTAAGAGATAGCTTATTCAATTTTTCTTAGGCCTTTTCCATATATCTAGGGAGAAATTTATATTTTCACAATATCTCCCTCAGTGCCTATCCTTATTATTTGTACATATTGTTTTTATCATATGCCATATCATTTAATAGTTGCTGGAGGAAAAGAGAGAAGGCAATTCTTTTTGTTCCCATATGAAGAAAAATCATAATATTTGTTTTCACAAAAAATCCTTATACATTTAGATTTTCCTTATAATGCAAATTAACAGTGGATTTGCCTTGATGCCATTCCCTTCTGTGATTATAGGGAAGAGAAACACCGATCCTGGAAATAATAATAAAATCACTCCTACCTTCCATGAGTAAGATGGAGAAGTCCTTTAAGACAGTGATGGTGCTGGCCAAAACCAGGATGGAAAAGACGAATGTGCAGATTGGGTCAGCCATTTTATAGTCTGGCTAGAAAATATAGGGACTTAGGTTAACTGAATTCAGGTCTTCCATGCAGAAATTCTGATTTATAATAAAATGAGTAAACCTCCCTGCTTCTTTTTCTATCACCCTTTCACCTCCCTGAAACTTGACATCCAACTCAGAGGCAAGATTTTCTGAAGATTCAATCCTTCATTTAAGCTTTAAGCTATCAGTGGCTGAAGAAATTTAAAAATTAAATTTAAGACATAAAGGAGAGGGGCCTTGAGTGTTCTTTCCGAAGGCCTGATTTGACTTTTCTGTTAATAGAAGCACAGAGTATGTGATGAAAATATGCACACATTAATATAATAGTCAATGGCTTTTCAGCCTTCCTTATGATGAGAAGAAAGGGTATCACCTGCCCAGAGGTTGCACATGACCAAGGCCCAGCTGGAGCTTGGTCATGGCAGACTGGGGTTGTTTCCTTTCTTTCCCTCCTCAGGATGGCACATATTCGAGACAGGCATCTTTTTTTTTTTTTTTAATTTACATCCATGTAGTTAGCATATAGTGCAACAATGATTTCAGGAGTAGATTCCCCATACCCATTCAGCCCATCCCCCCTCCCACAACCCCCTCCAGCAACTCTCTGTTGTTCTCCATATTTAAGAGTCTCTTATGTTTTGTCCCCATCCTTGTTTTTATATTATTTTTGCTTCCCTTCCCTTATGTTCATCTTTTTTGTATCTTAAAATCCTCATATGAGTGAAGTCATATGATGTTTGTCTTTCTCTGACTGACTAATTTTGCTTAGCATAATATCCTCTAGTTCCATCCACGTAGTTGCAAATGGCAAGATTTCATTCTTTTTGATTTCTACATAATACTCCATTGTATATATATACCACATCTTCTTTATCTATTCATCCATCGATGGACATTTGGGCTCTTTCCATACTTTGGCTATTGTCAATAGTGCTGCTATAAACATTGGGGTGCATGTGCCCCTTCAAAACAGCATATCTGTATCACTTGGATAAATACCTAATAGTGCAATTGCTGGACCATAGGGTAGTTCTATTTTTAATTTTTTGAGGAACCTCCATACTGTTTTCTAAAGTGGCTGCACCAGTTTGCATTCCCACCAGCAGTTCAAATAGATCCTCTTTCTCCTCATCCTTGGCTACATCTGTTGTTGCCTGAGTTGTTAATGTTAGCCATTCTGACAGGTATGAAGTGGTATCTCATTGTGGTTTTGAATTGCATTGCCCTGATGATGAGTGATGTTGAGCATTTTTTCATGTGTTGGTTGACCATTTGGATGTCTTCTTTGGAGAAATGTTTGAGACAGGCATCTTTGATTAAGTCCTAAGAGTATGAGCTGAGGCCTCATTCTTGCCCTGTCTCACCACTGGAGCCATTAGCTCCAGAAGAGATACGTGTCCTTCTGCCCTTGATGAAGTTTTGTCCCACAGAAAAGTCCATGCCTCATTACCTCTGAGAAACTCTCAAACTCCACTACCCAGGACAAGTGTGAATGATTTTTCCTTAAACTTAAAGCTTTCAGTGAATATTTGCTCAATTGAATTCAGATATGTCTTTATAATTTTTATTTCTGTGTTTTCATTTTTTAGTAAAAATAATAAAGAGTCCTTGATAACTGGACAATCAAGGTGCAAACAACAGAGTTAAATGCTCTTCTCTTCCATTACCCCCACCTACACCCCAACCCACTTCTGTTAGTTCTTGGTACAAGAAACACAGATCTATAGTAAATGTTTGTTTAGGGTCAGAGTTTCATCCAAGATCCATCTCAACTTTCCATTAACACCCTGATTTGTCGGGGGCGGGGGGAGAATTATCTTTCCCCCACTGGGGGGTGATATTGGTGGGACAATCAGGTGCTCTTCCTCCCCAGCCAAGCAGCAGGTACAAGACCCAAGCTAGGTCTGGTGGGCTCTCTTTCCCAGAGAAAGAGAATCTCCAGCAGAATGCCAAGAAATGGAAAAAAATTGGTTGACTCGTAGTCATTTCTGCACTGGTACCTGGGACAGAATTTGGATAGTTTCTGAAATCTAAGATACCTAATGTTGTCCTTATTTCTACCTTGGTTTCTATCCAAGAGTACATCCAATACATTTCAACTAATAAATGTATTTTTGCTTAAGTAAGCTAGACATCCTTTCTGTTGCTTACAACCCAAGAATCCTAAGGTATTCATGGTTCCATTGCTGTTCATCTTAACTCCATGACAAAAGGAACTACTTTCTTGGAAGACTGGCAGCCCTACATTTGGAGACATAGTACTTAGGAATCTGGAAAGTCTAAGGTTTCAGGCTTTGAATATGTGTTGTTTGTTTGTTTAAACCTTGCAAAGTAGTTGGTATAGGTAAATAGAGGCTGGCCACCCTCATTTAGGTTAATACTGGCAGGTCAGCTTCTGCAGTACCTAATCTATAAACTTCCTATGACAGTGAGTAAACTCAAACATACTCACCTTAAAGTAGATAATAAGTGCACTGGTTAACACACTGATACTCTGAAATAGATCTCCGAGGGCATGCACAAAGGCTGCTCTGACACTGGCATTGGCTTGCACTTCCTTGTGATTGTGTCCAGCATGTCTCTGGTGCAGAATCACACTTAGTCTGAAAGAGAAACGGATGTTCTTGGCACACATGAGATTAGCCATTGAAAACCTATGCAGCATAATGAAGCAGTTGACAAGAGCATGTGTTATCCAAGATGGAAGATAGTTGAAATATTAATGCTGTAAAATGTACTATTTTGGACTAATTTTGAAAACAAATGTATCATACAAGTTTTAAATTTTTACACAAGGACAGACAACAAAGGTTCACCTGTTTTCTCTTCCATCTACCTAATGCTACTCTGGTTCACGTTAAAACCTGAAAGCATCACTTCCTAGATGAAACTATTTGACAATAAGGAGGGGAAATATTTATTGAGCATCTACTGAATGTGAGGCACTGAGCTAAGCTTAAAGCTGAGCTTTGGTGGGAGCTTAATTAATGTACTGATTTCAAATACAAAAAGCAGCAGAAAGGGGTAAAACAAAATAAGAAAATTTCATCAAGTTTGGATTTTTAAAAATATTTTATTTTAATTTTGTTTATTTCTATGAGAATTTAAAATTTGAATAATTTTTAATGGCCAATGATGCATTTGTGTATATTAGCTATTAACAAGAGACTAAAATATATTAATGTATCACATATATGTGTGTAAATATATATTAATGTATATATATACAAATGTATATATAAATGTGTATATATATAAACACATATGTGTATACAGTCCTAAGAGTATGAGCTGTGGCCTCATTCTCTCTCTATAGATAACATATTACAAAATTTAACATCTCCTACCCAAGTCAAAGAGATAAGTGTTAGGCATATAAATTATGTACCTGATTTTATTTTGGAACAAAAGTTTTAAAAAAATATTGTTTAGTACTATACATCCCAGTCTATTTGCTGGTAAAGTGTCTGTTAAACCCAAGGTCATTATCCACAAAGTAGAATGACTGCTATCCAGCAATATTTGATCATTACATAATGCACAGTTTTTAGATGGTCAGTGTTTGGACAGAAATTCACCCTTAATTAATAATTACCATTTATGAATCCTCAGACAGCTTAATATGGCTGGCAGTTAACATACTGTCTTTCTAGATCTATCCATTTGTGCTCATCACCTTGTCATTCATTCTTTTACTCATTTTATTAAAAAAAAAAACAACTTAGGGACTCTTGTGTGCCAGCCACTGTTAAATGCTTGGGGTATAAAGGTGAATGAAACAGACATGAACCTTCCCCGGTGTGGCTTTAAGTATGATGGAGATAGCATAGATTTTAAAAAGACACCCATAAGTGGAAAATTCTCATTTTAATAAGTCTAGTAAGAACAGGTACTATAGATAATATAACAGGGAAGTCTGATTTAGTTAAACAAAGTAATTGAGTTGGATTTGAAAGATTATGTTAGATTTAAATTACAGGCTGGAGAGGAGGGAATATTTCAGGCAGAGAAAATTTAGCATGCAATAGTCTTAAGGCTCTGTCAGTAATCTTTATCCTAGAATCCCTTTACAACTTTTGTTAGAACTTTCTGTCCTGATTTGGAGTCTGCAAGGGTTTGATTTATTCCCAAATTATGGTTCTGATATTTCTGTATTCAGACAACACAGCATCTAGCAGCACTTGAAACTATAATCCCAGTTCTAGGAGAAACATTATAGTCACTCAATATCTTTTTCTATAAATAACTACCTACTTGCACAGGGAAGTCACCACTTTTCAATTTCCTTATCTTTCTAAGTAGGAAAAGCACCTGCAATGTTAAGATCAAAGTTCAAAAGCAGTTGCTGTAGGAAGAAAATTTGGATGGCATCTATTTAGAAAGGCAAACTCGATTATCAAGGTTCTAGATTTACGGGGAAGTTATCTAGCTGTATCCTTCATATTCATGTAGCATCGACACAACCTATGTGACATATGCCTCTTGGGAAATTATTAATATTTTCATTGTCCCTGCTGTCTTGGGGACATATTGTTCTCTTTATGCAAAGATGATGTTATTGACCCCAGTCAGCAGCACATGTGCTCTGCCTTATTTGTCTCCTTGTGCTGATAGATTTGCATTGAACTCTACACACTTTTTCTCCCAGTGCCAATATGAAACACATTTTCAAGTTAGCTGGATGGAAATAGGGATCTACTCAGTAAGAGCAGTCAAATACCACTCTTCTAATTGGTTAGCTTAGATATTTCGAGCAACAGTTTGCACACTAAGAGGTGAGGAACTGACGCAGGCAAAAGGTATGGGTATTAGAGTGACCTGAGGAGCATTTTCAAAATGTACACATTCGGATTTTCCTCTAATACCAGGGATTCCATTGTGCCTTCCTTAAAAGACACTGTTTAAAATGTGATTCTTCTTCACTTTCATGTATAAGCCTACCTCATAGCATGTATCATGTTGCATCACAAGATAGATAGATGATACACAGATAGTGTATATGAGTCTCTTTTTGCTGCTATAACAAATCATTACAAAGCTTCTGTGGCTTAGAACAATATAAATATATTGTCTTATAGTTCTAAAATGGGTATGCAGGACTACATTCTTTCTGGAGATTCTGGGAGAGAATTAATTATCTTACCTTTTCCAGCTTCTAGAGGTCACTTAGTTTCCTTAGCTCCAGGATCCTTTCTCTGTCCTCAAAGCCAGCAATACAGCATCTTCCCTTTACTCTGACCTCAAGTGTCCCTCTCACAGGGATCTTTCTGGTTACATTTGGCCTGCCTAGATAACCTAGGATAATCTCCCCATCTCAAGATCCATCCTGAACTTAATCACATTTGCAAAGTTCCTTTACCATGTAAGTTAACATACTCAGAAGTTCCAAGGATTAGAATATGGAAATCTTTGAGGAAATTTTTAAGCCATTATTCTGTTCACCACAGATAATTGATAGGTAGGGTAGGTAGGTAGGTAGATGATGCAGTTTTAAGTCGGGTTGCCCAGAATCAGGCTATCAGATTGGAAGGAGTAAATCAACCAAAAAAGACCAAAGGCCTGGCCTTAACAGCACCCACCCCGCACCCTTGTCATGAACAATCAAGTAGCTTACTTGGGTAAGAGCAGACCAATACAGAAATGATCACATGTCCAGTAACATCACATGTCTCATAAGAATGAATTAAGACTGCCTGGATAAGAGAATGGACCAGAAGGTGGAAACTAAAGACAGCGACTAGCTAATAGAGCTTAAGAAGGAGTTTTCAGGCAGTCTTACAATGATACAAAGATAAGATAGACTGCTTTTGAGAGGAACAAATTCCCTGTTACTAGTTCTGTTAAAATATATGACACTAATGACTATTTATTTTATGGGGATGTTGCAAAAGAGAATTCAAAAGTAGAAAGGGGACTGGAGTAAACAAAATCTAAGATCCCTTCCAACCCAACACTCTGGGAACCCATAATGTGATCATGTAACAAAAACCAAATCGGATGGGGTACCTGGGCGGCTCAGTTAAGTGTCCAACTTCGGCTCAGGTCATGATCTCTCACAGTTTGTGGGTTTGAGCCCCGGATTGGGCTCTGGGGTGACACTTCAGAGCCTGGAGCCTGCTCCAGATTCTGTGTCTCCCTCTCTCTCTGCCCCTCCCCCACTCACGTTCTGTCTCTCTCTCTCTCAAAAATAAATAAAACATTTTTTAAACAAATTTTTAAATAAATAGGAGTAAGTCATTTCCCATATGGAACCATCAATACGTATGAGAGCGCAGACTGGCTAGGAGCTCAATCCTGGGCCTCTTGGGTCTAGATTCAGATCCCGGCCTTTGCACTACCTCATTGGCAGTTTATTCAATTCACCATCTCCACAAATGGAAAAATCAAGCAAAAACGAACATCAAGAAAAACCCCACTGTCTGTGTCCACACAGGGTTAAAGACAAGCTTTTATGGGCGGGGTGACTTACATAATATTGGCTGCCACCGCACAGCCTGAAATGATGATCATCACAGTCGCCTGGATCTGGTAATCAGGGTACAGCAGGCGCTCACATGCCAGGTACACCAACACAGCCGTCACCACCCAGACGCACAGGATGGACAGCAGGGCACCAAGGATCTCTAGGGATTCGAGCACACAGACACCCATACACAAAGAATTTGTGGATCACCTTGATCTCCCAAGAGTCATAAGACATTGATGTTCCTTGCTTCCCCCCAACCTGTCCCCCTGCGAAAAGAGGCTCTAAACTAACTAGTTCCAAATGTGTGGATGGATTTTAGCACTAAGATGATTCACTTTAGTGTTGCATTCATTAAACACCAGCATCTGAGTTCATTATGCTCCATATTAGTAAGTAATTTCTAGCAAATTTTTAAAGCATATTAATTGCTATCTGCCATTGCTATTTTCCTCGGGGATTTTAATTTAAACAGGTGCTAAAATGATTGAAACTTATTAGGAGATGAAATAATGAGAGGCAAAGAGTAAAATGTATTTAGAAACTCTCAATTTCACCATAAAACATTTACAATTTGCCAGTAGCGGTACCTTGTGTGGAATAAAATAGTAACAAGGGAGGGCTTCAGAGGGTACTTGATGAAAATGAGTTTCATTTGCCAACCCAACATATTATAAACACGGAGGCAAGCTCAGAGGTATATCAACATTCTAGCTGCATTTTAAGAGCAACTATATCGAAAAGAAGTATCAGAGCAGAGACATGTATATTAATATTTAAAGATAAGATAGTGTTCAGTCTGCAGGCTGAGTAAAGCACATTTGCTCACTGTGGAGTTCCTTAACACCTCTCCCTGATCTTTAACTCAACCTTGTAGGCAGGTACTAAAAGCCTTCCAGGGCACAGAAGTATTCTGAGAGTCCATTGCCAGGGACTTTCCCTACTTTTGATCTTTCCCCTGTCAAAGCAGAACAATGTAAAGTATTGTTTCCCAGTGTGGGGCTATTGTATCCCAGACTTCAATCATTTACATGCAACCTGTCCACATGACACCTGTCTTATTAGCCACTTAACACTTTTTTTAAATAAATTCACTTTTTATACTTAGCTTCTTCCTAAACAAAGTCATCCATGAAATTACCTATTTGACAAGCTAGTTCATTTTCACCTGTGTGTCTAAGCAGTACTGCCTAAAACAGTAACCATCATCACATGTGGCTGTATCCATTTAAATTAAAAAATTAAAAATCCAGTTCTTCCAGGTGCCTGGGCAGCTCAGTCAGTTAAATGTCTGACTCTTGATTTCAGCTCAGGTCACGATCTCGTGCTCCTGAGATTGAGCTCCACGTCAGGGTCTCTGCACTGAACATGGAGGCTGCTTAAAATTCTCTCTCTCCCCCTCCACCCCTCCCCTGTTCACATGCAGGTATGTGCTCTCTCTAAAATATAATATAATAAAATAGAATAGAATAAAATAATCCAGTTCTTCAGTAACAGTAGCCACATTTAAAGTGCTCTATGGCCACATCATACTCTGTATCATAGAACATTTGTCTTAAAGCAGAGAGTGCTATTGAACAGCCCTGATTTTCTACAGTGTCAATGCTCATGAGCTTCCATCACCAAGATGAGAAAGTACAAGCAGTATTCTAAATTCTGGGTTGTGTCTGTGTTTATAAAACATCCCATGTTTACCAAAGAGCTTTGACCAATAGTACCAGAAAGGGGAGAGTACGTGTAAAAATGCGTACAAATGACAGGCGCTCGGCCAAAAATACATGTTTCCCAAGTGTAGCACTGTTCAGGGACTGAAAAGCATCTTCAGGTCACATTGTCACAAATTCTTTTTATTGATGTTTATTGTCTCATCTCTCTCTCTCCCCCCCACTGCTGAATGTTAAGGGAAAGGCGATCCAAAACACTTGCTATGATAAATTGTTTCGTGTGAAACGAGAACTTCCTACCATTCTAAACTTGAAAAACCACAGCCCACAATTGTCAGTGTGTAAGTTGTGGTCTGTATCTAGAGGCACCAGTGAAGGCTGGCCACCGTGTCAGCATGTTGGCCACCCTTGCTCCGCCCTAAATTCTCCTTCACGTTCTATTCTCGACTTACCTGTGAGAAGTTCTTCAATCTCTCTAGCTCTCTTGGGCTCTCTGTGCCTGACTTTGCAAAATGGTAGATGCTTTATCCCATCCTCCCTCCCAGATGCAGAGTAACTTGATGAGCATTACCCTTGGGCCAGGGCGGTTGCAGAAGTGATACCTGTGTTCCTGTTATTCCACTGAAATAGAGGTAGTGCAATTAACCTGGCTTGTTGCCAAAGCGCCCTTGAGAACACACATCCTTTTTATCCTGAACATCAGACGTGCCTCTAAGGGATTTCTGAACGAGGCTTTGCTTTGTCTCTTCTGTCTTTATCCTTGGTTTGACCTTGCAGCACTACCTTGACATTAATGCTCAGTGGGTGAACTATACCTGCCCGGTGCCATCCAAACGTCAGCTGCTTCGAAGGGGGCTTTGATGACAACCACAAGGAGAAGAGACTGAGCAGGAAACTGGTCAGGTCAATTAAGAGGTGGGCAGCATCTGTGACGACAGCAAGACTCCCAGCAATGTGCCCACCTGGGGGATACAGAACATTACATGGGATTAAGGGCCCCAGAATGCAACTAGATTCACATGCATATCAACCGTAGTTGGTGAAATATGCCACAGACTCACAAAACTTGATCAGAGAAAGGGTCTTAATGTTGATTTAATCCACCTCTTCTTCCCAATTTTATGAGAAACAGATACCCAGAGAGTGGATAGGATTTGAACAAATAGAAATGAAGTTCAAGGTTGCAGCCATTCCAGGGAGATCAAAGGTACAGAGATTGGAAAGTGTGGGTCACATCACATTTAGAGAACATCACAGTTGGACTGGGACATAAGAGTTCAAAAATACAAAAGGATGAGGCTGGAGACGTGAGGGCTGGAGTTGAAGAGTCTTACACTTAAGGCTGAGGACTTGGACTTTTGCCTGTAACCCAGGAGTCACAGCCCACAGCTGTGTTTGTATTTGACTTGCAATTTTACCACAGTTTTTTTTACCACTTCCTTCTGCCCTACTAATTTATATTATTCACCTTATTTCAAGATCCCTATTATGAATAGTAGGGAGCAGTAAAGAAAAGGGCAGGCACCTTCCACTGGGGCCCCTGAGTGTAACAACAATCCAATAAAGCACAGGAAGAGAACCCAAGCCATGGTGGTCCCACCTTGCTTTTCTGTTTGGTTTGCCTTCTCTACTGCCTTTGAGTTCTCCTTAGAGAAAAGACCTCCAGCCTCCAACTACAAGTCAGAAGAAATTCTTGTCTCTTCCTTCCCAAACAGGGCTCATTCTCTGAAAGCAGCCTTTATTGCTCTCACTAGAGCTTCCCCCAAAACAGAGCTGTTGCTGACTGACTGTCTTCCAGCAGCTGTTTATTGCCTGTGTACGACGAGGCAATGGAGCCTATCCGTCAGTAGCCCCTCCATCATCAAACCCACCTTGTCTCAACTAATGATTTTGAAAAGTTATAGATATGGCTCATAATTGCAATAATCCCCACAGACCACTGGCTCTAGCTGTAGTTAATCACTGGTTTGTCAAAGTTTAATGGTCTGAAGCAAAGTAGTCTTCAAGCTTGTTACTGAGCTGTCAGTGCAAAAAATCAGAATGATTCATTAGCCAAAAGGCAACATTTTGCTAACAAATCAGCTTTTCTTCCAATTACCCTCTAGTGTTGCTCTATCTGCCAAACTTGGGTCTGATAATAAAGCCGTGTTAATAATGCATTATTTCTTACACAGAGAATGACTACATATAGATAAATAGTCGGCCGCAATCTCAACAACGAATGGTGGTGATGATTCCATGTGCTGGGCTCAAATTGTAGCCTAAGTCAAGGAAATGAAGTCCTATAGGGGTCCTTCAACAGGCTCAGCTGAATGAGGAGGCAACTGAGAGAGAAAAAGGGCTTACTTTGGAAGAAACATACTTAGATGGCGGCCTGGGAAGTGAGAACTCTTTTGCAACCATCCTTGCTTATATATAAGAATAGTCCAGAAAACTGTGAGCCATCGAGATGAATTCTATGGATAAAACTGTTTGCAAGAGGTAGTTTCTGACTGAACTTGTGTTTGCTTCTGAAAGCATGGGGTATTACCAACAATTAACACAGTCATCCAGCCAGTATTTATTGAGCCCTTGCTGTGCATGGTACAGGGATGGGGTAAACCAAGGTAACCAAAGTTAAATCACAGTCCCTCCCTTCAGTGATCTCACTGTTAACATTCTCTGTATTGAAGACATGTACAAGGGGCCAGAGGATCAGAAAGCTGCCCTCCTTGGCAGCATTGAGGGGCTTTTCAGAGGACAGAAGGGTAAGAATGTGCCAGAAGGGAAGGGTTTTTCAGGAAGAGGTAAGAACAGGAGCAAAAACAGAAAAAAAGAAAATGGCACTTTTGTGGAATAGCAAGAGGTGTGGAATGTTGGAGGAAAAACCAGAAATGAGAGTTGAAAAGTGGGTTGGGGGACGCTCTTATAGGAAATTATGTCCTGCTAAAGAATTTGAATGCTATTCTATGGATAAGGATATGGAATATGGGAATCTAATGTGATATTGAGGCATAAGGTTGTGACATGCTCAGATTTGTATTTAAGAGAGACATCTTTGCCAGCAGTGTGGAGGCTGACCTAGAGGGAGAAGGAACTGGAGGTTAAGACACAACAGTGATAGCCAAGAAAATGCCATGAAGTCATGAAGTAAGACAGGAGCACTCATTTATGGATATGGCAAGATGTAGAAAGCAATGCACTGGTAACAAGATAGAAGAGGCACTAAGGACTACCTTCTAGAAACACATTCTTATTAGCGCCTGTGGGGTGTCAGGACAGGAGGTCATCAGGGGAGCCACTGGGCCTGGGTCTCATATTCACCTCAGCTCCAGAAGGTGTGCATTACATACACATAACATTTTGTGTGGTGAACAGAGACATACTGATGGGATCGAAAGAAGTAAATGTCTCTGACAACATCAGGCTGTGTCCTATTACTGGACAACTACTGTATGCTATTAATTCATGTTTCTAAAATCCTTTAACTATCATATGAATAGCATTATTATACTATATAACGTGGCATATCAAAAACACATGGAGTTATTATTTAACAAGTAATTAAAACACACCACAGTTTACATAGGTGTGTTTTGACACTTCTTAAATTTTTAATACCAAGAACCTCAAAAAATATAAGTAGCCTAAGGCTCTGAGACACCCTGACTATAGTATGAAGCCAGCGCCCTTATCAGTAAAGCTCGTGGGTATCAACCCCCCCAGCCATAGCTTTCTCTAAGAGAATTTTTGTACACCGAGCTACTTACTGTCTTCCCCAGCCAGCCCCCAGCTGTTTTCCAATCTAGCAACGTCGTGCATTCTCCATCACTCTTTGCACTCTAAACAGTCCTGCATCGGGGCATCTCTCTCTGACCATTCCCAATTGCTGCCAGTAATAGCCATACTTGAGCTGATTTCTGTGAGGTCTCAGTGTCTGTACATCTGCCTTTTCAAATAGGGATACATGCGTACATGTGCATGTTAGGGCCTTTCCATGACTAGTAATTTTCACAAGTAGTCAGAAAGAGTCCCAATTCAACAGGCTCAAAGGCCCATTAGGAGTGGACACGCTGATGCCTATGGCCTTCCTTAATTCCTTCCTCCAATCTGGTCCATGGCCAGTTCTCTCTCTAAACACAGCCCTATGACCTGGTTCTCCCCTGTTCTACATGCCAGCTTATTCCACAAGGCCTATAGAATTAATCCGGATTCCCCAGCCAGGCTTCACCCTTTTTCTTGAACCCCCAACTACCAGTCTAGTTTTATTCTCCATTCACTGTGTTTTATCTTACATCGCTGACTTAGATAGATTCTTAGATAGGTTTAATGGTAAATCATAAATGCCTAACTCAAACTAGCTTCAACAACAACAACCAAATGATAATTTATTGGGTCAAATAACTGAGAACAAATCAGGGTGGGATTGGATCTAGTGCAGGCTAATCCTAAGGTTCAAATAATGTTTGAGGGACTCTGCTCTGTCACTATTGTTATTTATTGTCCTACTGAAGATAGACTACTTTACCCTTAGCAAGAAAGGTTGGCCTCTGGAAGCTCCAGGTTTATAGCATTACAGCATAGTATTTGCAGAGGATAGAGAGAGTCCTCCATCTATCCTCCCTATAAAAAGACCCAGAGACGGAATAATCCAGCTTGGAACCTCATACCCAGCCTTGCCTGTGAGCATGAGGTTTTTGGTCCAGGAGGACCAGAAATGGAATTAGCACAGTGAGTAGGAAGAAGCTTCCTGAATAGGCAATATTTACCGCTACAGTGGCATCTAGAATCACTTGAGTTGCTTTCTTTTTTTTTCTTTTGTTTTAAATGTTTATTAATTTTTGAGAGAGAGTGTGTGTGCAAGCGAGCAGTGGAGGGGCAGAGAGAGAGAGAGAGAGAGAGGGAGAGACAGACAGAGAATCTGAAGCAAGCTCCTTTCTGGCAGCACAAAGCACGATGTGGGGTTCAAACCCAAGAACCCTGAGATCATGACCTGAGCCACAGTTGGATGCTCAACTGACTGAGCCACCCAGGTGCCCCTCAGTTGAATTACTTTCTAAGAATACAGATTTCCTGTCCTTTTGAGACCTACCCACTTAAACTCTTTCCAGGCAAGGCCGATATTTACTACCTCCTGGACCACAGCAATAGTCAGGGACCACTCTCTGCAAGGCCTTTTTTTTACCTCCCTCTTTTAGCCACCCCTCAATTCCTACACAAACTTCAAGTCCTGTCTCAAATCCTATATCCTGAATGTGGACATCCTAGATTCCCAAAAGTAACCTGAGAATAACAGTTGCATTCTCTGACCTGATTGAGAATGGCTTTAGGGAGGAGGTGAGGTCTGGTTGGGGTCTTGAATGATGAGCAGGGTTTTGATGATTGTGGGGCATGAGGAGAGGCCTTTTCCATTCAGATAAAAAGACATAAGCAAAAGCTACAGAGACTGTAAGGTGCCACGATTATTTTGCAGCTGAAACAGAAGAGTCATGTAGTGAAGCAGTAAAGGATTAATAGTCAGTTTGGCAGCCACATGGTGGAATGACTTGAAAGTCAAAGTAAGAATTTTTCATTTTGTCCAGGGTGCCAGAGCTTTCGAACATACCGACCTGTTTTCACATGGGGCAGCCAAGTGGGACCTAGCACAGAGGAAGCCTCTGAAGCGGCCTCTTCCTGCTACAACACCCTTGTGGGTGTACCCCAGTCATCAGTAAAATTTCCTGTGCTTGCCAGGATGGGGAGAAGGGTGTGAAGCACTGAATTAGGCAAGAAGGAGCCACTAAAGAATTTTGGAGACAGAATTAACATGACGAGAGCAATGTTTTAGGAAAATCAACCTAAAATCAATGCAGCTCAAACTCCAAATGATTCTGTGAGTATCCATTTAATTCCTTTACTGACAACATCCAGATTAGAACTCATAGATGAATTAATTATTAAGAATGAGAGGGAAGAGAGAGATTGATTTGTTCACTCCAAGTGAATAATTTTTCTTCCCTCCTTTCCTAGAAATATGTCATTTTAAAGCAGAATGCCAGGGCATAGGAAAGGTATGAGGAGAAAAGTGAGTTTTATGAATGGGAGACCATCTCATTTCAGACTGTTGATTAGACATACTGGGAAGAAGATGCCATCTGTTTTCACCATCTACCTGGATTCAGGGGAAAGCAGAGGAAGAAAGTAATGGAGAAAACGAGCCAGTTTATCTAACTGAATTGTGTTTGCATGGGGTGGTGTCAGTACTTTATCTGGAAAGCTATGAATTTCCAGAACATCACCTTTTAAAATCACACTTTTAAAAGTTTATTTATTTTGAAATAGAGAGAGAGAGAGCACCTATGCAATCTGGGGAGGGCACAGAGAGAGGGAAAGAGAGAATCGCAAGCAGGCTCTGCACTGTCAACACAGAGCCTGACGTGGGGCTAAATCCCACAACTCTAGGATCATGACCCAGGCCGAAATCAAGAGTCTCATTCAACCGACTGAGCCACCTAGGTGCCCCTCCAATCACATTTTGAATGGATTCTGTTTTTTAGATTTTCCATTTTGTCCATCTCTTACATGAGCAACAGAGTATTGTCCATGATCTTATGAATTTGAATAATTAAAAAAGAATACACATCTGGCATGAGTGTCAGCGGCTTTTCCAAGTGAATTTTCTAATTGGAACTACTAAAAGTAAATTCTTTGCAACCTCACCAAGCTATTAAGTTGGTTCCTTCAAAAGACTTATTGTGGGTCTAGAAATTGTGTGGTGTCAATTAATTTTATAATCTTTGACTAGAAAATTATTTGCCAACCCTGGATTTGTCTTGGACTGGATGAGTTGAAGTTCTTTTCCAGTTTTCAAAAGTATAAAAGTCTGAAAAAGGGGTGCCTTAGTGGCTCAGTCGGGTAAGCATGCAACTCTTGATTTCAGCTCAGGTCATGGTCTCATGGTTCATGAGTTCAAGCTCTGAGTGGTGCACTGTGCTGACAGCATGGAGCCTGCTTGGGATTCTCTCTCTCCCTTTCTCTCTGCCCCTACCCACTCATGTGCTTGCTCTCTCTCTCTCTCTCTCTCTCTCTCTCTCTCTCAAAATAAATAAATGAAAAAAACAAAACAAAAAAGTCAGAGAAAAAAAAAGTGGTGCCTGGGTGGCTCATTTGGTCCAACTTCAGCTCAGGTCATGATCTCATGGTTCCTGAGTCCAAGTCCCATGTCGGCTCTCTTTTGTCAACACAGAGCCCACATTAGATCCTCTGTTCTGTTGTCTTTCTGCTCCTCTCTGACCTGTGCATGTTCTCTCTCTCTCTCTCCCTGAAAAATAAATAAACATTTAAAAAATAAATAAAAGTCTGAATACGAGTACACAAGCCATTAGACTCCATAGGTTTAAGAAACCAACTAATTCTGGGGGGAGAGAGAGATGGTGGTGATGTAGGAAGACGCTGGGCTCACCTCGTCCTGCTGATCACTTAGATTCCACCCACATCTGCCTGAATAACCCAGAAAACTGCCAGAAGACTAGCAGAATGGACTCTGTGGAGCCAAGCATAGACAAGAGGCCCATGGAAGAGGGTAGGAAGGGCAGAGAGGTGGTATGCGCTACACGGACTGGCTGGAGGGTGCTGGGGCGGTGGAGGGGCAGCCCGCCTGGCAAGGCAGAGCACACGAGTCTGGCTTGCAAAAGCTGAGGGGCCGGACAGCGTGTGTTCTGACAGCCAGCGGGACTTAACATCTGGAATGTTACAAGTCAACAGCTCTGCTCTTGGAGAGCGGGGAGGGTGAGAGGATGAGCCCGGGGAGACAGAACTGAGCTCAAGGGGGAACAAAGGCACTGGCAAGTGCCATCTCCCTCTTCCATTCCCCAGCCAAAATTCCAAAGGGAACCAGTTCCCGTCACTGAACTTGCTTGCACCCCGCAAACGCCCAACACTGCTTCTGTGGCTCCATCCCTCAGACAGGCCTGCCTCCCTCCTGGTGCTGCAGGGCCCCTCCCCCAGAGGACCACCAACAGCAAAGCGAGCTAAGCCTACCCCTCCTGCCCCTGTGCACCTTGCGGATCCACCCCAGCTAATACGCCCTTGGCCAGATCCCATTGAAGCAGCACCACAAGCCTGACAGTGGGCAAGTAGCCCAGACAGGGGCCACACCACTCCACAGTGAGTCCTGCCCCTGGGAGATGGGAAGGTAAGGTACACACCAGTCTGACTGTGGCTCCAGTGGTGGGCTGGGGGCAGACATTGAGTCTGACTGCGTCCCCACCCACCAACACAAGTTACTCTGGACAGCACAGGGGAAGCTCCCTGCAGTTTGGAGCTACTGCAGGGACTACCCAAAATGACAAAACGGAAGAATTCTCAAAAGAAACTCCAGGAAGTAGTGACAGCTAATGAATTGATCAAAAATGATACAAGCAATATAACAGAACAAGAATTTAGAATAATAGTCAAAAAATTAATTGCTGGGAATCAAAAAAGCATAGAGGACAGCAGAGAATCTATTGCTACAGAGATCAAGGGACTAAGATATAGTCATGAGGAGCTAAAAAATGCTATAAATGAGGTGCTAAATAAAATTGTGGTGGCCATAGCATGGATTGAAGAGGCAGAGGAAAGAATAGGTGAATTAGAGGATAAAATTATGGAAAAAGAGGAAGCTGAGAAAAGAGAGATAAAAACTATCCAGGAGTATAAGGGGGGAATTAGAGAACTAAGTGTTGCAATCAAACAGAGAGCAAGAGAAAGGGGCTGAAGGTATACTTGAACAAATCATGGCTGAGAACTTCCCTGATCTGGGGAAGGAAAAAGGCATTGAAATGCAAAAGGCACAGAGAACTCCCTTCAGACGTAACTTGAAATGATATTCTGCACCACATATCATAGTGAAACTGGCAAAATACAAGGATAAAGAGAAAATTCTGAAAGCAGCTAGGGATAAATAGGCCCTGACTTAACAAAGGTAGACACATAAGGGTAGTAGCAGACCTATCTACTGAAACTTGGCAGGCCAGAAAGGAATGGCAGGACATCTTCAATGTGATGAACAGAAAAAATATGCAGCCAAGAATCCTTTATCCAGCAAGTCTGTCATTCAGAATAGAAGGAGAGATAAATGTTTTCCGAAACAAACAAAAACTGAAGGAATTCATCACCACTAAACCAGCCCTACAAGAGATCCTAAGGGGGACTCTGTGAGTGAAATGTTGCAAGGACCACAAAGTACCAGAGATACCACTACAAGCATGAAACCTGCAGATATCACAATGACTCTAAACCCATATCTTTCTATAATAGCACTGAACGTAAATGGACTAAATGCTCCAACCAAAAGACATAGAGTATCAGAATGGATAAAAAAACAAGACCCATCTATTTGCTGTCTACAAGAGACTGATTTTAGACCTGAGGACACCTTCAGATTGAAAGTGAGGGGATGGAGAACTATCTATCATACTACTGGAAGTCAAGAGAAAGCTGAAGTAGCCATACTTATATCAGAGAAACTAGACTTTAAATTAAAGGCTGTAACAAGAGATGAAGAAGGGCATTATATAATAATTATAGGGTCTATCCATCAGGAAGAGCTAACAATTATAAATGTCTATTCACCGAATACAGGGGCCCCCAAATATTTAAAACAATGAATTACAAACATAAGCAACCTTATTGATAAGAATGTGGTAATTGGAGGGGACTTTAATACTCCACCTACAACAATGGATAGATCATCTAGACACACAGTCAATAAAGAAACAAGGGCCCTGAATATTACATTGGATCAGATGGACTTGGCAGATATATTTAGAACTCTGCATCCCAAAGCAACGGAATATACTTTCTTCTCGAGTGCACATGGAACATTCTCCAAGATAGATCACATACTGGGTCACAAAACAGCCCTTCATAAGTAGACAAGAATTGAGATCATACCATGCACACTTTCAGACCACAATGCTATGAAGCTTGAAATCAACCACAGGAAAACGTCTGGAAAACCTCCAAAAGCATGGAGGTTAAAGACCACCCTAGTAAAGAATGAATGGGTCAACTGGGCAATTAGAGAAGAAATTTAAAAATATATGGAAACAAATGAAAATGAAAATACAACAATCCAAACACTTTGGGATGCAGCAAAGGCAGTCCTGAGAGGAAAATACATTGCAATCCAGGCCTATCTCAAGAAACAAGAAAAATCCCAAATATAAAATCTAACAGCACACCTAAAGGAAATAGAAGCAGAACAGCAAAGACACCCCAAACCCAGCAGAAGAAGAGAAATAATAAAGATCAGAGCAGAAATAAACAATATAGAATCTAAAAAAAACTATAGAGCAGATCAATGAAACCAAGAGTTAGTTTTTTGAAATAAATAAATAAAATTGATAAACCTCTAGCCAGGCTTCACAAAAAGAAAAGGGAGATGACCGAAATAGATAAAATCATGAATGAAAATGGAATTATTACAACCAATCCCTCAGAAATACAAGCAATTATCAGGGAATACTATGAAAAATTATATGCTAACAAACTGGACAACCTGGAAGAAATGGACAAATTCCTAAGCACTCACACACTTCCAAAACTCAAACAGGAAGAAATAGAAAATTTGAACAGACCCATAACCAGTGATGAAATTGAACCAGTTATCAAAAATCTCCCAACAAATAAGAGTCCAGGCCCAGATGACTTCTCTGGGGAATTCTACCGGGCATTTAATTTTTTTTTCAACGTTTATTTATTTTTTGGGGGGACAGAGAGAGACAGAGCATGAACGGGGGAGGGGCAGAGAGAGAGGGAGACACAGAATCGGAAACAGGCTCCAGGCTCTGAGTCATCAGCCCAGAGCCCGACGCGGGGCTCGACCTCCCGGACCGCGAGATCGTGACCTGGCTGAAGTCGGACGCTTAACCGACTGCGCCACCCAGGCGCCCCTCTACCAGGCATTTAAAGCAGAGATAATACCTATCCTTCTCAAGCTGTTCCAAAAAATAGAAAGGGAAGGAAAACTTCCAGACTCATTCTATGAAGCCAGCATTACTTTGATTCCTAAACCAGACAGAGACCCAGCAAAAAAGAGAACTACAGGCCAATATCCCTGATGAATATGGATGCAAAAATTCTCAACAAGATACTAGCAAATCGAATTCAACAGCATATGAAAAGAATTATTCACCATGATCAAGTGGGATTCATTCCTGGGATGCAGGGCTGGTTCAACATTCACAAATGAATCTATGTGATACATCACATTAATAAAAAAGATAAGAACCATATGATCCTGTCAGTCGATGCAGAAAAAGGATTTGACAAAATTCAGCATCCCTTCTTAATAACAACCCTCAAGAAAGTCGGGGTAGAAGGAACATACTTAAACATCATAAAAGCCATTTATGAAAAGCCCACAGGTAATATCATCCTCGATGGGGAAAAGCTGAGAGCTTTTTCCCTGAGATCAGGAACACGACAGGGATGTCCACTCTCACCGCTGTTGTTTAGCATAGTGTTAGAAGTTCTAGCATCAGCAGTCAGACAACAGAAGGAAATCAAAGGCATCAAAATTGGCAAAGATGAAGTCAAGCTTTCATTTTTTGCAGATGACATAATATTATACATGGAAAACCTGATAGACTCCACCAAAAGTCTGCTAGAACTGATGCATGAAATCAGCAAAGTTGCAGGATACAAAATCAATGTGCAGAAATCAGTTGCATTCTTATACACTAATAATGAAGCAACAGAAAGACAAATAAAGAAACTGATCCCATTCACAATTGCACCAAGAAGCATCAAATACCTAGGAATAAACGTAACCAAAGATGTCAAAGATCTGTATGCTGAAAATTATAGAAAGCTTATGAAGGAAATTGAAGAAGATACAAAGAAATGGAAAAACATTCCATGCTCACGGATTGGAAAAATACATATGGTTCAAATGTCAACACTACCCAAAGCTATCTACACATTCAATGCAATCCCAATCAAAATTGCACCAGCATTCTTCTCGAAGCTAGAACAAGCAATCCTAAAATTTGTATGGAACCACAAAAGACTTTGAATAGCCAAAGTAATATTGAAGAAGACGAAAGTGGGAAGCATCACAATCCCAGACTTTATCTTCTACTACAAAGCTGTAATCATCAAGACAGCATGGTATTGGCACAAAAACAGACACATAGACCAATGGAATAGAATAGAAACCCCAGAACTATACCCACAAAAGTATGGCCAACTCATCTTTGACAAAGCAGGAAAGAACATCCAATGGAAAAAAGACAGCCTCTTTAACAAATGGTGCTGGGAGAACTGGACAGCAACATGCAGAAGGACAAAACCAGACCACTTTCTTGCACAATTCACAAAAATAAACTCAAAATGGTTGAAGGACCTGAATGTGAGATAGAAAACCATCAAAACCTTAGAGGAGAAAGCAGGAAAAAACCTCTCTGACCTCAGACACAGCAATTTCTTACTTGACACATCTCCAAAGGCAAGGGAATAAAAGCAAAAAATGAACTATTGGGACCTCATGAAGATAAAAAGCTTATACACTGTAAAGAAAATAATCAACAAAACTAAAAGGCAACTGACAGAATGGGAAAAGATATTTGCAAATGACATATTGGATAAAGGGGTAGTATCCAAAATCTATAAACAACTCACCAAGCTCCACACCCAAAAAACGAATAATCCAGTGAAGAAATGGGCAGAAGGCACGAATAGACACTTTTCCAAAGAAGACATCCAGATGGCCAACAGGCACATGAAAAGATGCTCAACATCACTCCTAATCAGGGAAATACAAATCAAAACCACACTCAGATATCACCTCATGCCAGTCAGAGTGGCTAAAATGAACAAAACAGGAGACTATAGGTGTTGGAGAGGATGTGGAGAAACGGGAACCCTCCTGCACTGTTGGTGGGAATGCAAACTGGTGCAGCCACTCTGGAAAACAGTGTGGAGGTTCCTCAAAAAATTAAAAATAGATATACCCTATGACCCAGGAATAGCACTGCTAGGAATTTACCCCAGGGATACAGGAGTGCTGGTGCATAGGGGCACTTGTACCCCAATGTTTATAGCAGCACTTTCAACAATAGCCAAATTATGGAAAGAGCCTAAATGTCCACCAACTGATGAATGGATAAAGAAGTTGTGGTTTATATATACACTAGAATACTACTTGACAATGAGAAAGAATGAAATATGGCCTTTTGTAGCAATGTGGATGGAACTGGAGTGTTGTGCTAAGTGAATTAAGTCATACAGAGAAAGACAGATACCATATGTTTTCACTCTTATGTGGTTCCTAAGAAACTTAACAGAAGACCTTGGGGGAAGGGACAGGGAAAAAAAAATTAGAGAGGCAGGGAGGCAAACCATAAGTGACTCTTAAAGACTGAAAATAAACTGAGGGTTGATGGGGGGTGGGAGGGAGGGGAGGGTGGGTGATGGGCATTGAGGAGGGCACCTGTTGGGATGGGCACTGGGTGTTGTATGGGAACCAATTTGACAATAAATATCATATAAAAAATATAAATGCAAAAAGCAGAAAAAAAGAAACCAATTAATTCTGATTGCTATCTATGATAGTGCAAAAGACAAAAAACAAACACAAATGAGAAAACAAACAAACAAAAAAAGTTAGCAAGTTCTGTTTTCTTCCAGTCTCAAATAATTACTAATTTGGTCCACCTTTTGTGTAATAGAAAATGAAGGCATAAAATTAGTAACAGTATAACGGTAATAGTGATAATAGGGTAGTCATAGCTTATGATACTATATGCCTGGTAGTTGCTGGTATTCCTTTTACATTAAAAAATAAAATAAAATAAACTCAAAAATAATATATAAATTCAAATAATTTAAAATAAATAAATATTAAGTCAAATAAATAACAAAGTCAAAACTTTTAGACTAAGTGCATAGCTAAACATAATTTTATTATTAATAAAAATATGGGATAAAAATAATCAGAGAAGGATATAACCCAAGATATTAAAACATGCAATAAGACTACAACCTTGAAGAAAGATGGAGGAAGTAACAAATATTTTTAAAGGCAAAATTATGAATTAAAAATAAAAGAAAAATTTAGATAATAATATATTCAATAAATAGATATATCAATAAATTAGACATCTACCAAGTTAAATCAAGGAAAAGAAAATATTTAAACAATATTAAAATGAGAAAGTAGAATAAGTTAGAGAGTTTTAGTATTAAATTGTCATGTTCCATTGTATGATAATAAGTTGGAAAATTTCATTGAGATGGCTGACTTTGGAAAACACAAATGACCCAAACTTACTCATGAAGTAGAAATTTTGAGTACATCAATAAATGAGGAAGAAGCAAACAAACATATGTTAAAAATTATTTCCAAGAAAGTCTCCAAAGCTAGACAACTTACCAGGTAGTTCTTAAAAAGGAAGAGATAGTTACAATATTACAAAAATGGTTTCCATTTTCTTATAAAAAGTGTCATTAAAACTAAACTTTTCATTTTCATATGTGTAACTCTAATTCAAAAACTTAGAAAAATAGCCCCATAACAGAAAACTATAGTTAAATTTCAATTATCAATAAAGATAAAAAAAATCCTAAAGATAATATGAGTGGCCCAGATTGAGCGATACATTGAAAGAATGGTCCACCACAGTCCATTTGAGTGGCACTGTAATGAGAGCCTATGAACATGAGCCCCAGAATTCCGACTGCCTGCCCACTTATTTCCGAGCTGTGGTACTCCAGTAGAGACTTTACTCTCTGTGTTTCAGGTTCCTCATCTACATAGTGCAAATAATAATAGACCTACCTTTCAGAGATTTCAACAGGATTAAGTAAAGTAACACGATGGAAAGCATTCATCACAGTTTCTGGCACATAGTAAGCATTAAATAAATATTAGTTATTATCATCATAATGCCAGAAATGCAGAGATTGTACCATATTAGGAAATCTCTGAATATAACACACACCAGCAATGTGTCAAAAAATTTTTTAACAGAATATGTTTAAAAGAAAAGGTACTTGACAAAAGTCAGCAAGCATCCTTGATTATTTGTTTATCGTTTAAAAACTAAGGGGAAAAAAACCCACTTCATTAACATAGTGAAAATACTTAACCTCTCAGGAAGCATTTCACTTAACAGTTAACTAGTTGAACATAAGATTTGACTTAGCATAAGATATTATTTAACATGGTAAAAATATGAAACATATTTTTATTATTGAAAAAAAGAGAAATATAATAAAACAAACACATGCAAATCACCTTGGCAAGAAATAGGCTGTCCCTGTACTATAACAAACAAATAAGCAAACTAAAATTGCAAGATATTGATGAGAGACATAGAGTATTTGGATAAATGGAGAAACGCCATGTTCCTAGAAGAGAAAACTGAGTATTTTTAAAAGATCTTTGTTTCCAAATCAACTTACATACCAGTAAAATCATAATTTGATTTTGGAGGGAACAGAATACAATGGTTCTTGTGTTCAATTAGAATAATAAACAGAAATAAGTAGCCTTTTCCTTTTTTCTATTAAACAAGGAATAATAAGGAAAGAACAGATATTATAACATATAAATGTACATTAATTAAATATGTTACTACTAACAGAGAATAGCAATACAGATTGATGAAACCCACCTTAGAACCAAACCCTGTTCTTTATAAAATATTGATGTGATGAAAAAAACATCAAAAATCAATGGAAGGAGTGATTAATTATTCTATAAATAATGCTGAAAACTTTGTTAACTATTTAGAAAAAGAATCTTTAATCCTTAGAGAATATTTAATCTCACAAAATAATTTGAAATTACATGCAAAAAATTGAACAACAAAATGGTATTTGTCTTCTCAGTAGGCAGGAACCAAAGCACTAAAGTAGTGAGAGCAATAAAAGAAATCAGCTCAAAATGGAATGTTTCATACAATTACATATATAAAACATTAAAACTTACCCACATCAAACCAAAAACTAAAAAGTAAACAAAAAACTAGAAAAGTACTTATAACAAGTATAAAAATTTCAATATCCTAACAGTATAAAGAGCTCTCAGAGATCAGAACAGAACATTATAAATTATCTAAAAAACAAATGATCAGGAGACATTAAGAGGCAAGCAGGAAATGCATCAACAAAGTGAAATACAGATTACTAATGAGCTTGCAAAAAATATTCTAACAGTAACAAAGAAATGAATATTAAAATAAAGCATATTCACCTATACATGAATAAAGATTTTTAAAAGATTAAAATATGGGGAACCAGGGTGGCTCAGTCAGTTAAGCATCCAACCTCATTTTGGCTCAGGTCATGATCTCATGGTTCATAGGATTGAGCCCCATGTCAGGCTCCACGCTGACAGCACAGAGCCTGCTTGGGGTTCTCTCTCCCTTTCTGTATGCCCCAACCCTGCTACTGCATGTTCTCTCCTCCCCCCCACTCAAAACAAATAAACTTTAAAAAACAAATAAATAAAAGATGAAGGGGCACCTGGGTGGCTCAGTCGGTGAAGCATCAGACTCTTGGTTTCAGCTCAGGTCATGACCTCACAGTTTGTGAGTTCGATCCCTACATTGGGCTTCACATTGGCAGTGTGGAGCCTGCTTGGGACTCTTATATTCTCTCTCTCTCTCTCTCTCTCTCTCTCTCTCTCTCTCTCTCTCTTTCTCTCTTTCTCTGTCCCTCTCTCCCTCTCTCCCTCTCTCCCTCTCTCTACTCCTCCTCAGCTTGTGCTCTCTCTCTCAAAGTAAATAAATAAGCTTAAAAAAATAAATAAAAGATTAAAATAAGTTTTGATAAAGATTTGGACAGTAATGCTCATGTACAGCAGGCAGACATATGAATTGTTTTAAGCTTTCTGGGTAGCAGTTTGGCAGTATGAATCAAGAAGTAATAAAAATATTTATATCCTTCAATCAATTTTTCCACTTTTAGGAATCTCTTTCAAGGGATTAATCAGAGAGGCAGGCAGAGTTTTATTCACGAGTTTTCATTGCAGCATTGTTCATAGCAGGGGGAAAAAAAAAACTCCTTAAATTTCTAACAATAGAGACATGGTTATGTAAATTACAGTGGAGCATATTATAGAATATTGTTCAGGCATAAAAATGTTTTTGAAGGATATTTGATGGCATGGTCAAAAGCATTCAGTATGCCCTCAGTTATATTTTAAAAACCGAGTTATGAATAGAAAAATATATTGTATAAAAATACTCCACAATGTTATTAGAGGTTAGTACTCAAATGTGGGATGGTAATGAATTTTATTTTGTTTCTTAATATTTTCCAACTTATCTACAATGAGCATATTGTTACTCCATACTTACAGAAAATATGAAATCTTTCTTTAAAAGAAGAACTTACGTAACCCTCCTGCAATGATGTGGGGTTTTGTCTGTTTGCTAGTTTAATCAGAGAAGTCTTTTTGAATAATACTCACCCACGGCCTCTGCAATCATGAAAACGAAGCATATTCCTGAAGCAGCACAGAGTTTCCACTTGGCATAGACTTGCTCGTTTGCTCTGTTCTCTGTGGCCTTGGAGTTGCTGTGGCAGTGATAGATGGCTCCTGAGTCCAGCTCCTCTGGCTTCTCTCCAGGACATTGATTTTTATTCAAGGATTTCTGCTGGAGTTCCACGCTATGGATGAGTTTGACAGAAGCAAGAAGTGAACACGGTTGCAAACAAATACCTCACTGACAGCCCTACCCATTCTCAGAACTGATAGAAGGACATTTGCTAACTAGACAGGAAGTTACAGTTCACAGCTCCTTCTATAAGAAATATCAAGTGTAAGGAACAAGCAAGAAATTTCCTTCTGAAGTCTCAACTACTAAAGGTTTTGCTTTTTTATTCAGCCAAGCTATACCAGCAGTGATTAAGAGATGTTAAAGGAACAGGAGAAAGGAAGCAGATACATTTTGATGCATTTCCTTACAAATTACTCCACTTTGAAAGGATTTTGGACCCTGTGTTACAAATTTTAAAAAGCAGGGGTGAAGAGCAATGTTAGATATGTGCGTATGAGCCAGTCTGAAGATTCAAATACTATCACATGCCCAAACTCTTCCTTTCTTCTCCGCACCAACACTGTTAATAGATCATAGCACTTTCTCCTGTTGAGTCCCTGTTGACCCCCAGAATCCTTCTTAACACAGCTTTGCACACACTCTCTACCGATCTATCAAAGCTGTATTGTGAGTTGAACCTACTTACACTTCCTAAAGCAGGCAGTATATATCAGTTCTTCTCAAGTATAAAGCATTATTTACAGGCTGGAATAGAATTCTAGCATTTCATAAATGGAAAGATTATAGATACCATTTAGTCAATCCCATAGTTTCTTTTTTTATATATATATAATTTATTGTCAAACTGGCTAACATACAGTGTGTAAAGTGGACTCTTGCTTTTTGGGGTAGATTCCCGTGGCTCATCGCTTGCACCCAGGGCAACAAGCACCCTCCTCAGTGCCCATCACCCATTTTCCCCTCTCCCCCACACCCCATCCACCCTCAGTTTCTTCTCTATATTTAAGAATCTCCTATGGTTTTCCTCCCTCCCTCTCTGTAACCATTTTTTTCCCTTTCCCTTCCCCATGGTCTTCTGTTAAGTTTTTCAAGATCCACATATGAGTGAAAACATATGATATCTGTCCTTCTCTGACTGACTTATTTCACTCAGCACCTTCCAGTTCCATCCACATTGCTGCAAATGGCAGGATTTCAGTCTTTCTCATTGCCAAGTAGTATTCCATTGTATATATAAACCACATCTTCTTTATCCATTCATCAGCTGATGGACATTTGGGCTCTTTTCATAATTTGGCTATTGTTGAAAGTGCTGCTATAAACATTGGGGTACACATGCCCCTATGCATCAGCACTCCTGTATCCCTGGGGTAAATTCCTAGCAGTGCTATTGCTGGGTCATAGGGTAGATCTATTTTTAATTTTTTGAGGAACCTCCACACTGTTTTCCAGAGTGGCTGCACCAGTTTGCACTCCCACCAACAGTGCAAGAGGGTTCCCATTTCTCCACATCCTCGCCAGCATCTGAAATTTCCTGAGTTGTTCATTTTAGCCCCTCTGACTGGTGTGAGGTGATATCTCAGTGTGGTTTTGATTTGTAGTTTTTTAGCTGAAGTAATTAAGGTTCAGAGAGGTTAAGTAATTGCCCAAGGCCAAATAGCCAGCAAACAGCAGAACTGGGATTCTGATGATGTTAATAGCATTCAGGATTTTGAACAGTTCCAAATAATCTCCTTTTTTAGAATAGGAACCATTTGGCAATAGGCACATAGAATATTTATATCTATAAATTTTTGCCTTTGTAATGTGATACATACCCTTAGAATAATAATAAAAAAAAACATGTCATGTAGCAGTGTGGGTCACCAATGGCCATCAACTCAGAGGAGCATGAGAACTAAAAAGGAAGCATGATAGAAGTTTCCCTTCCTTTGTGCAGAGAAGGCAACATGACCAAGACAAGGTCACCAATTGTTCTGGCACTGTTCATATGACCATATGATTTGCTGAAGCCATAGGAAGCTTTGCTTTATTTTATACTTTTCATGAATCTTGTGGTCAGAGAAAACCAGGTGGTGACCAGGAGAAAGAACTTATTCTGGAGCAGTGCAGAAGGCAGACCAAGGCAGGAATCCCACTAAGGATGCAGCCTCTGGGCAATGCCACAAGAAGAAAAGTACAAGAAATCTGGCCAATTTTACTTTTAAACCCTGCTTTGTTGTCCCAGACTCTGAGATTAACCAATATGGATTTACTCTGAGCTGAGATTGCTCTTCGAGGTACTAAGCAGGGGATCCAAAGGTGGGCTTCAGAGGATCGATTGAAATTGGATGCCGTGTGTTCATATGTGTGTCTGTGTGTGTTTTATGGTGGGGGGGGGGGATGCAGGATCCCACAGTCTTCTCTGGGCTCCCAGAAGTGTCCATAATCCTCCCCAAACTTGAAATCCAAAATTAAAATACATTTCTCATCACCTCATTAGAGCAAAATGGCCTGGGTACCTATAGATGCAGAATAGGCTCTTGATATAAAAAATGATGTGAATCCTAAGAATTTTAAGAAGGTTCTAAAAAGCAAATGCTATGATGCATCAAAAAACGAATTGTGAATAAATTACCATAGATTCCCACAAATTCAAAGATGGTTGAAGCTCAGAAGGGTAGGAATAGTAGACCCGAGCAAAGAAATTTACTGTAGTATCAAAGAAAAAAAAGGGGGGAGAAAAACAGGAGAAATAGGGAAATATTCCAAATTTTTCTTGTAATAGCCTACAAATTTGAGTTTATTTCTTAAAATATGAATTAGAAAATGGAGCTTTGTTTTGTAATCTTGGGGAAGCCTCTCTTTTTCTTTTGTATTTCATTTTTGCTTGATGATAGACATTAAACTCCTTTATTCTATGTCTCTAAAAATAGAGCTGGTAATACTTTTCACCCTCTTATTTCATATGTTGACCATATAAAATCAATCCCATTTTGTACTTTCACATCACTTCTCCCAAGAACCTCCAGTCACTATGACTGTTAGAACAGGAGATGAAAGCTTGGGTCCCACCATGCATTTCCCACACTTCATGTATTCATTCATTCATTCATTCATTCATTCATGCATTCATTCAACAGATATGTGCTGCATGCCTGCAACATGCCTCCACTATCAGAGGTGCTAATGACACCATAGTCTTTGAGACTAAGCTCCTGACCTAAAAAGCTTGTATCCTAGCAGAGGGACACAAACTGTAAGCCAGCAGATAGTTTCAGAGGCTGTGTGGTATGATGGGCAGTGACTGGGTGAGGGAAGGTGGGGCTACTTTAAACAGAGTGGTAATGGGGGTGCACTTCTGTAGAGATACTGCCATGGTGAGTTCAAGGGTAACTGGGAGTAGACCTACATGCAAGAGAAACATCAAGTGGAGGGTGTTGCTGGGGCAAGGGCACAAAGGCAAGAAAGAGATTGTCTTGTTCAAAAGCTTGGCTTGATGGAAAGGGAACTACATATGTGGCCACTGTGGTGTGAAGAAAGAGTAACATTGGATGATGTCAGAGAAGTAGGCCGATGTTAGCTCATGCACAACTCTGAGCCATTAAAAAAGGATTCACTTGGACACCTGGGTGGCTCAGTCAGTTAAGCGCCAGACTTCATCTCAGGTCATGATCTCACGGTTAGTGGGTTTGAGCCCCGCGTCGGGCTCTGTGCTGACAGCTCAGAGCCAAGAGCCTGCTTTGGTTTCTGTGTCTCCCTCTCTCTCTGCCCCTTCCCCACTCACGCTTTGTCTCTGTCTCTCCTCTCTCTCTCTCTCTCTCTGAAAAATAAACATTAAAAAATAATAAAAAAGGATTTACTTTTCTTCAAATTCTACAGGAAGGAAGTTGGCAAGTTTTGAGCAGGGAAGTAACATTAGGTGGTTCACATTTCTAAAATGATCACTTTGGGTGATGCTTGGAAGGTTTGAGTATAAAGGGGCAAAACATGGAGACCATGTTTGGCTGAAGCAGAGAGGCTGATGATTTGGACCAGTGCAGTGACAAAGTAAATGGGAAGAAGTAGCCATATTTGAGTGCTATTTGGGACGTAGGATCCACAGGACATACTAATCAATAGCATCAGTTAAGGGGGAATGAGGAAGGGGAGGGACCAGAGGATGGCTCATGGATTTCTGGTTACAGCAGCTAGGATAAGGGCATGCCAGTTTCAGAGATGGGCTGAGTGACTGGCAGCACAGCGAGGGGGCTGTGAATTTGGGCTCTGACATCCCATTGCTAAGTCACCTCCCAGCTTTACCACTCACTAATCATATAACTGTAAGAAAATGACTTAACCTCTCTGTGCCTCAATTTCCTCACTGCAAAATGGTGATAATGATAACACCTCTCTCACAGGGCAGCTGTGATATTTTAGTTAATTCATATAAATATTTCAAAGTGTGTTTGGAACAAGGTAAATGCACCAAAAAATGTGAATTTTTAAGTTAGTTCTACCATTTTCACAAACTACATTATTATCATTGTTCTTGAGAAAGAATAAAACAAGTTTTACTGTGAAATAACTTTTAGGCTAAGCATTTTTATAACAGAGCTTGAATAAACAAAAAGCAGGCTTTTCTTTTGTTGCCCCTTTGTCCACATCTATCATTCTAGATTCTACTCCAATGACAATAAATCATACAAATCATCAGTTTTGTATTAATTGACCCCGGGGCTGGATTCTCTAATCCTAAGGAGAGGATAAATGTCAAAGAAGGAGAAAACAGTCATAAATCCCTTAGCTGTTCCTGGCCCGTTTCCCCTTATCAACCACTGTGCTCTGTCTGCACTAGAAAGAGTCCTAAGTATTCAGCTCCTGGGACCTTGTCTTGAACACAGTAAATATCAGTACATATTTGCTGAGATTATACTTGATTCGATGTTTATGAAATATATGAGTGATGTGAAGAAGTGTTTTGAGGGGAGAGCTAGAGGGAGTGGAGAATAGAAATGTTTGCAGCATCAGATGTAATTTCTTATCCCAGAACAGGAGTTCAGTTTACCCTCTCCTTTTTGAAACAGCTTTATTAAGGTATAATTCATATACCACACATATGACCCACTTATGTATACAACTTAATGGGTTTTAGCATATTTGCAGAGTTGTGCGACCATCACCATAATCTAAGTTAGAACATTTCCATCATCCCAAAAAGAAACCTTGTACCCATTAGCAATATTTCCCCAATGTCCCAATCTCCTTACATACAACCTTACCCTAGGCAAGCACTAATTTGCTTTCTGCCTCCATAAATTTTCCCATTCTGGACATTTCATATAAATGGAATCATACAGCATGTGGTTTTTATAAATGACTTCTTTCACTTAGCATAATGTTTTCAAGGTTTATCCATGTTTTAGAAAGTATCAATACATCAGTACTTTATTGCTTTTTATTTTCAAATAACACTCCATTGCATGGATATACAACATTTTCTTTAATCATTTGATGGGTATTTAGGTGGTTTTGATTTGGGGTTTTTATTTTATTCATAATAATGAATAATGCTGCTATGAAAATTTGTATACAAGCTTTTTTAGAAGTATGTTTTCATTTTTATTGAAAAAATACCTAGCAGTAGAATTCCTGGGTCATAAGGAAACTCTATATTTAACATTTTGTAGAAATTGCCAGAATGTTTTTCAAAACACTATGCTATTATACATTCCCACATTCAATACTTGAGAGCTATCATTTCTCTGTATCCTCACCAACACTTGTTTTTGGTTTTTTGACTATAGCCATCCTAGTGGGTATGAAGTACTATCTCATTGTGGTCTTGACATGCATTTCCCCTGATGGCTAATGATGTTAAACATCTTTCATGTGTTTATTACACATTTGTATATTTTCTTGGAGAAGTGTCTATCCAAAGCCTATTTTTAAATTGGCCAATTTATCTTTTTATTATTGAGTTGTAATTGTCCTTTATATATTCTGATATATTTAATTTGCAAATATTTCCTCTCAATTTGTGGCTTGTATTTTCATTTTCTTCGTTGTATTGTTTTCAGAACAAAAGATTTTAATTTTGATGCTCTGTAATTTATCTATTTTTTTTATCACTTATGCTTTTGGTGCCATATTAAGAAACCATAGCCTAACCCAAGGTCATAAGGTTTTATGCCTGTGTTTTCTTTTAAGAGTTTTTTAGTTTTAGCTCTTACATTTAGCTGTCATTTGTTGTAGCTTTATATTAACTTTTGAAATCAGGAAATGATTTCAAATATTTTTTTTCAAGTGTGTTTCACTTTTTCTAGGCCCCTTTTATTTCTATATGAATTGTGGGATTATCTTGTCAATTTCTTCAGAAGGCAGATGAGATTTTAGTACTGATTGCACTGAAACTCTACATTACATTGGAGAATATTGCCATCTTAAAATTGTCTTTCAATACACAAACATGGGATATCTTTGCATTGATCTAAATAAAGATCTAAATCTTCTTTAATTTCAGTGTTTTGTTATTTTCAGTGTACAAGTTTTGTACTTTGTTAAATTTATTCCTAAGTATTTTATTCTTGTTCATGCTATTATAAACTGAATTGTTGTCTTAATTGTATTTTCAGATTAGTCATTGCTACCATATAAAAATACAATTTATTATTTGGATATTATCTTGCTACCTGAAGCCTTACTGAACCTGTTCATTAGCTCTAAAGATTTTTAGTGGATCCCTTAGGATTTTTATATACTAGTTGATGTTATCTGCACGTGGTGTTAAGTTTTATGTCTTCCTTTCCAATCTGGATGGCTTTTATTTTCATTTTTATTTCTGTCTTGCCTGTTTGCCTTGGCTAGAACACTCAATAAATTGCTGAGTAGAAATGGTGACAATGGGCACCCTTGTCTTGTTCCTGATATTAGGGGAAAGCTTTCAGGCCTTACCACTAAGTATATGTTAGCTTCAGATTTTCCATAAATGCTTTTTATCAAGTTGAAGAAGTTACCTTCTATTCCTTGTTTGGTGAACACTGTAATGAAAGGCTGTTGAATTTTGTTGAATGCTTTTTCTGCATCTAATGAGATAATCATATGGTGGTTTTTGTCCTTTATTCTATTAATATGGTATATTACTTTGATTATATTTCAAGTGTTAAATCAAGAATTCATTACTGGGATAAATCTGACTTTGCCATGGTTTATAATTTTTTTATATCTTGCTGTGTTCAGTTTGTTAGTAGTAGGAGCAGGGATTTTTGAATCTATATTTATAAGGTATATTGACCTGTAGTTTTATTTTCCTGTGATAGTTTTGTGTTTTGCTATTGGTGAAATATTGAAATATAAAATGAATTGGAAAATGCTCATTCTTTTTTATTTGTTGGAAGAATTTGTGAAGAATTGGTATTAATTCTACTTTTTATGTTGGTAAAAACCACCAGTGAAGACAGCTGGGTTTGGGATTTTCTTTGCATGAAATCTCCTTATTACTAATTCGTTATTTTATTTATTATAGATCCACACAGAGTTTCTATTTTCTCTTGAGTTAGTTTGGTAGTTTGTATCTTTGTATAAATTTTCCATTTCATCTAATATTATATACATTTTATATATGCAATTTATTATCAGTTAAGAGAAGAAAGAAAAGTAAATACACTATCTTTTATAATTACATTTACTGATGCTATTTGGTTTTTATGTGTTGATTCAAATTAATGTCTGGTGTCTTATTTTCAGCTTGAAAATTTTTCTTTACTATTTATTGAAATGTGAGTCTACAAGCAAAAAAACATCTGTTTTTGTTCACCTGGGAATGTCTTCATTTCACCTTCATTTTAGAAGATAGTTTTGCTAGATATAAGATGATTGGTTGACAGCCCTTTTTGTCATTTTCTTTTAGCCCTTTCTTTTAGCCCTTTAAATATGACATTCTACCACCTTCCAGCTCCTTTGTTTCTGCTAGAAGTCAGCTGTGAATCTTACTGAGATGCTCTTGAACATGATGAATCTTTTTCTTCTCTCTTGCTGCTTTCAAGATTTTCTCTTTGTGTTTTCCTTTCAGCATTTTCACTGTGATATGTCAGAGTAGATCCATTTTTCCTTAATTTTTCTTAGAATCTGTTGACCATTGTGGATGTGTGGATTAATATTGTCACCAAATTTTGGGAGATTCCAGCCACTATTTCTTCAAATATTTTTCTCCTCCTTTTTTTCCCCCTCTCCTTCTGGTACTCCCATTATGCTTATGTTAGGGCACTTAATGATTTCCACATTTCCCTGAGGTTCTGTTACATTTCCTTCCTTATTTTTTCTCTGTGTTCTTTATATTGCATATCTATTGATCTATCCTCAAGCTCACCCATTCTTCTGCCAGCTCATATCTACTGCTGAGCCCCTTTAACAATTTTTTTATTCTACTTACTGTCCTTTTCTTTTTTTTTAATATGTAATATATTGTCAAGTTAGCTAACAGTGTATATAGTGTGCTCTTGGCTTCGGGAGTAGATTCCCATGATTCATCGCCTACATACAACACCCAGTGCACATCCCAACAAGTGCCCCCTCAGTGCCCATCACCCATTTTCCCCTCTCTCCCACCCCTCCATCAATCTTCAGTTTGTTCTCTGTATTTAAGAGTCTCTTATGGTTTGCCTCCCTCTGTTTGAAATTAGTTTTTCACCTTCCCTTCCCCTATGGTCTTCTGTTAGGTTTCTCAATGAGTGAAAATATATGGTATCTGTCTGTCTCTGACTGACTTATTCTATTTAACATAATGCCCTCCAGTTCCATCCACATTGTTTCATATGGCAAGATTTTATTCTTTCTCATTGCCGAGTAGTATTCTATTGTACTCACACACCACATCTTCTTTATTCATTCACCAGTTGATGGACATTTGGTCTCTTTCCATAATTTGGCTATTGTTGGTAATGCTGTCTTTTCAACTTCAGAATTTCCATTTGGTTCTTTTTCTTTTTTATGATTTCTGTCTCTTTATTGACATTCTCTCCTTGATGAAGCATTGCATCATACCTCTCTTTAATTCTTTAAACATGATTTCATTTAGTTCTTTAATCATATTTATAATGACTGCTCTGAAATCTTTGAATTCTAATTTCCATTTCTGGGCCCTTTCAAAGGAAGTTTCTGTTACCTGCTCTTTTATGGATTATTCTTCACTGTTTCTTTGCATGTCTTAAAATATTTTGCCTAAAATTGGATGTTTTAGATAATGCACTATAGCAGTTCTGGATATTGATCTCCTGTGGGCCTGTTGTTGCTGCTGTTTACTTTTTTATTTGTTTAGCAATGACTTGTCTACTTAAGTGGAATCTATTTCCTCTGACATCCCCTACATGTACAGCTTCTGTTATCATTTGCAAAAGGGTGCAGCCTTGGGGATGCACACAGTCATCTTTACCTCCTACCCCCACCCCAGCCCAGGGATGCTGATCTTTTTTAATCATGTTTGCTGTGATTCTCTCTTTCCATGGTCTCATTGTTAAGCTTCTAGATGCTCTGTTTAAATGGGTATCATATCTAACAGTTGACCTATGTAATCATTTATTGATTAGTGTTTTCAACAATGCCCTGAGGCATAAATCTCTCCACAATCCCATCCAATTAAAGCTGGACCATTTGTTAGTCTGCTTAAGCTGCTATAACAAAATAACACAGACTGGGTAGCTTAAACAACAGAAATTTATTTTCTCATGGTCTGAAAGTCCATGATCAAAGTGCTGGAAAATTCAGTTTCTGGCAAAAGCTCTCTTCCTAGTCTATAGATAGCTGCCTTGCTACATCCTCACGTGGTGGAGAGAGAGAGAGAGATCTCTGGTGTCTCTTCCTCTTCTATGAGGGCAGCAGTTCTACCATATCAGGGCTCTATCCTAATGACTTCATTTAACCTTAATCACCTTTTAAAAGTGCTGTCTCCAGGAAAGTCACATGGGAGTTCAGGCTTCAACATATGAATTTGGGGGATGGGGGAGATACAAATATCCAGTCCACAGCAGGCTCCGTTACAGGGAGGGGATATTTAAGGCCATAGGAAGGAGAATAAAGACTAACCAAAAGCTGACACAAAGCTCTCAGACATGTGAGCAAAGCCATCTTGTATATTTTGGCACAGTTCAGACACCAGCAGAATGCACCCTCATGAGCAAACCTCACTGACCTCATATGGGGCCTTGAGGAAATCCTGACCCACAGAACTACGAATAATAAAATGACTGTTGAGGAAATCAAAGTCTATGTGACCTCAGGAGGAAATAGATTAAGGATTCAGGAGGGCACAAGATGAAAGTGTGTGTGCAGGAGATATGGAGGAGGTAGCAGACACTGAATTCACAAACAGGAGGCATGGATCCAGACCCCAACTCTGTCATAATTAGATATCTGACCTTAGGAAAGGCAGTTTTTCTCTTTGGCATTCAGGTTCCTAACAGATAAATCAGGAATCAGGATAAATCATCTCTCCCAGGTTTAACTGTTTTTATATGAAAACAAAATTAAAATGAGTTTGACAGTTTTTATCATCACCATATCCTGAAAATCATACCCATTTAGGAAGTGAAAGAGACCCTGTAACTATAAATGATTGGCTTTATTTGTGTAACAGAGTGTTAATGGTCTATTTTAATGAGAAGGGAAATAGTGTTATTTTAATAACATAGAGATGCTTTATTAATAGTGTCCATAGTGTTAACAATTGGTTTCTAAAATTTCTGCCTGGGCGCCTGGGTGGCTCAGTCTGTTGGGCGTCCAACTTTGGTCAGGTCATGATCTCACAGTTCATGAGTTCAAGCCCTGCGTTGGGCTCTGTGCTGACAGCTCGGAGCCTGGGGCCTGCTTCGGATTCTGTGTCTCCCTCTCTTTCTGCTCCTTCCCCGCTCATGCTCTGTCTCTGTCTGTCTCTCAAAAATGAATAAAGTTAAAAAAAAATTAATTTCTGCCTGACCTAAAATGAGGTTTGGTTATTTATGGTCTTAATATATCACATCTAATATTATTTTTCTAAGAAAAATAATTTTTATAATGTGAGATAATAGATGTGCTAGAATCTATCATATATTTTTAAACCAAAATGATAAATGTCCTATAAAAAGTCCCTTTACTGTTGTTCAAACATTTGATGCTCTCAAACACAATGTTATTACTCTTTAGAATATTAATTTGGTTCCACGAAACAAACAAAAACATTATACATACTATTAGTGGGTATGTATTCTCTTAAGCTCTGCTCCTAACATGAATTCATTTCAGATTTCCATTCATTCATCCATATGTACTAAGCATGTTTCTCTTTGCTCTTAATTCAGGTTGAACTCCCCAAACACACCAAACTCTTATTCTTGTATGTCTCTGTTTTTTTCCAGGCAATTATCTCAGTCTGGAAAATGTCCCCTAACCTTATTTTCTCTCTCTCTCTCTCTTTTGTGTTTGTGTGTGTTTCAAATTTTTATTTAGATTCTAGCTGGTTAGCAAATACTATAATACTGGTCTTAGGAGTAGAATTTAGTGATTCATCACATACATATAACACCCAATGCTCATCACAAGTGCCTTTCTTAATGCCCATCACCCATTTAGCCCATCCCCCACCCACCTCCCCTCCAGTAACCCTCAGTTTGTTCTCTATAGTTAAAAGTTTCTTATGGTTTGCCTCCCTCTCTCTAACCCTATTTTCTCTGTGGAGTTTTCCTAACCTTACTCTCTAACTCCTTTTCATTTTTCAGTTCTTACTCTAGCACTTCTGAAAAGCTTTCTCTGACCCTTAAAGTCTAGCTAATACCTTTTCTTTGAGATATTCTCATTAAACACCACCAGAATGACACTTGCATGATGTTTTGTAATTGCCTATTCCCTATGTAGGTTCCACATTAGACTCAAAATTTCAAGAGGACAGAGATCTGAGAGTAGGAATATCTTCTTCCTGTTATATATCCAGGTGTATTTAATCAATAGTAGTTAAATAAGGGGAAAATGAATGAATATATTGCATGTAGTAATGTGGAGATATTAAATGGAGCTAGAACTATATATCACATTAAATTCAGCTATATTTATTATAGTTGTATATATTTGATTATGTTATTTTGTGATTAAGAAAATAGCAATTAATTTAAAGATCAGTATAATCACAATTCAGTCACATAGTTTAAAAGCCTTAATTTTTTTCTAAATGCAATTTAGTAAAATTTACCTAGGACTATAAAAATGGAATAACTTGAAGAAAAGAAAGGTAAACACATTGGATCGTATATATGCCTATTTTCTGGAAGATAAACTACAGATGAAAAATATATGAATAAAATGTATCCTTTGTGCACTTAGGATATTTAAGGAATTAAATCTTGAATTCTTCAGGATTTGAATTATACAAGTCAGTCAAAAGTTTACCAAATTTTACAAAATGCCTCTGAGATGCACAGCAAAAGTTCTCAATTTTGAAGCAGTGGGACGCAAGGGTTTACTGATTAGTCAAGACAGAAAATTGTGAAGCAGAAACAGATGTCTGTTACCTGTCTAGGGTGAAGGCATACATCTTAGTGGCTTTGTCATTCACAAGATAAGTTCTTTCAAGAAACTCCATGGTGGTCAGGATGACAGCTTCTGCTCCTCACTGTTGTGGCTGCTCTTGTTTACCTCGCTGTCCAGTTTGGGGAGCAAAGCAGCATTACAACCCTTCACGTGCTTTCCAACGAAAAAATAAAAAGGCTTCCGGGATTTAGAATAACAAGCCTCCTGCATCAATGTTCTTGGTAGGTCTGCTAAAATTACGGCCTCCTTGGACTGTCAGCTGGTCTCATTCTCTCTCCCCCAGAAACTCCTTTCCTACGGAGACCGGCAGGTAGAATCAGGTGAAGTGTGTGTGTGTGTGTGTGTGTGTGTGTGTGTGTGCGCGCGCGCCCACGCTTCCCATGCTATCTGATTCCATCGTGCTTCCTCAGAGGTAGAAGAGCTCAAAGGTTTCCTGCTAATTGCTGATGTGGGGGTTTGGTCTTTAGAACACACCTGGGTGAACTGCAGACACCTTTCTGTACAATAGTCTCAGGTTTCCCCTTTCTTTTCCTTTCCTTTTTTTGAGGGGGCCCTCTCTCTCTCTCAACCTAAAGGCATTTCTCTTGAGATTTAGTTCTAAGATGACCTCTCAGCAGCCATCAGGATTTACTTCTCCTCTCCTAGGACCATTTTGGGATTTTACGACTGAAGGGAGGTCATGGGTCATTAGTTACCGAAGTCTGTGATCTGAAACAGTTCCTGGTGCAGCAGCTTTGAAGCCCATTTGACAGGCAGGTAAAGGGCAGACTCAGCTTCTAAATACACAACAGCCCTCAATCATACCTACAAGAACTGGAATGATCCATATTCTCCCTGGCCAGGGTATCCTCTGCTAAGGATAAAAGACTCACTCAAGGAAACTCTATCAGGCAAACAAATGACAACTCAGGAATGGCATCTTCTGAGTTAATCCCAAGAGAACTTCAACCCCCAAACTCCTAGGAATTCACATTTTATTTCATTATACAGCACTTTCCTTTCCAGGTAAGAGAAGTGACTGTAGCCCAAGGGCAATAGCCCTTTGTGGTAGCATTTGTGTGGGGGCCAAAGCACATCCTGGTCCAGAACAGATGCACGCGAGGGGTGAGGGTGAGTGCAGACTGGAGGAGAGGGAATAAATCTCCAACCACTGAGTCTTCATTTCCTTTTCCTTCTGTCAACACTCACTTTCTAGTAAGAAAACTCAGAGTAGGGTAGTCATAGAATAGCCCAGTTGCCCAGCGTCTTGGGAATCTGCCCACCATACCGAGCAGAAATCTGCCACAAGGGCCTAGTAAAATAAATATTGTCTCTGGAAACGAACATGGGATTCAGTGGCAGTTGCAGTAGCAGGGAGGGACAGTCATCTTTGGCTGACAGGGAGAGCATCAGGTCTCCTAGCACATCTTCAGTGAAGCTGTACATCTTTAAGATTTCAAACAGTGTCATCCATAACATAAATTCTAAGGTCTTTTCATATGACTCCATTGCCTAACCAATCATGAACTTGGTTCTGACAGGTGGAAACCAGATAAATGGCTGGAGGAAGACATTTTTCCTTGCAGGAGAAATTCTGGGTCTAGGGTCAGTAGAATAATCCAAAGCATTTCTTTGTCATTTTTCCTTACTCTTTACTTTACAAAGTAACAGGTTATTCTGTGGATGCAAAGCCGGAAACCAGAAAATAATTACTAATCCATCTGTGCGACATGTTACCACATTTTGCCGCTTGAGTCGTTTGTGAGCTGTTGCTACCACGTATGAGAGAAATAGAATTCAAGTGAATGAATGTCAAAAGTGAAGAAACTACTTAAAATTAGGCTGAGATTCATTAAGAATAAGTGCAAGGAAGAGAAGATAAGCAGTATTCAAATACAGGAAAGAGAATATTTAGCTATAAACATCAATGGGAAAAAATTAATCTGGAAGCCTGAGATTCTACACCGCAAGTTTTTGTCACTAACACATACATAGATGCACAGACATATTTGCACCTGGTCATGATTCTGTGAGCCCAGAGATGTATACTAGGTTATTCATGTGAGGCAAGAATAGGGCGAGGATATATGAGAAGGGTAGGGTAGCACTGATATGGGGTAGGGGTAAGGTGGAGATGAAAAAAGAGGGAATGGGGACCCAAGCAAAGAAGGACAAGAAAAAAAAATACCTTCTGTGATCTCTGCTATTTATTTATAAGTTGAAATATATAAAATTGTCATTTTTATAGACCCAATATAGGCTAAAATCAGCAATTTCATGATTTACTTAAATAGTGTGCACACATATACACACTTATAAAATGTATATGTGTACATGTGTGATACATTTAAAAACAAAAAATTAAATATGCATATTTTTAAAATATTAAGAAATTATTTTCATCAAATATTTGTGAATTTCCAAGTGCTACCCTTGTAAATAACTACTCCCTTGTAAACCAAAATTTCTGGTGTAAGTAGCATAAAAGCAGCAAAGAGTGGGTTACAGCAAACAAAACTTTTATGTTAAAAAAAAAAGTAAGTTTTCACTGCTATAAATTTAGATGTAAATTATGACTAAGAATTGCTTGCATGTCACATTGTGTGAAATATTCACCTGTTGATAACTTTGTCATCTTATAAACTCATTTGAACTACACCATTATCTCTTCCCCCTCAGTATTCTGTCAGCACAATATTTATAAAGAATTTCCCGTCCTTTCTGACTAACCTTTGTCCCGCTTGGCATGCACTGCCCACCAAGGACCAATGGCCCTACAAAAGTCACAAAATACGTATTTGGAAAGCAACATGGATCAAAAAAAAAAAAATCTTTTCTCCTGTTGACAGTATTGGTGTGCATGATGTTACTTTTCCCAGTTTCCTAGGCAACCAGCTTCCAAACCATCCTGAATTACAGGTTGTCCTCTCCGCCTACTCACCATCACAAGCTTGTAGCAACTGAAGGGGCAAAATGCAATTTATAGCAGTTACCTCTGGGAATAAATATTCTGTCAGCTACAAGAACATCACTGACATGACTAAAGAACTGGTTCAGCTCCCCAGTGCTAGCTGTTGTTGGCAACAATTTCTTAATAGGATTTTACAAATAGTAGCTAATACCTGTGCAAAAATAATCTACACATGTGTCTTACACATCATTTGATATTTTACCTGCAGATAGGGTGTATTTATGTAAAACCACCATGATCATCCCTAGACACTAAAGTACTGAGTTCTCAGGGCGCCTGGGTGGCTCAGTCGATTGGGCGTCTGACCTCGGCTCAGGTCATGATCTCAAACAGTTCATGAGTTCAAGCCCCCTGTCAGGCTCTGTGCTGACAGCTCAGAGCCTGGAGCCTGCTTTGGATTCTGTGTCTCCCTCTCCCTCTGCCTCTCCCCTGCTAATTCTCTGTCTCTCTCTCTCTGTCTGTCTCTCTCTCCCTCTCCTCCACTTCTCTGTCTCAAAAATAAATAAGCATTAAAGAAAAAAAATTTTAATAAATAAAGTACTGAGTTCTTGAGATTTGCATTCCCAAAATTTGAACTCATATTTCAGAAACACTTCATATTGCCATTGTTCACATGTACCTGTCTTTTAAAAATAGACATGAAAATGTGCTTGTTTTAAAATAATAATGTGTATTTTCATTCTGTTTGGCATGTTCTTGTTTGTGTGGAAAGGCAATGTAGTAAAGTGGTTTAATGCATGGGCTTTCAAATCAGAATGACTTAGTTTCAGTTTCTGCTTTGACCACTTCCATACGTGTGTGACTTTGAACAAGTTATCTGGCCTCTGTGGTTTTCAGTTTCTCATCTGTAAAATGGTACACTAGTGGAGTCCCTCTTTACAGAGTGCTTATGAAGAGTAAAAGAGATAATGTCTATAAAAGTTCTTAGGGGCGCCTGGGTGGCGCAGTCGGTTAAGCGTCCGACTTCAGCCAGGTCACGATCTCGCGGTCCGTGAGTTCGAGCCCCGCGTCAGGCTCTGGGCTGATGGCTCGGAGCCTGGAGCCTGTTTCCGATTCTGTGTCTCCCTCTCTCTCTGCCCCTCCCCCGTTCATGCTCTGTCTCTCTCTGTCCCAAAAATAAATAAACGTTGAAAAAAGTTCTTAGCATGATATCTGCCATATAACCAGTGTCATATAGAAGTGAGTTGCTATGGACTTGACCATGTCTAAGTAAAATGTCTTGGCTGTCCCTGAAAAACTGGCCCCAGTCTTAGCAGAAGGCTAAGAATTACCCACGAACAGAAGAAATCATCAAGGAAGTAGAAGTTACTGCAAAGAAGACCTGGGGACTTGAACCTGTTGTCAGCTCTTTGATTTGGGGAAAATCCCTCAAACTCTCTAGGCTCAATATTCTCAAATAATCTGTGATTTGTGATTTCTCAAATAGATTCATGCTTCCCTCATTCTACCCACTTAGCAGCCAAGTGCAATTCCGAATGTGTCCTCCATAAAAAAGGACACGACAGGAAGGAAATGAGAACTCAATCAGTGTAATCACCTGCTGAAGATTCTAGACTTCTGTATTCCCACACAGACTATAAAGATATTATTTCTAAGCTTGGTAGCATTTCCTTAGCAAGGTGGTTTTATGGTTATTACTACAATGTGGGCTTTTCAAAAGCTCCATCCAGGAATGTGAAAACAGAGACATTGAAAATTTAATTGGATTGTATTTTAAAGAACATTGTGAAAATTTCATTTTAATATAAAGTAAACATGTATAAAACACAAGCCATTTCCTGATATTTCATACTTTACGTGATAATAGACTGAAAGCCATCTGAGTTTTATTTTCTTCTTGATAAATTGGGACTATATAACTCTTTCTTTTGCCATTTTTATTTTTAAAAAGATTGAGCTATAGAAATGTTTCAGTGCAAATGCAATTTGTATTTGCTGAAAAAAGAAAAACTTGATAAAATATTGATACTGAAACAATAAAAGAAGTACTTTATTAAACCTGATAGATGCAAATAAATAATACAAAAATAAACTAGCACTGTTTTGGTAGAGAGGAGTACTGGGACTAGGTGATTAAAATATTTATGAAATATATATTTTATTGATTAGCCTCCATGTACCACAATGCCTTTTACAAGCACTCTTCAGTCTTAAACTAATTAACCCTTAAATGCACTGTCCAGAATAGGTATGGTTTATTTTGTCTTGCAAACTCCAAAGTTGTTGTCTGCTGGCTTCACATTCTCACAACTGTATATGTCTCTCTTTTTTATTTTATTTACTTTGGCAAGCAAGAGAGGCTTCCAAGGACCCAAGCCATGATTTTAAGGCATTAGAATAAGAAAGGTACAAGAAAGAATAAGAAAGGGAAAATCATGATTATTTCAATAGATGCAGAAAAAGCATTTGACAAAATACAACATCTATTTATGATTAAAAATTCCCAAAAAAGCAGATATGGAGGGAGTGTATCTAAACATAATAAAGGTCATTTATTATAAGCCTGTTAATGATGAAAAGCTGAAAGCTATTCCTCTACAATCAGGGGCAAGACAAGGATGTTCAGTCTGCCACTTCTATTCAGCATAGTGTTGGAAGTCCTAGCGAGAGCAATCAGGTAAGAAAAAATGAATAAAAGGCATTTAAATTGTAAAAGAAGAAGTAAAACTGTCACCATTTGCCGAGAACATGACATTATATACAGAAAATTCTAAAGAGCCCGGCAAAAAACTGTTAGAACTAATAAAAAAAATTCAGTAAAGGTGTACAATACATAATCACTACACAAAAATCTGTTGTATTCCTATATAGCGATAATGAACTATCAGAAAACTAAATGTAAAAAAAAAATCCCATTCTTGCATCAACAAGAATAAAATACCTAGGAATAAATTTAACCAAGGAGGTGAGAGACAAGTATATTGAAAACTATAAGACATTAATTGAAGGAGACACAAATAAATGAAAAAATATCCCATGCTCATGGATTAGAAGAATTACTATTGCTAAACTGTCCATACTACCTAGTGAATCTAGTCAACATAATCCCTATCAAAATTCCAACGGCATTTTTCACAAAAATAGAACAAAAAACCCTAAAATCTGTATGGAACCACAAAAGACTCCAGGTAGCTTTTTTGCCACATGCAAAAGAATGAAACTGGACCACTATCTGACTCGATACATAAAATTAATTCAAAATAGATTAAAGACTTGAACAAATGACCTGCAACCATAAAATCCTGGAAGAACATATAGGCAGTAAGCTCCTTGACATAGGTGTTAGTGATGATATTTTGAATCTGACACCAAAAGCAAAAAAACAAAAGTAAAAATGAACAAGTGGGACTACATCACACTTAAAACCTACTGCACAGCAAAGAAACCCATTAACAAAATGAAAAGGCAACCTACTGAATGGGAGAAGATATTTGCAAACCATGTATCGGACAGGGGGCTAGTACCCAAAATATATAAAGAAATCATGCAATTCAATAGCAAAAACTATGATAATAATCATTAAAAAATGGGCAGAAGGTCTTAATAGACATTTTCCCATAGAAGATATACAGATGGCCAATAGGTACATGAAAAGATGTTCTGTATCATTAATCATCAGGAAAATGCAAATCAAAGCCACAATGAGGTATCGCCTCACACGTATTAGGATGGTTATTATCAAAAAGATTGGAAATATCAAATTTGGCAAGAATGTAGAGAAAAGGGAACCTTTGTGCACTGTTCATGGGAATGTAAATTGGTGGAGCCACCATGGAATAAAGTAGAAATTTAACTAGAACTATGGTATCATCCAGCAATTTGTTTATCCAAAGAAAATAGGAAAATTAATTCAAAAAGATATATGAACCCCCATGCTTTTTGCAGCATTGTTTAAGATAGCCAAAATATGAAAAAAAAACCAAGTGTCCACCAATGGATGAATACGTAAAGAAATTGTGGTATGTGTAAATAATGAAATATTATTCAGCCATTAAAAAAAGAAGGAAATATTGCCATTTGCAACAATGTGGATGGTCCTCAGGGGCATTATGCTAAGTGAAATAAGTCAGAAAAAAATAAATCCCATATGGCCTATCTCATATATAAAATTTAAAATATTTAATTAAATTAAATTTAATTAAAAATTAAAATACTTAAATTTTGTATATATAAATATATATACAAAAATCTAAGTTCTCTCGTGGGAGAGAGGGAGTGGTGGGAAAAATGGGTGAGCTATTTTTATTTTTTAGTTTAAATAAATTTTAAATTTTTTAAAAAAGTGTCAATATTCCTCCTGATTCTTATCACCTAGTTCCTTAGAAGCTAAAAATATATATAATTTATTTTTTAAAATGGCAAAGAAAAAACAATGATGTTAGCAATCATTTTGGCCTATGTGTACTGGCCTTCTCTATTTGAGAAGGTCAAAGATTAGCTGTCTAGTTAGATTGCAGATGAATTAAAGATAATTTAGGATGTTGATGACAAAACTGGTATATATCCTTATTCAGTCAGCTTGAATAAAGGTGATCATCATTGTATGAGAAAAAGTTAACCAGACAAAAACAACCAGAAAGAAAAAAGTGTAATTGAAATACTTGAGAAAAGATTTTTCAAACTATCATTTCAAACTTCTATGAGGTAGAAGATTATTTTGTTCTTTTGGGGCTACCAGAGGGGGAAAAAACCCATCAATTGACTGCCTTTTGCAAGAGATCTAAATAAATTTGAAACAAACAAAATCAGAGCTTTATAATGATTCAAAGTCCGATTTTACTTAGAAGGTATCGAGTGATTGCTATGAGCCAGGCATCTCACTAAACTCTAGAGAGCCTATATATGTATAAGCTCTGTGTGTGTGTGTGTGTGTGTGTGTGTGTGTGTGTCTGTCTGTCTGTGTGTGTATTTGTTAATTCATTTAGCTAGACTCTGTGCCAAGCACTGATGGAATTAATAAACTTGACAGAGTCTCTTCCCTAGAGTCATTACAGGAAACAATTCACTGCAACAAACTTCTTTGACAGTAGGGAGACCAGGACTGACAGCTTTAATCCCAGGGGATTGTGCATGAAGGAAAGTACTCAAGGCTACCAGGGGAGGCTGCCCTTAGGTGGTGAGCTTGCAAGCTCTTGAGGATGCTGGTCCTTAAGAGCTCTGCATTGAGAGGAGGACCCTCGTGCATGGCTGGCCAGGGACCTTGGTTTCCAGAAGGATCACTTCTCTGTCGTCTCTATGGGTCCTTTTCATCCGATTAGTTTTTCTTTCCCTTGCTGATTGCTTCTTACATCCAGTGGAGACAAACAAAGTGTCACCTAGAGGTTGTTTCTGCCCATCCAGCCCACTGCTTTCAGGTGTCTGGCAGATTAAGTTTTGCAAAAGGTTTTTAGGAGACTTTGTCTCTCTTACCCATCTGCATTTTGTTTTCCCTGGTCCCATCTCTACTCTTTTAGAAGGGAAGGTAGAGTTTGGAACTGCAATCTCTAATTTTCTTTATTTTCTTAATTTTGATGTTTATTTTTGAGAGAGGGAGAGAGAGAGAGAGACATAGTGTGAGTGGGGCATGGGCAGAGAGAGAGGGAGACACAATATCCGAAGCAAGCTGCAAGCTCTGAGCTGTCAGCACAGAGCCTGACGTGGGGCTTGAACTCACGAACCACAAGATCATGACGTGAGCCAAAGTCAGAAGCTTAACCAGCTGAGCCACCAGGTGCCCCAGCATAGTATCTAGTTTTCAAGGAAAGAGCTTTATGGAGGATTACTCCTCAGAGTGGCTGAGTATTTGTCTATGACACCACTTCAGAAAGCCAGTCTATCTCTCAGTTTACATAGAAAATTTCAACCAATCTAAGTTTTATTCTGTTTCTGGCTTCAGGACAACAATCCCATTGGTCTGTTTCGTCTAATCACCAGAATTTTATTTCTGTTGTTACTGCTTTTGGACATTTCTTGGATGTTTGATACTATTATCTGAGCATTTTTATTGTGGCTGACAAACACTTGTATTGGTCTGTCTGGAAAAGTATTTCCCTATTTGAATCATAAAAAAAAAGTAGACAAAAACATACTTTCTGATATTTTAGCTCCTTGATCTATATATGCACAGAGCATCACTAAAACCTAAAGCATTGAATTCCTGAATTAAACGAGAGAGAGAGAGAGAGAGAGACCCCTTTGTCATTATCTGGAATGCTACCATTTAATTTTTATGAGTACCGTTTACTTTCCTTTAGTGAAAGACCTTGAGGGGCCTTTCGTCTTATGAGAAGGATTTTCACACAAGTCCCCAGATGAATGCCAAGAGAGCAAAGACATAGCTCATCTTCTCCTCTGAATCTCGAAGTCTGGATTTATTTGACTCGAGGCTGACAAGACTGCCTCTCAGGAGATAGTCCAGAAGACAAGACAAAAGCCGCCTGGAAACTTTCCCCTGAAAGACTGAGCCATTGCTTTTCACATCAAACCCAAAATGCATCAAGGGACGGCAGGTGGGTTTTCTGCTTGGAAGCACAACCACAAGGCACTGCTTACTAATTCATCTCTTCTTTTGGTGTTAGTGAATTTGCATCCAGTGAGTCAACATTTTCAAATGCTGCTAATCCAATTGTAACAGGTCTCTCCACCACCATCAGGGGATGTGTTCTTTGAATTTGCATCGAGTGCACGCACGTGAGATATCATATTACCTTTTGCAATCCTAAATTCCCGACTTGATCACCCAGATATTGGCCACTGAGCAGGTGATGGGAGCCTGTGTCTCCCTCACGGTCAGCTAACTCCAAAAGAGAACAGAAATATGTATTTAATTGTAACAGGCAAGTTATGGAAAAATATTGCATTTTGTAACAGCTTATTTTAAGCTTTAAGTACCTAGGGTAATAATCGCCTTTACCCTTCAGAATTTAAAACTAAGATTTTTCTCTTAGTCTTCAACAGAATTGTGATAATTCATCATTTGCAGAATAAAAATTTCGTTTTAAACATTATTAATGCCCAGATTAAACTGCCACAAAAACTAATATCCAAGGCACAATGACAATGTCCTCATATTTTCGGTATTATTTATGCGACAAAAATCCATACGACAAAACACTAGGAAGAGTTTTTGATAGAAGTTGGTTACTTAGAGTGGGGTTTGGCCTATCCTGCACGTTCTAGTCACAAGTTAGTTTCCAGGGAAGCTGGTAAGTAATGTCAGGTGCCTTTTGGCCATTTTCTACTGAAGGAAGAAGGAGAAATCGATTCTATGATTAATGTAATGTCCCAAAGAACACTAATTCTTCACTACTTCTTAGAATCATCATTATTATGGATGCTGCTGTCAGCAAATGAAGAATGGTTCTTCATCTGCTTTCTACCACACAGCCATTTCTACCTTAGCTTATTAATAAAGACCAGCCCTCCAGCTGAAATGAAGTATACTGATCAGTCTTAAGATTTGAACGCGTTGGATTCATTGTCTGTTCACATATATCCTTTCCGCTGTTGACAGGCAAGATCACAGGCCTCTCAGTGTACCATTCTAACCCCTTGATCACTCGCTGCTCATTCAAAGTCTTTGCTGGGTAGAAGAGGTTATTTATTTCTACCCAAGAGCTTAGACAACAGGGTATATTTCCACATATTAAACTCTTCTCTGAAGGTATGTCTTCTCAGAACTATCATGTTTGACACCTGAATCCAGCCCAGCCACCCATTTTAACTGATACTATTCGGGAGAGCATGCTACCATACCGAATGTACCCAGTCAGTAAATTTGGGGGCTGCAAGATCTCAGTCTGTTCCTTTTGCTGATTTTCAGTATGTCAATCAATAAATAAGTTTGCTTCTTTCTGCCCCCAATTTCCTAACCAGAAAACTTTGAATGACAGTTACTGGGTCACCTTAGAAGACTCTTATGAGTAAAAATAATCCTCTTCCTCCTACAAAGGTAACAAAACAATTTCCAAGTACTTAATATTATTAAATACATTAAAATTTGAAAAGTTATTTGTAGATAAAATAAGCAAAATGTACCAGAAGGTAAATACCATGTAAATAAAATTTAAACATACTTTTAGTTTAAAAAGTAAAATATAAGTTTAAGTTTAAGTTTAAGATTAAGTTTAGCAAAATAAGTTTAAGATTCAAAAAGATAGGCAATGGACAATTTGTCCTCCAGCTAAGATTGTAGGCCAGGATTCAGGGAATAAATCAGTTTTAAGATTAAACTGAAGGGGCTCCTGGGTGGCTCAGTTGGTTGAGCGTGAGACTTTGGCTCAAGTCATGATCTCGTGGTTTGTGTGTTCCAGCCCTGTGTCAGGCTCTATGCTGACAGTTCAGAGCCTGGAGCCTGCTTTGGATTCTGTGACTCCCTCTCTCTGCCCCTCCCTCACTCAGGCTCTGTCTCTGTCTTTCAAACATTAATAAGTGTTTTAAAAAAAATTTTTTAAAGGATAAACTAAATATCTTCATGGAATCCTTTGTGCACTTATAGATACACACATACACACACTTTTTTTCTTTTGTAGTCCAACTCAATGTACATTTTAGAAATAATTTAAAATCCTGTCCACAGTTAATTACATACATGTCATTTTTAATTATTAATAGACTGTATTTTCTACAACAGTTTTAGGTTTACAGAAAAATTAAGTGAAAGGCACAGAGATTTCCCACATACCCCATGTCTCCACACATGCATAGCCTCCTCCATTATTAACATCGGGACCAGATTGGTACATTTGTTACAAGTGATGACCCTACATCGGCACAACATTATCATCCAATGTCTGTAGTTTACATTAGGGTTCACTCTTGGTGCTGTATATTCCATGGTCTGGACCAATGTATAATGACATGCATCTACCATTGTAGTGTCACACACCGTGGTTTCGCTGCCCTGAAATTCACTCACACACACTTTCTTAAGCCAGATTTGTCCGGTTTTTATGAGGCTGCTGTTTGGTGAATGTTAAAGTAACATCAATAATGAAGCTATTTCTTTCCTTTTGCTTTTGCTGGGAGACTCCCAGCCTGTCCTCTACCTACTGGACCACTAAGATTTGATAGCTGTCACTGTTCCATGACTCCCCCATGAGCCAACAGCACATACAATTCTGCATCCACCTCATGACTTGTTTACTAGCAAACTGAACAGGCTGAAATTCACAGCAGTCGCTTTCATTGGGAAAGAAATGAAGAAGAAAGCAAGAAGCTCTAGGAGAGAATTCAGCTCTGTTGCTCAACTCAGCAATTGGTCCATCCATCGATCCTCCTCTTCCTCTCAAGCCTTGATAACATTCCCATTTCTACTAGCTAAGCTCTAAATTTATGCTAAGCGCTAGTGATTTAGACAAGCATTATTCCTGCTGTCGGAGAATTTATAATCTAAAGGAGAACTGGCTTTGAAAAGCAGTCCATTTGGTACCGGGTGACATATCATAGTAATCACAAACTGTCATCACAAACTAGCACACATGTCACAGTACTGCCAACATATTTATACTTAAAATGTATAGCGTTCATTCACAAAACCTGAGCAGAGTGAGGATAAAAGTGACTATCACCAACCCAGTTTACCTTCTAATGCCAACACTAGAAATTAGAAGCTCCTGTCTTAGACCCTTGGGTTATTAGATCCGGCTCTGTCGATCAAAAACAATATTACACATCACACATTATCTTATAGTTTCTCACGGCTTTTAAAAGAAAATCGCACTCTCCAGGGCCTGAAATTACAGACACTGAAGATTTAATATCGCCCTGTAGATTCAGGCAATTCAAACTGAAACATTTACTTTGTCACATGAATCCAAATATTTTCCTGTCGTTCAGGGAAATGTCACGGAAGGTGAATCTTTTCTGGCTTCGTCTAATTGTGAAAGTAATGACAGTGCACAAGAAATAATATCTCTTCCAACACCCTAAGGGCAAAATTATCGCTCCGCTTTGCCTATCTTTTTTATGGAGAGTTTGTGTTATTGCTCTTCAGCATGGTGTTTACAAACACCCAGAAACTTATTATTCAGTAGATGAGAAGCAATGGGAAGGCTACCAAAAAAAAGTAATTTAACTAAGACATTAAGTAATGTGAAAAGACTAATTAGAAGTGTGACTTGCCCATCATTTTCCCTAAGAACTTCCACAGGAGACTTCTTTCTCCTAGGTTTCCAAAATAAATGTGGTATGTTTGATAAACAGACTTCAGAGTTGTTTATCTAAAATGAACACCTGAGGATGTGATAATGGTCTTATTGTAATCAACAAAACCAGAGGACAGGTCCAGTGGCCTCTCTTCTAGAAAGTAGCATGTGCGTAACTCATTGTGGATAGTTCCCACTGAACTGGTTACCTCATTTTTAAAATTGGCATTCCAAAAAGTAAGCTTACCCCACCTGGAAATGGCCCTTTTAGACACCTCCCCAACACTGCTTCCTCTTCCTGGAACACTCCCTCCCTCTCTGGCTGTGCACAAGGATGCTACCTTCTCATCTTAAGGTCTCAGCTCAGATATCACCACCTCAGAAAGCCCTTCTCAGATCTTCCTGTGAAAAGCAGTGTGATCTCAGCCACAACCAGTTTCCCTCCACATTGCACTTTTCATTTCCTTCAGAGATCTTATCACTCTCTCTGTTTTACCCTCACAATGTTTTTGTTTCTGGTCTCATCCACTCCTATGAGAATGTAAGCTCTTGGAGGGAACGAGTTCTGTTTCACACTGTTCTATCCCCGGTGCTCAGTATAGAGTGTGTGGTATATCATGGGTTAATAATACAATGTTTTAATCAGTGAATGGAGGAATGAATGGCTGGCTGGCTGGCTGGCTGGATGGATAGAACATACTGGTGAGAAATATTACATAGGGATTGAGGGTAAACTATTTGAAGTCATGAAGACTTTGGGTATCACTCTACTCACCAGGTGGATCATCATAACCTTTCTCAATCTGTTTTCTTGTCTGTAAAATAGGAATAATTAGATTTTTTTCATAGGATGTGTGTGTGTGGGGGGGTGGGAATTATGAAATGGGACTGTAGGCATCATCATTCCAAAAAGATACATATACATATGTGTGTGTGTATCCCCTATGAAAAAATATAGATATACACATATAGATATACATATATATAGTTATAAAGATGAACAGCAGTAATTTTTTTAAATTTCTTTTAATGTTTATTTATTTCTGAGACAGAGCATGAGTCGGGGAAGGACAGAGAGAGAGGGAGACACAGAATCAGAAGCACGCTCCAGGCTCTGAGCTTGCAGCACAGAGCCCGACGCAGGTCTGGAACTCACAAACCGTGAGATCATGACCTGAGCCAAAGTCGTTCGCTCAACCCACTGAGCCACCCAGGCCCCCCTAACTGCAGTAATTTATATAAGATTCATTTCACATATAAACTGAATAGTAACTACTTAATAAATAAAGAATAGCCATATTAATACTTCATGTATGAAGCCAGCCTGTAATCGTGCAATTCTGACTGATCAAATATGAAAAAAATCACAAAGTACTTTCAGATCTAGTTGTTAAGTCAACTTATAAGGAGAAAAGGCTATCATAGATTGGGCTTTTTGCCCTTTTAAAAAAATTTGAAGTTGGCAGGAGTATTAAGCTTGAATGGTTAACTGGCATGTCTTAGCTTTATCTATGCTTCCTTGAAGGGGGGAAAAAAGATAGTAAGAGAGAGGGGATCATGCAAACTGACACATTATGGAAACAAAAAGGACAACTCTGACATTTACTAGTTAAAATATAACACAACTAGATGCTATTTTAATTAATTTTTTCTTCTTAAAATACAGAAACCTTTTTGCTTACTTCTTTTACTAAACTTGCAAGGTATACTTCATTCTAGTTCTATTCAAACTTCTAAGTACGTTTGGACAGTATATATGCATTTAAAAATGTATGTGGAGAGAGCCAATTCATTTTAGGCCATGAGGAGTTCTGCCCTGTTTCTCATTGGTGCAAAACTAATTGGGTTTTCCCAGTCATCACACAAATATTTATTTTTCCATTTTATAATCCTCATAATTGCAGCTGAAATTAGAAGAGGGCACAACCACCTGGCAAGTCTTTGAATTTCCAAGCATCCTAGCCACATTGGTTTCCCAAGCCTCAAAAGCCATTGCTAAAGAGAAGTCCCTTCCTGTCCACAATGCCACCCATTGATGGCACCAATTTCCCATGCACATCTCTATTTATAACCACATTTGGTGTTTTTTTCCCTTGAGCTAAGAAGAAATTCCTAACATATTCATGTTTCCTAAGGCTCCAGAAGTAGGAATGAAAATTGGTGGCATAAATTCCTGGTTCCTCCACTGACCACACTGGACTTACACAAATCTGAGCTGGTGTCTCTTTGTGTGAAATGAAGAAGCAATGATGAAAAGTATAAGAACATGGAAAAATTAAAAAGAAAAGAGTCAAAAGCCATAAGATAAAGTTGTATTTCCAGTTTGGGGGGCTAGATTCAAATATCTCTGTATATGCAACAAAGAACTTTCTTAAACACCCAGATTTCTTAGCCTGCTAAGAATCTTAAATATATGCTGATATAACTAACTTGGGGGCTCCTGGCCCCCTAAGATATTTGGCTTTGACCCTGAATTCAATGGCCTATGGAAATCCAAAATCTTCCCTTTATTCTGGCAGTTTGGGGGGGGGGTAACTGAAAGGACACAGCAGTAGGAAGATATCTGGCTCAAAGTTCTGCTTCCATGTAAACTGTCTTCACTTAGCAATGTATTATACCAGAAAAGAAACTCTCCTCCACTTTTTTCCACAGAAGAAATCTATACACACAGTGCACTAATTAATGTAGAATATTTACTGAAGATGGAGGCCAAGGGTGAAGGAAGAAGTTAAATTGCAGCCATTGGAAATTATGAAATGGGACTGTAGGCATCACCATTCCAAAAAGATACTTCAGTCACTTTACTAACAGGGTTAAAGATTTTCACCCATCTTTCATTCATCTTGTCTCAGTCTCTCCATCTTGCTGATTTGTCACTTCATTCTTTTCTGTTCTTTTCTCTTCTTCCTCTTAATATCATAGCAAATTCTTAAACGTATCACCTTCAGAGTAATTCAAGGATAATCTTCTGTTGTCAGATTATGTAGTTCTCTACCCTCACATTAAAATGTGTCTTGAGATATTTTCCCAAATGAGAAGAGTTCTTTCACTAAAAGGAGTTCTAATGCTAGAATTTTTGGTATCTTGACCTTCTTTTCCCTCATTTCATTAAACAGTACTATATACATGGTAATCATTCCTGCCATTCATTGATTTTCAATTGTCCTCTCTTTCTGGACATAGGGGAGAACTTCCCCGCCCTCTTGAAATTGGATGTGGTCATGTTGCTAATTACCAGTGGGTTAAGGATGAAAGTTACATAAATTACTGCCTGGTAATGAGATATGTCATCTGAGGAGAAACATGTTGCTTTGTTTCTGTAAACATCTGAGATCTGTGGCTTGTTTGTTTTGTAGCATAATCTAGCTTCTTCTAACACAGTATTCTTATCACAAAGGTTTGGCACAACCCCTTGCTTCTTATGGCAAAAGACTGCATTTTCTTAGACTAGCTTTTACTATCAGGGAATGAGCACATAAAACAAGTTCTACCCTTTGATAAGGTTCTCTGTAAGTCTCAAAGCCTGAAAAGGTATCATTTGGGGAAATTTGCCCATCCATTCCCCCCCCTCCCCCACCTAGTTTTGCCTCGGCTTGGACATTGCCTATCAAGGTCCTATCAAATGAAACTAAACAAACATTGCAAACAAAAAAATGATAGAAGGGAAGCTTTACCACAACAAGTCAATATATTGGTTATACTAGCTAATACCCAGTGCTGGATCTTTGTTCAGTTTCTTCATCAGTAGTTTCCAATATCTTCAGTGTCCTCTTTGTGGTTTGTAGCACGGCATTCGAAAATGAATTGAGGAATTAAAATAAGCAACTATCTCATATGGGAAGTACATTCATAATGACATGTTGTGTTCTGAAACTAGAATGCGCTAATATTTCACAACTGTGTAAATTTACTAAAAAGCCTTGAAGTGTACCATAAAACAAGTGAATTTTATAGTAAGTAAATCATACCTTAAAATGCTATTAAAAATTACCAAATTAAGTATGTGATTGCTTTAAATAAAGCATAAATTCAAAAGTCAACTATTGCCTTATGTTATGAAATTTTCATATTACTCTGCACACACACACAAAAAAATACCACAAACTTTCATTTCAGCATTTCAGGAAATAGGATGATGTCCTCAGGGTACTAATGGCTAATAATAAAATTAGTTCAGGTTCCTAATTAATGTTACATTTAAAGGTTCCATCATGTTAGTTTAATATTGATAGACTATTTATGTAAATGTCATTGTTCGTCTCATTCTGATGCCTGTTTATGCCTTGCATAAAGTCAGGGAGATCCCATGTTTAAAACATGAAGGCATCTGGTCAGGAGAGGAGACCTTTAGTCTCTATATCATCCGAGTAAATGGGAAGGTTTCAATGTTGGCACATTCTGTCTGTTGTCATATATTAAAACTTAGGTCCAAGAGAAGATAATTAATTGCCCAGTGGTAAGGAGCAAATAGTGAAGGTGAAACAGATGGAGCCTGGCCTGAGGTACACCGTTTAAGGTGAGACAGAAGATAGAGAAAGTTGCCATTAATTCATTCCGCTATAAATGTTTGCCGCGCGCCTACTCTGTGCCAGGCAGTGTGCTCCATGCTGAAGCTGTAACGCGATTGAGCCGAACAGGTCCCTCTCCGAGGGAGTGTGTTTTCTTATGGTCTAAAGGAATGCCCAATTCAATGTCAGAGCTAATGAAAAGTTCAGTCGTGATCTGGGGAGAAATCAGCTCAAGGGTTTTCATATGGAGGTGGAGAGCCCCATGGAGGGGAACAGAGACTGGGGTCCTCTGTGGGAGAAAGGGCAGAGTGTGGCCATCAACACGGATGCAACACTGCAAGGCTCTGGGGTCCTCACTTCCGGGAAAGGAGACTAGGGCTTCAGTGAGAGGTCAGGCAGCTCAGGGGGTCTTCAGTGGACACCCAGAGGTCATTCGTGGTGTGGAAGTTAATAAAGCTAGCAATGAGTCTTATTAAATGAGAGTATGAGAATGTTTAAAATTGCCTGCCTTGGGGGGCCTGGGTGGCTCAGTCGGTTAAGCGTCCGACTTCAGCTCAGGTCACAATCTCGCGGTCCATGAGTTCGAGCCCCGCATCCGGCTCTGGGCTGATGGCTCAGAGCCTGGAGCCTGCTTCCGATTCTGTGTCTCCCTCTCTCTCTGCCCCTACCCTGTTCATGCTCTGTCTCTCTCTGTCTCAAAAATAAATAAACGTTAAAAAAAAAAAAAGAAATTTGCTTAAAAAAATAATAAAAAATAAAATAAAATTGCCTGCCTCCACTGCGGGTTCATCTGGAACCCACAGGGGACATCTGCCCTCAGATGCAGAGTTCTCGTAGACAGTGAGCCCTGCTGCTGGAAGCTGTGATGAGTACAGTTGAGGCGATTAAGGAGAGGCTGTATGGCAGTGGTTAGGGGACAGTCCCTGAGAGCAGGAAACCTGGGTTTGAATTGCGGCTCTGCCATTCGGGAGCTAGGGGACTGGGACTGTAGTAAAAGGACAATGATTAGAATGGTACCTATGTCATAGGATTTCAGTGATCATTAAAAGAGACAAAGTATGAACAGCACTTGGAAGACTGCCTACCTCTCCTCAAACTCAAGACATGTTACCTATTATTAAAGGATGACTCTGCAGCTGCCAATAGGTCTTTTAATCTCATTTTCCCACAGAGGATCCAACTATAAACCAGTTAGAGTGAGACTACAGGCCATACAAAAGCCAGTCTTGGTACTGCTTCTAAAACTTTGTTACTAGTAAGTCATTAGCTTGAATGTAAACACCCAATAAAGCAGTTAGATGTAAATAACGTCTCTACTACCCTGGTTTCCATGTCTATGGAAGTCCATATACCAGAGACAATACTGTAGGAACACCTTACATTTTATGTTAATATAGCAATGCTCCTTCCTAGTGCTATAGCTTGCATCACCTCTCAAGATGCTGGGCTTCTCAAGAACATTTTAGAGATGGGCTGTATATGGTATTAACCTTGCACAATGGAACTTAGGCTTACTGAGCGCCCTTGTGACGAGGAGATGTGATGCAGGAGTGGGGAGGAGAGAGGGTTTGCAGTATAGAGGAAGGAAGAATGGCTGAATGTGTGGTCAGATAGTAGGATAATTCTTAAAAGAATGTATTCTTCTCACGCTTCCCTTTGCTTCCTCTTGACTAAAGTGGGAGTGATAAATGGACAGGGAGACTTTAGCAACCAGAGCCCAGGCATCTCCTTTTATTTCTCATTTACAAACTCAGTCTAAATTACGAGGATAGGAAGGAGGAAATGCAGACTAACTTTCAAAGAACTCTAGCCCAGGGCTGGTCTCATATGTCTCCCTAGCACTAAGCAGATGGACCGTGGGTATTGGAGACAACAGCAAAAGCTGTGAATTGCTTTGTGAGCAGAGTAGAACTCTGAGATTGTTGTTTAGACCTCAACACACAACTGCTAGTTCCCCAGTTTATCAGCACCACATCAGACTTCTCTTAGCCTATCAGCAGAACCTGTCTGGAACCTGTTCCAGAGCACTCTTACTGATACAGATGATGAAAACTTGGATCTGTCCTTTCCAAATTACGGCTTCTTTGTTCATTGCCTTGGAAGCACACAAATGGGGACTGCCATATTTGATTTCTACCAACTCTGACTCCCCAAGGACACTCAGCCTGTGTCAGAGGCTCAGCGTCATTTGCCTTTTCCCAATACCACATCTTTGAATGAGTTTCAACTTTTAGTGAATTGTTTGCACAATTTTCTTTCTATACATTCACCAAAATTTTACTATCACCTGACAGTAATGCAAAGATGAATGTCTCAAATTGTTGTTCAAGTGATAAAAGACCAGACTGATGAGTACTTTCACACATTTAAAAAAAAAATGATATCTTTCAAGTGAGGAGGTACAGGGAGAGAAGGAGCTAGATATGTATAGAGAAATTTTACACTTAGGATGGCTGAACTTTTTAAATATATTTGTGCAAAAAAAAAAGGGGGGGGATGCTGTAAAATATTACTCCAAATCTACACTTGTTTTGAGCTGCTATAGACTTTCAAGTTCTGAAAATATGACTTATCCGGTCTGGTAATGCATTAAGAATGCGCCGTGGGTTTTAAAAAATGAGCTATTGATCTTAGAAGATTTTAATTTAGATTATTTCACTTAAAAGTGTAATAAATGGTAGGGCTCATGTTGAATCACTAAGACAGCAATTATTTTAAGAGTATCAGTCATCTGTGCTTCCATTTTAATCAAATCTCTTTATAGAGTTTTTAGACACTATTTGAAATAACCACATAACCTGTCTGTGGAAAGGTGTTTTGAGTTGTATGTCAAAAGTTGAAGAGAAATTAGAAAGACAACTCTTAATTTTAAAAAACCAATAATGACAGATGGGCAGTTGCTTTTATTTTATTTGTGAGCAACTGTTGCTTTGTAAGGTGTTTTTTTTTTTTTTTTTGAGAGTGAGAAGGAGAGAGAGAAAAATGGTATAGCATCAACTAGAAAAATAACCCAGACTGTTTCTGAGTTAAATTTGCAAGGGCTAAAAGTCTTTCAAAACTTACTGTAAGAGCAATTACATAATTTTGATGATCTCTAAGCAATGAATTCTTGGTCATGTTCATAAGAAAAAGGCAAATATAATAAAAAGAGAAAACATGAGACAGACCCAGCTGTTAGCATTAACTTGCAATTTTACCTTGGAAGCCAAATATTTAGTCTGAAAGACCTTTTACCTCTGACGTTTTCAAGTTTCCATGAAGATTTCTTTCAGGCCTTCATCTCTGGAGCTGAGACCATGAGCCATCCCTTAATCCTATAAGATTCATTTAGAATCATCTTTCCTGATGTCTGTACATAAAGTAATATAAAACATTACAATATAAATTATATCTGAGGGATTCTTCTGAAATTCTCTTTCACTGTTTAATAATTAAAAGCAGAAAACCTCTCTGTAGCTTTATGGCACTCTCTAACAAGAATAAATTTTCTCGAGAAGGCATCCTCATCCCAAACAGTGGAAGCCATTGGCATATTCTGCACAAATGACTTTAGTGAGTAATAAGTCCTGTCCCCTGGGATGCGACTCCATGGTTGAAGCCCTTATGGAGGTGATGTTACATATTCGGTTCCTAAATTATCTACCTGTTTACAAGTGCGTGAATTTAGCATAAGTGCCTCCATTTTCTTGTTCTTAAAATGGGGATGGGCAACAATACCCACTACCCAGCGTTGTTGCAAGGATTAAATGAGTCATGTGAGTCAGTACAGAACCTGGCACACAGAGAACACTGCATGCATTGGCTATTACTATGATTGTTATAGTTTTTGTGTTGTTATTCAGAAGAACTTCTTTCCTTCATAGAAACTGTTTGGAAGAGAGGAGGGCCCTCTAGCAGGACAGAAATGATGGTAGCTACAAACTGTTTTCATTATTTGTTGAGTCGTGCATTTCTAGAGTGTCACAGCATTAATTTTCAAGAGCATAAAAACCACAAAGTAGTAGGGTGAGGGAGCAGTGTTCTAAAACATTAGGATCCTCAGAAACACAGTATGCGTGGAGAAGAGCTACCTGGGGTAGGTTCAGGAGTTCTGGGAAGGGCTTTTGCCTGAATATTGGTCTCCTACAACCCTGACATAGGCTTGAATTCACTCACCCACCTCCGACACTTTCTGCTAGTGAAATCATTGCCCCTATTCTGATGTGCATATTGGAGAACAGACAAATTAGCATTTTTTCCGATTTCCTAAGGACAACTGGGTGTAAACTGAATCATCAGACTTTTCCAATTTCAGTGTAATAGCTACATGAGGAGATATTTTGATGATAGCAAGAAGAAAGAGAGTGTCCTGGAGGATAGCCAGGCTACCCACCAGTTTATGAGGTATGCTGGGAGTAATGTGTAATTAATAATTCTAATTTTAAATGTTTGTATAAAAATCAAAGGAGAGGTTTTGGAGAAGATGGCGGCATAGGAGGACGCTGGGCTCACCACGTCCAGCTGATCACTTAGACTCTACCCACACCTGCCTAAATAACCCAGAAAACCACCAGAAGACTAGCAGAAAGGACTCTCCGGAGCCAAGCATAGACGAGAGGCCCCCGGAAAAGGGTAGGAAGGGCAGAGAGGTGGAGCACACTACATGGACTGGTGGGAGGGAGCTGGGCGGTGGAGGGGCAGCCTACCTGGCAAGGCAGAGCCCCCGAGTCTGGCTTGCAAAAGCTGAGGGGCCGGACGGAGTGTGTTCTGACAGCCAGCGGGACTTAACATCTGGAATGTTACAAGTCAACAGCTCTGCTCAGAGAGCTGGAGGGCAAGAGAGAACCCTGGGGAGGAGAGGTGTTGAGCCGCGGAAGACAGAGCTCAGCAGGGAACAAAGGCGCTGGCCGACGCCAGCTCCCTCTCCCATCCCAGCCGAAAGCCCAAAGGGAACCAGTTCACTGAACTTGCTTGCACCACACAAACACCCAATGCTGTGCTTCTGTGGATTCATCCCTCTGACGAGTCGGCCTCCTCCCAATGAGTTGGCCTCCCTCCCAGTGCTGCAGGACTGGGACCTTCCGCAGGGGACCACGAACAGCAGAGCAAGCTGAGCCTGCCCCTCCTGCCCCTGTGCACCTTGCAGATCCACCCTGTCTAATACGCCAGATCCCATCAGAGCAGCACCACAAGCCTGGCAGTGGGCAAGTAGCCCAGACAGGGACAACACCACTCCACAATGAGTCCTGCCCCTGGGAGAGGGGAAGATAAGGTACACACCAGTCTGACTGGCCCCAATGGTGGGCTGGGGACAGACATCAGGTCTGACTGTGGCCCCGCCCACCAACACAAGTTACTCCAGACAGCACAGGGGAAGTGCCCTGCAGTTCCGTGCCACCCCAGGGACTATCCAAAATGACAAAATGGAAGAATTCTCCTCAAAAGAAACTCCAGGAAGTAGCGACAGCTAATGAATTGATCAAAAACGATTTAAGCAATATAATGGAACATGAATTTAGAATAATGGTCATAAAATTAACTGCTGGGCTTGAAAAAAGTATAGAGGACAGCAGAGAATCTATTGCTACAGAGATCAAGTGACTAAAAAATAGTCATGAGTAGCTAAAAAATGCTATAAGTGAGGTGCAAAATAAAATGGAGGCGACCACAGCTTGGATTGAAGAGGCAGAGGAGAAATAGGTGAATTAGAAGATAAAATTATGGAAAAAGAGGAAGCTGAGAAAAAGAGAGAGAAAAAAATCCAGGAGTATGAGGGGAGAATTAGAGGACTAAGTGATGCAATCAAACGCAACAATAGCCATACAATAGGAATTCCAGAAGAGGAAGAGAGAGAGAAAGGGGCTGAAGATGTACTTGAACAAATCATAGCTGAGAACTTCCCTGATGTGGGGAAGGAAAAAGGCATTGAAATCCAAGAGGTACAGAGAACTCCCTTCAGATATAACTTGAATCGATCTTTTGCATGACATATCATAGTGAAACTGGCAAACTACAAGGATAAAGAGAAAATTCTGAAAGTATCTAGGGGTAAACAGACTCTAACATATAAAGGGAGACCGATAAGACTAGTGACAGACCTATCTACTGAAACTTGGCAGGCCAGAAAGGAATGGCAGGACATCTTCAATGTGATGAACAGAAAAAATATGCAGCCAAGAAACCTTTATCCAGCAAGTCTGTCATTCAGAATAGAAGGAGAGATAAACGTTTTCCCAAACAAAAAAAAACTGAAGGAATTTATCACCACTAAACCAGCCCTACAAGAGATCCTAAGGGGGATTCTGTGAGTGAAATGTTGCAAGGACCACAAAGTACCAGAGACATCACTACAAGCATGAAACCTAGAGACATCACAATGACTCTAAACCCATATCTTTCAATAATAACACTGAATGTAAATGGACTAAATGCTCCAACCAAAAGACATAGAGTATCAGAATGGATAAAAAAAAAAAAACAAGACCCATCTATTTGCTATCTACAGAGACTCATTTTAGAACTGAGGACACCTTCAGATTGAAAGTGAGGGGATGGATAACTATCTATCATACTACTGGAAGTCAAGAGAAAGCTGAAGTAGCCATACTTATATCAGAGAAACTAGACTTTAAATCAAAGGTTGTAACAAGAGATGAAGAAGGGCATTATATAATAATTATAGGGTCTATCCATCAGGAAGAACTAACAATTATAAATGTCTATGCACCGAATACAGGAGCCCCCAAATATTTAAAATAATGAATTACAAACATAAGCAACCTTATTGATAAAAATGTGGTAATTGGAGGGGACTTTAATACTCCACCTACAACAATGGATAGATCATCTAGACACACAGTCAATAAAGAAACAAGGGCCTGAATATTACATTGGATGAGATGGCCTTGACAGATACATTTAGAACTCTGCATCCCAAAGCAACAGAATATACTTTCTTCTCGAGTGCACATGGAACATTCTCCAAGATAGATCACATACTGGGTCACAAAACAGCCCTTCATAAGTAGACAAGAATTGAGATCATACCATGCACACTTTCAGACCACAATGCTATGAAGCTTGAAATCAACCACAGGAAAACATCTGGAAAACCTCCAAAAGCATGGAGGTTAAAGAACACCCTAGTAAAGAATGAATGGGTCAACCGGGCAATTAGAGAAGAAATTTAAAAATATGTGGAAACAAACAAAAATGAGAATACAACAATCCAAACACTTTGAGATGCAGTGAAGGCAGTCCTGAGAGGAAAATACATTGCAATCCAGGTCTATCTCAAGAAACAAGAAAAATCCCAACTACAAAATCTAACAGCACACCTAAAGGAAATAGAAGCAGAATAGCAAAGACACCCCAAACCCAGCAGAAGAAGAGAAATAATAAAGATCAGAGCAAAAATAAACAATATAGAATCTAAAAAAACTGTAGAGCAGATCAATGAAACCAAGAGTTGGTTTTTTGAAAAAATAAATAAAATTGATAAACCTCTAGCCAGGCTTCTCAAAAACAAAAGGGAGATGACCCAAATAGATAAAATCATGAATGAAAATGGAATTATTACAACCAATCCCTCAGAAATACAAGCAATTATCAGGGAATACTATGAAAAATTATATGCCAACAAATTGGACAACCTGGAAGAAATAGACAAATTCCTAAGCACTCACATACTTCCAAAACTCAAACAGGAAGAAATAGAAAACTTGAACAGACCCATAACCAGCGAAGAAATTGATTCAGTTATCAAAAATCTCCCAACAAATAAGAGTCCAGGCCCAGATGACTTCTCTGGGGAATTCTACCAGGCATTTAAAGCAGAGATAATACTTATCCTTCTCAAGCTGTTCCAAAAAATAGAAAGGGAAGGAAAACTTCCAGACTCATTCTATGAAGCCAGCATTACTTTGATTCCTAAACCAGACAGAGACCCAGCAAAAAAAGAGAACTACAGGCCAATATCCCTGGTGAATATGGGTGCAAAAATTCTCAAGAAGATACTAGCAAAACGAATTCAACAGCATATGAAAAGAATTATTCACCATGATCAAGTGGGATTCATTCCTGGGGTGCAGGGCTGGTTCAACATTCACAAATCAATCAATGTGATACATCACATTAATAAAAGATAAGAACCATATGATCCTGTCAATCAATGCAGAAAAAGGATTTGACAAAATTCAGCATCGTTTCTTAGTAAAAACCCTCGAGATAGTCAGGATAGAAGGAACATACTTAAACATCATAAAAAGCATTTATGAAAAGCCCACAGGTAATATCATCCTCGATGAGGAAAAGCTGAGAGCTTTTTCCCTGAGATCAGGAACACGACAGGGATGTCCACTCTCACCGCTGTTGTTTAGCATAGTGTTGGAAGTTCTAGCATCAGCAGACAACAGAAGGAAATCAAAGGCATCAAAATTGGCAAAGATGAAGTCAAGCTTTCATTTTTTGCAGATGACATAATATTATACATGGAAAACCTGATAGACTCCACCAAAAGTCTGCTAGAACTGATACATGAATTCAGCAAAGTTGCAGGATACAAAATCAATGTGCAGAAATCAGTTGCATTCTTATACACTAATAATGAAGGAACAGAAAGACAAATAAAGAAACTGATCCCATTCACAATTGCACCAAGAAGCATCAAATACCTAGGAATAAACGTAACCAAAGATGTCAAAGATCTGTATGCTGAAAAGTATAGAAAGCTTATGAAGGAAATTGAAGAAGATATAAAGAAATGGAAAAACATTCCATGCTCATGGATTAGAATAAATATTGTTAAAATGTCAATACTACCCAAAGCTATCTACACTTCAATGCAATCCCAATCAAAATTTCACCAGCATTCTTCTTGAAGCTAGAACAAGCAATCCTAAAATTTGTATGGAACCACAAAATTCCCCGAATAGCCAAAGTAATTTTGAAGAAGACCAAAGCGGGAGGCATCACAATCCCAGACTTTAGCCTCTACTACAATGCTGTAATCATCAAGACAGCATGGTATTGGCACAAAAACAGACACATAGACCAATGGAATAGAATAGAAACCCCGGAATTAGACCCACAAAAGTATGGCCAACTAATCTTTGACAAAGCAGGAAAGAATATCCAATGGAAAAAAGACAGTCTCTTTAACAAATAGTGCTGGGAGAACTGGACAGCAACATGCAGAAGGATGAAACTAGACCACTTTCTTACACCATTCACAAAAATAAACTCAAAATGGATAAAGGACCTGAATGTGAGATAGGAAACCATCAAAACCTTAGAGGAGAAAGCAGGAAAAAACCTCTTTGACCTCACCTCAGCTGCAGCAATTTCTTACTTGAGACATCTCCAAAGGCAAGGGGAAAATGAACTATTGGGACCTCATGGAGATAAAAAGCTTCTGCACCGCAAAGGAAACAATCAGCAAAACTAAAAGGCAGCCGACAGAATGGGAAAAGATATTTGCAAATGACATATCGGACAAAGGCCTAGTATCCAAAATCTATAAAGAGTTCACCAAACTCCACACCCGAAAAACAAATAATCCAGTGAAGAAATGGGCAGAAGGCATGAATAGACACTTTTCCAAAGAAGACATCCAGATGACCAACAGGTACATGAAAAGATACTCAATGTCGCTCCTCATCAGGGAAATACAGGTCAAAACCACACTGAGATACCACCTCATGCCGGTCAGAGTGGCTAAAATGAACAAATTAGGAGACTAAAGATGCTGGCAAGGATGTGGAGAAAGGGGAAGCCTCTTGCACTGTTGGTGGGAATGCAAACTGGTGCAACCACTCTGGAAAACAGTGTGGAGGTTCCTCAAAAAATTAAAAATAGATCTACCCTATGACCCAGAAATAGCACTGCTAGGAATTTACTCAAGGGATACAGGAGTGCTGATGCATAGGGGCACTTGTACCCCAATGTTTATAGCAGCACTTTCAACGATAGCCAAATTATGGAAAGAGCCTAAATGTCCATCAACTGATGAATAGATAAAGAGGCTGTGGTTTATATACACAATGGAATACTACATGGCAATGAGAAAGAATGAAATATGGCCTTTTGTAGCAACATGAATGGAACTGGAGAGTGTTATGCTAAGTGAGATAAGTCATACAGAGAAAGACAGATACCATATGTTTTCACTCTTATGTGGATCCTGAGAAACTTACCAGAAGACCATGGGGGAGGGGAAGGGAAGAAAAAAAGGTTAGAGAGGGAGGGAGCCAAAACATAAGAGACTCTTAAAAACTGAGAATAAACTGAGGGTTGATGGAGGGTGGGAGGGAGGGGAAAGTGGGCGATGGGTATTGAGGAGGGCACCTGTTGGAATGAGCACTGGGTGTTGTGTGGAAACCAATTTGACAATAAATTTCATATTTAAAAAAATAAAAGTAAAAAAATCAAAGGAGACTTGAAAGTAATACCCATGATTGTGTCATCGTGCATTCTGGCATGTTTTTGGAGCACTAAAAAGACTGGACATACAGCTAGGACACTGGGTCTACCCATGTCTACCTATGGTCTACCCTGTATTATATTTAAGCCATAGCCTTTATGAACAGGACATCACACATATATCACTGACAAAAGAGCTCTTCTCCCCTCCATAAAATCTCTACAAACCTTCCCCAAGCCACTCACCGTAAAAGCACACATTCAACACACAATATAAGCAAGAAGAATGTGTTTGCTCTGCAAATGCAATTTCCAGATAAATCCTGAATTCCCTCCTTTCTATTAGCCTACTCCCAAGCACCTCCTGGATTTAGAATTTGGCACCAACAATGGTTTTGCACCTGTGATTCCTCTGTCTAGAATGATCCTCTCGGATCTCAAAATGGCTGGCCCTTTCTCATCGCTGAGGTCTCAGCATATCTCCCACTGCCTTAATGAGCATTTACCCAAAGACTAGGTAGAATGTGGCTCCCAATGCTCACCCCCTTTCATCATGTAACTTTTGAACTGTCTTTCTCCCACTTAATTGCTAACTGAAAGGAACTTACTTCACATATTTAGATGGCCTCTGCCTCCCTTGCCCAAAAGGAATCTCAGAGAGAGAAAGGACATTGTTTGTCTTTGCCTGACACATAGTAGGTGCTCAATGTCTATTTGTGAAGTGAAATAAAATCACAATCATGAAAGAATAATTATAACATGAATAGTTACTGCTACTAAAAAACAATGCAAACCTGGTGAAGGTGGCCAAGGGGATCCACGGAGGGGGGTGCACAAGGGGAGAACTAATTACCCAAAAGGAACAAAGAGAATTGGAACAGAAGACTGATGGGAGAGGACAGAGCAGGCACAATGGCAAACAGGGATGATACTTGGCAGGATAACCTCTAGCTGCTCCTGAGTTTGCCTGATCACGTGCTAACTACAGCAGTTCCTCTTGCTGGCTTTCCATTTAGAGAAACAAAGAAGGTGATTATTTGTAGAGCCTAAAATAGACTTCAGACGTCCTTATTCTCATTTCTGAGACTGCTCTGGGCCTCTCTGGCAGGCATTCTGGAGGGCTGACTTGGTCATTTTCATACAGCTATGGGATGTGTCTCCTCCAGTCTCCATGTCTCACATGGTTGAGAATCTGCTGAATGAGGGGAAGTGGGACCTCAAGCCTCTGGCCCACTAAACAACCAATTAATTCACTTTTTTAAATGATGCACTGTGCAATAGGAAGAATGGGGATTTAAAGCTGGCAGGGGTCAGCTTAGCCTTTGATGGGGGAATTCACTCTAAGTGATTGCCCCACTGCGTCAGGGTTCAGTAATAAAACTTAATTCCTCCAGATTGATTTTCTACTTTCTATCATCATCAAATCCTGGCTACCCCACTGAGTATATTCCCTTGCTGTTCAAAAGCTGTGTGGTGGAATCCAAATAGCAATTCAGAGTGGCAAGATGGGACGAAGGTATGAAATAGCAATGTCGGGGTTTAGCGATGGTTCTTGTATATTGTTTCTCTCATCCAAATCCTAATCTGATTTCCTCTAACAATTATTGCAAACTGCACATAAGCAGTGTGCTAGTACTTTCATGGAGGAACTTTATAAACCACAGCAGGAAGAAAGAGCTCAGGTTCCTAAGTGATATGTGTCTGAATTCTCTATTTTGATGGCTGATAAAACAAGGTGTTCACACCTGGAGCTAGGTCATCACTTTCTAGTAATCTATTAATAGTTTTCTCCAATGACTGTAGATATCTCATGACCCAATGGCCTGAGAGTTTGCTAAAGGAGTAGATGATAAAACTGTAATCTGTAAATAATCTGTCACGTTCTTATTTTACAAATCTCTTGTGTTTTACAAATATACCCATGTCTTTGCCTATTGTTGGAACTTCTCTTGGAGCACCTATGCATATTGTATCATGAATTATAATTATTTTGCATATTACATCATCATCCTAAAATAAACACTCTGTGAAAGTGGAATCAAACCTGCCATACCCTGGGGATTTTCCCAGTAGTCAAGCCCTCAATAAGTTTTATTGAAATGAGCTGAATGTAAAAAATGTCTACTATAGCCATTTCTATACTCACAGCTAAAAAGCACTAGAACCTCACTGCGTGCTGGCACATTAACAAAACTGTTATTCACATCTCTGAGTCCTAGAGATAAGAGTGTCTTAACATAGAATCATAATGCAGGAAATTGTTAAATCAGAATCAAACCCCAGTTCCTGGGCATTGAAGCTAAGCACAATATACAGAAACCTCTCTAAACCTTAAATGTTATAATAGCAATGCCTTGCCTTTGGACAGCACTAACACTGTGCAACCATTTTCTCATCTGATCTTCACAATATCACACAAGAGAAGAAGAGCAGATATTATTATTTTGAAGGGAATGCATTGGGTCATAACATAGATAAGTGACTTCTTTATTTGCATAGCAGGCATCAGAGCAGAAACTTCCCAACCACTAGCACCTTAGTTTCTAGACTACTTGTTCATTCTTTGCCCACTAAACTACACTATGACACATGCCTTCCTAATGCTGTACTTTTCATACTTTTGTGTGCATACAAATTGCCTGAGGACCTTGTTAATACACAAATTCTGATTCAGTATGTCTGAAATTTTGGATTTCTAACAAATTTCTAAGGGATGCTGATGCTGCTGTTCTCTAGACCACAATTTGAGTAGTAAGGTTCTAATGAGCTGTGACCATGCTATCCCACCTCCCATCTCTCTATCTCCACTGCTTGACACATAGTAGGTAATCAACAAATATTTATTGACAATTAAATAATGAATGACCCACTTTTGGTATCTCTAGCACTGAAAAGATAGTAAAATACTCAGGAAACAAATAGTGAATTAATGAATTAACCAACCATTCAATGAAACAAAGAAAACTCTCATTGTGAAGAACTCCACGTGATCACTTGATGGTAAAACCAAGGACTTTCAGGGAAGGAGCGTCCTTGAGATACACCCCACTGTTTGCCCTATGCTAACTCTTGAGCCCATAATAACACAGTTTGCTTATGTATTTGTAGCCATCAGAATATGTTCTTGACCCTATACATAATATGATGACTTTTTTCCAAGTACTTTTTGTGCTTTGAAGACATTGCCTCCCTCATACTTCTGCCAAGGTTCAGCAAAGTAAAACAATTTCAGCATTTTCATTTTTGCTCTGGGCAAAGAAGTCTGAGTTGTTCCAGTGTCTCCAGCAGAGCTGAAATTAGAGCCCCAGATCTTGTCACTCAGCTGAGTCTGAAGGGTTTTTTCATAGATACCAATGTTTTACCTGTGTGGTGAATGGGGTTTTATACTTCAAATGAAATATTTAACTGTTCTGAACTGGGTTATGAAATAAAGGGCTTTTTTAAGAGTAAAGGATGAATACGACAGAACTTAATTAAAATTCTCTGAACAGTTGGTGAGATAGAACAATACAATCCACATTAAACCATTTTCTAGGAATCCCTTTTAAGGTCTGGGGCACAAGACACTCTGGCACTTGGAATCTGTCTCAGGGAAGCGTGAAAGCATGTGTCATGTATAACTTAACCCATGAATGATGTCACCTTCACAAACTCCTAGCAGCAAGTACAGTTTTCAGGAAGTGGGACTATGGGGGGGGGGACAATAACCAGAATAGAGAGGGACAGGATGTCACCCCCTTCTTCACAGAGTGTTGCAGCCCATCTCTGCTGCTTGTTTCCTAATCTCTGCAGCCTTCCTCTCACCCACCTGGGATCACTGGGCTCCACCTAAGGCACACCCATTATCTGAGACATTTCCAGATGTTGAGCGAGAAAGATATCTTGGAATTGAGAACCCCAAACTCTCCAATTATAAAGAAAAACTTAAAACCAAACCAAACAAAACCTCCACCAGGAACAGCATTGGTTTGCTGTGCAGCTACCCCAAAGCATGTGATTAGGACTCAGTTTCCCTCCATCTCTCAGCTCTGTGTTTCTCCCGCTTGACTTCACTATCAGAAAGGTGTCCCCTAGGGTGGTAAGTTGGCCTTCCACTCCTCCACAACCCCCCAGTGGAAAGAAAGTGCCCCTTTCACTAGTAGTTCACAGAAAAATTCCAGGATTCACTCCATTTTGGTGAGTTTACTCTACTTGTCCATGGCTAAATAAATCATCACCATTGCCAGAGAGTATGGGGTTCTATTTAGTCAGGTCTAGTTGAATGCCTCCCTCCTCTTAGGGAAGCATTCCTTTCCCTCTGAGGGAAAAACCCCAACTATGCCCAGTAACCAAGAATTTGGAAGGAGTGGTTCCCCCAAAGGAAACTGGGGCTATTGTTACAAAAAGAAGAAAGAAGAAGAAGAAGAAGAAGAAGAAGAAGAAGAAGAAGGAGGAGAGAAGGAGGAGGAGGAGGAGGAGGGCGAGGAGGAGGAGGAGGAGGAAGGAATGGTGAGTAGGCAAGCAAGAGAGGTCTACTTTTAAGTCTGATCTTACATTTTGTCTGCCTGAAAACAATAATAATGGCTAGTAATTTTATCAAATACTTAACTTTGTGGGGCTTCTGGGTGACTCAGTCAGTTAAGCATCTGACTTCAGCTCAGGTCATGATCACGAGGTTTGGTGAGTTTGAGCCCCACGTTGGGCTCTCTGTTGTCAGCACTGAGCCCACTTCAGATCCTCTGTCCCCCTCTCTCTGCCCCTCCCCTGCTCTCTTTCTCTCTCTCTCAAAAATAAACATTTAAAAACATACTTCGTGCCAGAATTTGTGCTAAATGCATTATGTGTCTAATTTTATCATCCAAACACCTATAAAGATGTGTTTTATCTTAACTCCGTGTTTACTTGAGACAGCTGGAGCTCAGAGTTAAGGCGCTTTCCTAAGCTAACATGACAATTATGGTAGATCCAAGATAAAAGTTCTGTTTGATTTCAGAGTCTAAGCAATTAATCGCTATATTCTGTCCTGCCTACATTTTCATGGACTTGTCTACAATTAATGCTTGCGTGTCTTGTGACAAATCACTCTATGTCTTCAGACTTTAGTATTCTCATCTGTAAAATGAGAAAGAGGATACTGGCCCTGATCTGCCTATCTCATTGCTCAGGGCAATTGTGAGGATTAGATGAGGTGATGTACATGTAGCATTGTGATTATGATTATTTCTTATGTAATTAAGGTATAAATTTGGATATAGAAACACACACACCACCCCAATTCCCATATTCACTAACTTCTAGCTCCACCAAGAACACACACTCTTTTCAGCCAGTTCCCTGATCCTCTCAGACACTCTGGGACTCCAAGTATTTTATCCTCCAAAGAGGTGACGCTTCATTGTATGCCCAGTGTGTGACCTGGCATCCGGCCACCTCTTAAAGGTCCTTTACTCTCAGCTTTTTGTACTCTTGTTCTGCAAGTCTGATGGCCACCCTGGGAGGACCTTGCCTTTCTCTGGGTCTCCATCCCCAGGCAGTGCACCATGACATATGGCAACCTTATGTCATTGCTCCTGCTCATTTTATCTTTTTGGCACTTACACCCACAGGACTGGAAAGAAATCCTCAGCTGTGTCATTCAGAATGAGCAAGTGACAAAATGCACAGTGTCAGACTTCAATTTCCACCTATTTGATGGCTTTTTTATTAAGCTAATGTTGCTGAATTCCTATAAAATTCAGAGGAGTGGAAAAAATTTGGACAAGTCTCAGCATCTCTCTCTTGCGACTATCCGAAACATCCATAGTAGCCATGTCTTAGCTCATCTTCTTTAGAGAGGATTTTTTTAATCAATATATTTTAATTCTAATAATCTTACCTTCAAGGTATAATGGGAATTTAAAAATTCAGAAATGTTTTGCACTACAGTTTAGTTTTTCAAAAAAGAGAAGTCTTGGAAAAGTCAATAAAGAAAGGGTAATTCTAAGCCTCTTAATCACTATAATTGCTGAGATGTCTCCTCTGTGAAGCATTTTTCTGACTGGTATCCAGGGTGGTAATTCCTCCTAGATCATCCCCTCAATAGAATATCTTCCTTGAATTCTCAGTATTTGTCCTTAACAGCACTAGGGCTCTTTGTTAAAGACTTTTTACCTTGGTAGACAAAGTCTAAAGCACATGAGACTGTTAAGATAGCAATTTTTCAACTTAATAACAGCATGTCTTCAGCAAACATAAATACAGATGTTGTAGTTTAAATGGGTGTTTCAGCATTGTCAGATAAGGGGCCATTCATTAAACACAAGTGAACAAACAACTCTCCAGCCAAAATATACTCAGGGCTCTTGGGTGTTTATAAAATCTGGTTAGTAGCTTCCCTTGTTTTTTCCTATTTGTAGTGGATGGATTTAAAAGATGAACGGAACACTTCTTCCTGACCTGAGTGATCACAATATGATGGATGTGTGGGAAGATTTTCTCTGGAGCTAGAAGTTAAGACCTTTGTCTCTACCGTTCATCACCATCTTTTTCTTTGTCAAGCTACTTAATTTCTCTGAGCCTCGATTTTCTCCTTTATAGAATGGATGGCATTTTCACTTACTCTTGCTTTAATTTTTTTGGAGAACTATCCCTTTCCCACGCTAATGAAATTTACATGAGGCTGCCCCCACACACCCTTCTGTCAAGGTCAAGTGTATAACACAGGCCTGGCCAATCAGTGGCCAATCCCTCTAGTTACTATGATTGATTGAAGTAGAAGCACATGATGCAGAACAATCCAGTAAAACTCAACCTCAGGACTTTTACTGGGAACCATCAGTCAAGACCATTCTCACTCTATGAGATATCTAGTTTAGGAGAATGAAAGCTAGAGCCACAGGATCATCAAAACTGATAAAGAGGAATGAAAATTATCAAATAAATGGTGACACTGAATCCAGGAATTTAAGTTTGTTTAATTCTCTAATAGTCAACAGCTCTGAGACAGGACCCAAGGCAGGATCATAGTAGATGCTCAGTAACAATTTGTTAGAAGAGTGGATTAGAACATTTAGGTCTCATGTTGTTCAATTCTTAGAAATGCTACTCAACATCCTGAGAATTGGTTTATCTCCTTGCAGAGTCAAGTCAGAGGAACTGAAAGCCAAAACTCCATGCTTATCTACTTAATGTCCAGGAACCTCAGAAACTTTTGGAATCCTTTTACTGTCCTGAAGAAGCTGCATATGTGAGGCAGACTACATACCTGATCTTCACCTTGGCTTCATCCTCTGTGAAAAAGGGGTAATGGCAGTCCTCTAATTTTTTTTTAAGGATAGTTGTGAGGATCTAATGACACAATGAGGAGAGGGATCATTCTCCATTTATCAGTTCAATTTGGGCCCTGGGAGTATCACCTCTGAGCACTGTTCACTCCCTTGCTAAAATAACACTGGCAATTCACTCTTTGGAGTCATTTGCAGAGTCTCTGTAAAAATAAAATTGGAAGTCTGAATATAGCATATTAGACCTGCTGTGGCCATTGTTACATATCACTCTAAACACCATTCTGCTTATTCTTGTCATCTGGGACCATTTGATTTTAATTTACCCATTTAAAAATTGCCTTCCTCCATGGATTTCCCATCTAGCAGTCCTTGTGCAGGCAAAACTCCCATTAACTTTAATAAAAGTTTTAAATATGAAATGTTGCTAGGAGGTGGCTGATATTTTATTCATACTGCCTCTGATTGTTTTGAATGTTTCAGTTGTTCCACTGATGCCCCCAAAGCTGGTTAAGGAGGAAACATCAGTTTTCTTCATCAAAATAAAAAAATAAAACATTATACAAATAGAAAATGATGCTGAAAAATATTAAACAAGAAATTCCCCTAGAACTTTTGTTCTCTAAAAATTCAAAGACCCTATACATCTCTAATTATATATTTCAGAGACAAACCAATTAATACCGGGATGGTAAAGTTGTGGTCATGAAAGATAGATCACTTGAATGAACTGGGTTTCCCTGCACTTACTATAACTTTTGAAACTTTTCCATAAAAACAAAATAAAAATTATTATCCCAGCCCAAACTACTGTCTCTGACTTGTAGTTGATTTTGTAATAACCTATCCTGTAGATTTTTTGATGTTAGTTATTGCTCTTTTTAGCTGAACAGATTTGGAGCAGTTGCATTTGTGGCTCAAATAAATATCCAATCTAAATTTGGTTCCCTGATAGCAATGGATGGATGATTCACCTCTCATAGGAATGATGGAACTTGGATCGTTGTGTCAATCACAGATAGTGGATTGGACATCTGGCCCCAAATAATAAAACTCTGCACCAAGAGATAGTATCATCTCCTTCCCTTAAATAACAATCCTCGTTTCTAGCTGGTGTACGAATTTCATCTTCAATAATTGATCACTGTGACAGAAAATCGGTTGTTGGCAAAACATGTTTAAAATTATATTATTCAATCATTCTCATCTCAGAGACACTTTCCATCTGCTCCTCAAATCCAAAGCACATAACAAGACACAGTTTCATTCATGCAACAACTGATAGCCATTATTTTCTAAATGTACCTTATTTTTAAAAAGCAAAGGCTTCCTCTGAGTCCTATGTGGCCTATATTTTATACTTTGATGTTAAATTAAATACAGAGTCAATATGACATGCTGCTTTGGTGTAGTGCAAAATGGTATCAAGCTCATATTAACAAGGATGATGTCCTGGCCAAGATACACTGTCTATAAATCTGTTTATTTTGCACAGTGGAAATGAACAAAGAAAGATGCATAGTACAAGAAAATCAATCAGTAGCCATATGAGAAAGCCTTAGGATGCTCTGTTCACCCCATTTCTGTCACCTAGAGATTTATCAAAGAAGGGGCCGTGTTCAAAGTTGTATTATGTGGGCCAAGTTGCATTTTCCTCCAAAGAAAATACCGATGACTAAGGGTTATGCAGATAAAATGGTTTCCTGTTTTCACTAAAGCATATGGGGATCATGCATGACTAGAGAGAACATCCCATTGGCATCACTGCAGAGGTGATAGGTGTATCACCAGCCAACTGGCTTCTAAAAGAGAAAATGCCAGATTATTCTGCCATGATGCAGGCAAGATGTAATCATTCTGAAACCATGTGCATGGTTGAGTTCCATTTTTAGAGTTATTTGTTAATTGTAGACTAAATGGGCTGGAGATTCTAAGGGGAAAATCAAATGGCCTAATTAGATGGGAAGGTTGTACAGACTAAGGGAATAAACGGTGGACTGAGAGTTAGCTGATACAAGTCCTGGGTCCTGCACTGTTGCTAACAAGCTCTAACCTTCATGAACTCATTTGACCTCTGTATCCTCATCTGTAGAGGAAGTTTGGCCAAATGACCCCTGAAGTCCCTTTTAATTCTAAGATTCTCTGGAGCAATAATCAGAATCTAATTGATCTCTAGATCTTAGTAAAAGAAACTCAATAATTTAGAACTGCATTGCCTAATACAGTAGTCTCATGTGAATATTTAAATGGAAATATAAATTAATTAGGATTAAATGAAAATGAAAATCCAGTTCCTTGGTCATACTAGCTACAGTTCAAGTGTTAAATAGCCACATGTGGCTAGTGGCTACTGTATTAAATAGTGCAGATTATAAAACATTTCCATCATTGCAGAAAGCACTGATTTACAAAGACTGTTTTCCATCACCCAGAACCTGCTGGTGTTCTATAAATATTTGTGGAATGAATAAATGAGAGAATGAGACATGAATAAAGCCAATGCCAATACCAGTCTAACAAAGGGCTATCACCAAAAAATATCCAAAAAATTATGATGGACACTGAAAATAAAAATAAACTCCTATTCTATTCTTATATTCTTGGTGGTCATACCTGAAATAACATGTGCTGTCCTGCTTTTGCAATTTGAGAGGTAAGCTGGAAATGGAAAAGAAATAGAGACAGGCACCTAAAATGGTTAATTTTATGTGTCAGTTTGGATAGGGTGTATTACCCAGTTATTTAATCAAACACCAATCTAGGTGTTGCTGTAGAGATATTTTGCAAATGTGGTTAGCATCTACAATCAGCTGATGTTAAGTAAAGGAGATTATACTCAGTAATATGGATGGTCCTTATACAATCAGTTGAAAGGCCTTAAGAGTAAAAACTGAGATTTTTCCAGAGAAGAAGTTTTGCCTTGAAACTGCAACATAGAAATTCTCCCTCAGTTTCCTGCCCTACAGATTGCATATTTTCCAGCCACCACAACTGTATGAACTAGTTCTTTAAAATAAAACATGCATCTCTATATATTATATATTATTATTGAATAATCACATCTGATTATTTAATATTTAACCCACTTCCTGGTACCACAATCTATATCAGGGACAAATGATATTTAGCCCGCAGGGATCTAGTTTGTAATTATTTTGGTAAAATTTATAGAAAGTCTATCCAGTTGACATTCCTTATAAACTAGTGGCTCTCACAAGGTCCCATTTGTTTTTTACTGTAAAACTTTTTTCAAGATACCCCAAATTATGATGTGTGGTGGCCAGGTTCTCTTTCTTTTTAGTTGAACTTTCCTAGACTTAGGATGGGAGGCTCTTGCTTCTCTGTCTCCTGTGATATGAATACACTCATTTTTCTTCAATTGAAATATATATTTCTTATTGAGAAAAGCAGTATTGAAATGAAAGCTAGGGTTCTGGTGTGAGACACTGTGTAATATTTGTCAAGTTACTTAATCACCTAATACCTCAGGAATGCCTGTGAGGCTCAGTTGTTTGAGTATCTGACTCTTGATTTTGGCTCAGGTCATGATCCCAGGGTCGTGGGACTGAGCCTCATGTTTGGTGCTGTGCTGAGCATGGAGTCTACTTAAGATTCTCTCTCTCTCTCTTTCTCTCTCTCTCTTCTGCCCCTCTCCCACACTCTTGCACTCTCTTTCTCTCTAAACAACAAAAACCACTCAATATCTCATTTTAAAAGAAGGGAATGTGACATTTTAGCTGATATTTGAACAAAAGAAAGAGTCATTCAGTGATCTTGATGGGGAGAGAGAGGATGTGGGCAACTACTGACCCAGACAAACAAATCAGCAGGTGCAAAGGCCCTCTGGAGAGAACAAAGACTGTTCAAGAAGAAAACAAAAATGGTTTGGCTGGAGGCATCCCATACCTGAAAGTTTATGAGGAAAGATACATATCTTACACTTTATGTTAAGCTGCTTCTACGTCTAGCATGGTGACTCAATTTGCTGATAAATTGATTTTCTCTACTAGAACTTTATTCCCAAGTATAACCTATTTTCTGATATTCCTAATTCTATGCAATCATTTTCCACTCTCTATGCATCCGAGTTTCTTTCACTCCCCATTTGGTTTTTCTGGTTTCCAGAATTTAATGGAAACCTATTATGACAGTGCCTCAAAAGCATTATACATTTTTACCTTTTACCCCAGAAACCAATTATCCTTCCCATTCGTTACTCTGCTCAGAACTCCCTCCAATTCATCTCTCCCCTTTGCTACTGAGCTAACGAAATGGAACAGCCCTTTTTATAAGAACAGTATTACCAAAGACCATCGGGACAATCTCCTCAATATGCTGTGACTTGGTGTTGTTTTGTGTGTGTGTGCCCCATCCCAGTCTGTTTATTTTCTGTTACTGAATCCCATTACAAACATAAATATGCTTTTCTGCCTGCTACTTCCATGCCATGCTTGCAGCCAGCTTTCTAGGATTTTCCTTGCTCACTTACTGTTTCAGACATTGTCTCCACAGGTGGTGTTGCCCTTTTTCAAATTGCATCTCAACTTCAATTCTGTCCATACTTTTTGCTATTTTATTTCTGCAGGCACTTCTCAATTATTTCTGTATTCAGTAGTGTCTTAAGGAATCCAGCCAACTGTGAGAACTTAATCCTAAATGAATAGACTCCGAGATTCTTAACTGTGATGTTCCCAAGGCAAAATTCTACTAGAAAACCTACTTTTTCTGAGATGAGTTGGAAGCCAAAGGCAGAACATTTGCAAACAGTCCCAAATGCCCTGGCCCATGAGCCTGGAGGCTTGCGTTTGAGCTGGGTCTCACTCTACATTCTATGAGGTCTTGAACTGGCCATCTCCCCTCTCTGGTGCTGTTTCATCTTTTATAAAACAAGGGCGAGAACTATTAGTGGTTTCCAAACCTTCTTTTAGCACTGGAAACTTTTTTTAAAAGCACATTTATATTAATTCCAGTTGAACTCAGTGGACAAAAATGTCAGTGTTGGAATCTGGAGTTGAGCTCTCTCAGTCTTTCTACCTGCTCACACCCTTGATATTCCTCCATGGATCCCTGGGAACCCTCAAAATACAATTTACAGACTCTTGGACTAGATGACTCTGTAGGTCCATTTCTACTCTTTGGGTCCATAAGTAATAAGTTGTACCCCCAGGGGGAAGGAATGTGCAGAAATGAATACAAGAAGGAACTAAAAAACAGAGTATAGAAGAATCCAATTAGTGTTAGTTGAGGGTCTATTATGTCCAGGCATTGGTAAGACTGAGAAGTGGTCACAAGATCTTTACTAATAAAAGAAGATTCGGATGAATTCCCAGCGGAAGTTTATACTATTAACATATATCTATGCCAAAAGATAACCCAAACATCTCTGACATGAAACCAAAATTATATCTCAAATATAATTGATTTTCCACATCTTTTCTTCCTTAATTACAGTATGCCATCCATCCCTTCCCACAAGAGCATAAACGAGAATCAGGGTCCATGTGATATATTCAATAGCAGTTTACCCCTGACACAGGTTTGGGGTAAGGAGGAAGCCATATTCTTTCCTGAGAATCTGATTCCATATAAAGGCAAAGGTTAAAGTAGGACAGATATTTATGTATTTCTTGTTAGTTAATGTTTGTTTATATCTATTTTCCAAATATTAGGTGCCAAATACTATTCTGAGCAATTTACAGTATTAATTTAATAACTTGTGCACATGCTCCTTGGAGGCTGGAAGTGTGTCAGAGTATGGTTTGCAGAAACCTGGGAGAAGAATTTTCCTTAACTGGAAGGTTAGATGAATCATAAGTCAGGGACAGGATATTGGCATTAGAAGCATCCTGTTGCCCCAGGCCTAGATGGAACCAGTTGTGTTCCATTTATCAACTAAAGCAGAAGTGTGGGATGATAGCAAGTAGGATTCATTCCTCACTGCAACTCTAATCATTTGGAAGCAACAACCTGGACATTTTCTAATAATTATTCATCTAGGCTCAGCAAGAAGTGCCTTTATTGATATAGCAGTATCTGCCATGCACAGCAATGAAGAAAGCAATGCTCTCCTGATGTATTCACCAAACCCAGCACTTCTGCAGAGAAGGCAAGTTCTTCATAGCCATGCAAAAGAGCAAAATTCAAACACCATCAGTGCAGAAGAGAGACTATAATATCAAGACTGCACTCTCTCCTTTGCAGAATCCCCAGCCACAACTCCAACCATAACAGCTGGTGTAAGAAAACAAAATGATGAACAAATGAGCCCAAAAATGTGCAAAGGAAGAGTTGAGAGCTGATGCTGTCTCTACAACAGCCTAACATGTCAGCTCATCATACCCTTAGGAGAAATGTCCCTGACCAATCTTCTCCCAATGAGGCCTGACCTCCTGTTCTGTGATACTGCAGGTTTTTATACATTTACTTTGTAGTACTAAGCACAGCTTGTAATTACTTAAATTTATGGTCAGTTGAAAATCTTACATGCCTCCCACCAGATGATGAGCTCCATGAAGACTGAAACTCTGTTTTGCATCATTCACATCCAGTATCCACCTCACTTCCCAGCAAGCAGCAGGCCCTCAATAAATATTGAATATGTGACTAAGTGAATGAATGAAGCAATAGAATCTTGGAAAGGCTTATTGACAGGTTTTGCCTGTCTTACTCTCCCATGGGCATCATTTGTACAATGTTGTTGTTTTAAAATGCACTTTGCAATTAACTCAGTTTGGGAGATGAGGAAAGCAGAATGAATGTCAAGTTTGTTTATATCAAGCAAGTACCATTCTACGAAAAAATAAACACATTTTTCTTTTTTTTTTTATTTTTTTTTTTTATTTTTCAACGTTTATTTATTTTTGGGACAGAGAGAGACAGAGCATGAACGGGGGAGGGGCAGAGAGAGAGGGAGACACAGAATCGGAAACAGGCTCCAGGCTCTGAGCCATCAGCCCAGAGCCCGACGCGGGGCTCGAACTCACAGACCGCGAGATCCTGACCTGGCTGAAGTCGGACGCTTAACCGACTGCGCCACCCAGGCACCCCAATAAGCACATTTTTCTAACAATAAATCCTGTCCTCAAGAAAGTTTTACTCCCTAACGTTACTAAAAGTTATTTTAATAGGATTTTAATAGGATAAAACTGTGGAACAAATGAAGAGTAGTCCCCCCACCCCCACCACTAGCAATGACCAAACTTCAGAAGTGTATCAGCCAATATAATTCCTGCATCTAATATAATAACTTTGAGAGCTATGGGCCATCAAGGAGCAATGGGAGAGAGAGAGAGAGTGTGTGTGTGTTTGTGTGTGTGTGTGTGTGTGTGTGTGTGTGTCTGTCTCTCTCTCTCAATAAATAAACTAAAAACAAGTTTTAAAGGGGTGTCTAGGTGGATCAGTAGGTTAAGCGTCTTACTCTTGATTTAGGCTCAGGTCATGATCTCAAGGTTTGTGGGTTCAAGCCCTGCATCGAGCTCTGTGCTGAGAGCATGGAGCCTGCTTGGGATATTCTCTCTCTCTCTCTCTCTCTCTCTTTCTCTCAAAAACTAAATAAACTAAAAAAAAAAAAAAAAAAAAAAAACTAAGAAAAAAAAGAGCAATGGGAGAGAAATAGCTTAGAAGAAAGCCATCTCAAGACCAGATAGGACTTGATAAGAATGGGGGCACATTCAGCTTATTTGGTTGAATATTCAAACCCCATCTCAACTCCCTGAATTTTCTTTTAAAATAAGCTGCTGAAGTTATGGGTCTAGAAGCTGTCAAGCCATGATCTAAGAGGAGTCACGGACATAGTCATGACCAGATATTTTCATTCCAAGAGAAGGAGGATACCTAGGTGTGTCTTACCTCATGACTAAGGGAGGAGATTAAAGGAGAAAGAAAGTTGTCTATCAAACTCAAGAAAGCTGAGTTTCGTCCTTTTTTAAGAGCCTGATAGTAAGAGCTTATTTCTAGCAGCTCCTTGTAAGGATACATTAAGGAGGGCTGAACTGGGCCAATGGCTCACTCCTTGATGCCTTTAGCTAAATAGGGGACATCTGATATATCTTCCAGCAGAATGCAAGCAATACTAGGAGCAGAATAAGCCAGGCAACCTGTGAACGACACCAGTATTCAAATGTGTCTTGAGGTAAGTTGTTTCTTGCTCTGGTCCCAGATGAAGAGACACAGCACAGATTGCACCAACACAGTGGAGCCTTGCTCAGGCAGCATCCATGGGGGCCTCACCTCAGTGTCTCCCAGGAACAACATGAGGAGCCCCCTCTAACTTGTGTCAGAGTCTCACCTGAAGAACACTTCTCTGTTTCCCAGGTTCAGCTTCTTGTCCTGTCTTCATAGGCTCAGCCCTGCTTCTCTGTCTAATCTATCTCTTTAGGTGTAGGCATGAACAGGCACTCAGGAAATGTTTGTTAAATGAGTGAATATTCACATTGTCGTTCTAGGTCAGCTACATATTTGCAAAATGAAAATGTGGAGTCTCATTTAAAATTCAAGCAAGAAAGTGTTGTTAAGAGTACTAAGGTACAAAGCTTTCCCTTTTTTCCATATCTTCTCTCTCAACTTGTCATGATATGTTTTTATTTGATGCTTCATTTGTTCTTAGGAAGAAAAATTAAAAATATAAGTTATTAGCTGAACTTTACTGTCTATAGCATGCAGTGAATCTTAAGTGCAAATATAAGAGCACTTAGTTCATGTGTGGAATCACTGAAATTGCACAATTTGTATTTCATAGCTCATAAAAGCATTTGTTTTTTATTCTTACCAGAACAGTGGAAACATCATGCAAAACTAACTGAACTGTTTTTATTTTACTCCTTGTTATAATTATTTTTGTTAATTTTATTTATTTTGAGAGATAGATCACAAATGGGAGAGGGGTGGGGGGGTGGGGGGTGAGAGAGAATCCCAAGCAGGCTCAATGCGATCTGAGCAGAGCCTGAGGGACTAGATCTCATGAACTGTGAGATCATGACCTGAGCGAAAATCAAGAGTCGGATGCTTAACCAACTGAACCACCCAGGCACTCCTCACTTCTTGTTATAATTCTACCAGTACTCTCTACCTTGGGCCCATAGGTGATTAAGGATAGTAAGGAAACTGAAAAGCAAGTGAACAGTGCGTTGTCCTATCTCTCCTTTTTTTTCTAGGTTTTCATTTCAGCATAAGTGATTGGCTAATATAAGGAGATAAATAAGCAAGAAAAGCTATAATAGGATTCCTTGGTCCTTTACATTTCTTTGAACACCACTGCCTGTCCCTAAGAATCATAGTGAAGACCCTGTGAGCAATTACTCTAAGTCTCTCCAATGTACACAGTGTATGAGTGATTGGATCAGCCTTCAAAGTACCACCACATCTAGGTTCAGCAGAATTGTTTTCACATAGCCCATAGAAATACCCTGATTTTATTACCTTGTAAGATGTGTCTGTGTGGCTAGAGGTAAAGAGGAGAAAGACAATGAGGGAAATAACATGAGATATTTCTGTGGTCAATTCTTATCCATCATATTTCTAGTCCCAAGGGTTCTAAACTGATTAAACACAAATAAAACTCCTAACCACTGTGGCTTTGTGGGGTTCTACAGGGTTCATTTCCCTTACCACCAAGATAATTCAATTCAACAAATATTTATTGAATTTTACCATATGCTTGCTGTGTCAATGCCAAGACCAGCTAAGGAGGCAGGGCAGAAGCTGAAAGCTGGCTGTAATTCAAGATTTTCTTCCTGGGAACTACACGGATATTTAGCAAAATGGAATAAAAACCTTCTGAAAAGTAAAAGAAAGATTCTGTACAGAAAACCAGAGTCCCTATTTTCAGTGTGTGCACAATTGCACACTTCCTCACCCTGAAATTGGCTTTGTCAGTCGTCTTTCCAGATAAATTACAGAAAGAAAAGGGACTAGGGGCATGTTAAGGAATTTCAGCTTTCTGTCTCTTGGACTCATTGAAGCTAGAGAGGTTCCATCAGGAATTGGTGGTTGCAAATTCTGGGCAGACTGATGTGATTTACCTTGAGGGCAAGTGGTCAGGCTTCTGCTGAGCTAAAGGGACTCTGTCGACCTAATTGCACAAAAAAAAAAAAAAAAGATGTTTTCAGATTAATGGTAAACCAAATCTGACTTTTCTGTGTTCTAGAAGTGAAGAAAGGATTTTGAAAGAAACAGTTCATTCATCCATTCATCCTAGAAATATTTCTGAGTAGCTACTCTATATGTCAAGCATTGAGTTGGGTATTGCAACAAAACTATAAATAAGACATTGGTTGTTCCCAGATGCTACTCTCAGCCTAGTGGGGGAAAAAAATCACATAAAAGGCAAATGCAATACAATGTGACAAGGATATAGAGCTAAGTATGGGTGTTATGAGACATCTTAGATGCTTGCACAAAATCATCCCCCCACCCCCGCCGCCCATTCAGTAGCTTCTGTCACAGGGTGGGTGTTTAATAAATATTCGGTGAATGCATGAGTGAATAAGTGAAGACAAACTTCTCAGAGGACTTAATAGGTGAAGTTAGTCTTTAAAAAATGTATTTGGAGTTATCAAGACTATTCCATGCAGAAAGTACAAGTGCAAAATCCCAGGTGCAAAAGATAGCAAGGCATGTCCGCAAAAGTCCAAAGAGATAACTGTGGCCAGACTGTAGGGTGTGAGAAGGGGGAGGTGAAAGATTTGCCTGCAGAAGTCAGCAAGAGTTTTGTGAGAAGGAGCTTTATATTTCATCTACGGGTATTGGACTCTATACAAAGGGAAATGTGAGCCCTTGAGAGGTTGGAAGCAAGAAAGGAATGTGATCAGATTTGTATTTTAGGAACCACTCTGGCTGCAGTATGACTATGAACTTTTAAAGTAGGGGCCCACCATTGGAGTGTATTGGCCAAAATGTTACAAGTGGCACAGCCGTCCAATTTCCTTCCCCTAACCCTCTTCCTATAAACCAGAGTGCTCTTTTCTGAGGTGAAGCCCTAGTGGGAGCATTCACCTTCTTTCAGCAGGATTAAGCCTCCTGACTCTTCCTGGATTACTCACAGTTGTGAGTTCCCAGAAAGATATAAAAGAGCTTCATAAGGGTGATCCTGGGGACTCTCGGGTTGCCAGTCAGGAACCAAGTAAACAGCCCCATCCTTCCAACAAAATCTTTGTTTGGGAAATGGAGTGTCTGATTACAATCAATCCTCTATTTTTTACATCAAATGTGAGGAATATTCTAAACAGAGGTACGACTTGACTCATTTCATGTATAAGGAAGAGAAAACAGTTCCAGACTTGTCAGGTTACCCATCATCCCTTATCCAAAATCCTCAGGCTCTCTTGGTGTTACTTTGTTCTTTACGCTTGCCCACAAATACCTTAATCTTTTTTCTTATGGATCCACAAGAACATATAAATTGTCTTTGACACCCTGGTACAATTATCCTATAGAAGCTCCTTATAACTAAGGGCACACATTTAAAGTTAGACTACCTAAGTTCAATTCCTGGACCTAACACTTATTAGCTATATGACCTTGAACAAGATAATTCAACTCTCTGAGTCTCCATTCTCTCAACTGTAAAATGGGGATAATAATAGTTCTTGTCTGCTAGGGTCATCCTGAGAATTAAATTAGTCAATTCATAAGAGCCCTTTAGAACAGTGCCAGTCACATAAGAAGGACTCAAGAAGTGAAAGTTATTATGCTGTTGATGGTATTTGTCCAGATAAGAATCTCAGGTTTTTGTCTACCTCTTTTTTGTACATACTCATGTGTCTCATAACATTTTAAAGACAGTTTTAAAATAAGTTGCATCAGGTTTTAATAACTCTAATTGTACTTCTCACATTCAGAAACAACTTGCAATTCCATTTAATGTAGACATCAATAATGAAATCTCTAGAGGGTGAGTGATTTCTACAAATTTTTATTCATTACAGAGAGATGAGTAGGTATAATGGTGAGAAGAATTGGTTAGCAGATCAGAAAGAACATGGGTTTCAATCCTCTCTCTGCTGAGTACTATGAATAATAGAATCATCTTAAGAAATTTAACTAACCTCTGGTGTTCCCTATCTGTAAAAACAGAAATGTTGTGAGTGTTTAATAATAGAGTATATACAAACTTCCTGGCCCATAGCAACTGCTCAATAAATAGAAGTTATCATTATTTTTTAAACTTACTAAAGAGTCAAGGGGAAAATGTCGATTTTGTAGCCTAAGCCATTTCTCTTTCTAGGTTGTATGCATATTTGTTCCTGAAACAGGATGAATTCCCAAAACATCATCAAAAGACAGATTTAAGAGGCACCTGGGTGGCTCAGTTGGTTAAGCATCCAACTCTTGATTTCAGCTCCGGTTTCACAATCTCATGAATCATGAGATCGAGCCCTGCGTCGGGCTCTGCAACTGACAACACAGAGCCTGTTTGGGATTTTCTCTCTCTCTCTCAAAATAAATAATCTTTTTTAAAGGAAAGATTTTAACATTGAAAAAAATAATAATAAATCTCCTTGGGGTTGATATCAGTTGTTTCACATAGCTCAGAGCCATTTTTTCTAACATGAACCTTTACAATAGTATCAGGAAGGAGTTAAACACCCTTAATCCCAAAATTCCTAGGTTATTATTTCACAAGAAGAGGAATCAAAGTCAAATTCACATGAAGACTCTCTTCTTCATGAGTCCATGTGGCAAGATGTGCTTCATTGTAAGTAACTTATAGAGAAGCCAGTTATGTCTCTAGGAAAGACTGTATAAGAATCAGAGATTCTCATGAGCTTGAACTTCCCAACCTGCCCACTTTGGAGCAAAGCATTCACACCTAGAGAAAGACTGAATGCAGGGATTTACAAAACATAAGAAGGACCAAGGAGCCAAAACTCTGCCTGGGAAAGGTAGCTTCCTAAGTGGTCAAGAATGGAATTTCTAGAGAATACATCTTGGCTTGACCAAGGCTATAGAAGGGAGATTGTTGTGGAGATACTTATTAGGTGAAAAGAGAGATGGTACATCACCTTGGATCACCCTGATGAAACTACAAGTCCTTCCCCATTTCTCTTTTTGTGATGCAAGGGTCAAATTAGACATAGAAAGTCCTAAAGGCCCACCTGTACTGCTCAGAAATTCAGGAATCCATTCCTATTACACAACTTGGGGAAGAGTTACATGTTCTTCTGCCACACCCAGGCAAATGGGCCACCAGAGTTCTCCTTGTGGATGACTTGGGAAGAAATTCTGACTGCCAGACTCCATAAGCATGAGGCATTAGGATAAAATTGCTTTATTATTCCCCCCTTCTCCACTTTTCCCCCTTCCCCAATAGATTTGGGAGAACCCTAGATAAAGAGAGTCCAGCTATACTTCATTGCCCTGAAGTTTCATCTATTAAATAGATCCACTATGCTACTCTCAGAGAAAATTACAGCCAAAAATATCTTTTAAGTCTAGGGCAGAGTTCAGTATGTAAAGGCTGTATTACTTAGTCTTTGTGTTCTTGTTCTGGGACTGACAAAGCCCAGAGGAGCCATCTTGAAAGTGCCCTAAAGATAGAGACTTGGATGAAGCTTCAGGAGCCCACCAGAAACACCAAAGACATGGTTGACACTGTGAGTGTATTTATTAGTTAAGATAGCAAAGTTAGGCTGTGATGGAAGATTAATCCCAAATGTCAATGCTTAAAACAATAAAGGTTTATTTTTCATTCATACCACATATCCACTTCAGCCTTTGCCATTTTGTAGCTATACCATCTGGAACAGTTACCTCTCTAAATGGCAGAAGAGAGGTGTCTTGGGTCCGGCTACCTGGAAGACAGATCAAGATGATTTCTATACAGAATGCTTATTGGGCAGTAAACTTGGAATTAGCATCTACAAGAGATACAGAAGTTGGTTGGGCAGAGAACTGTGATAGAATAACAACAAAGACCTTGGCTAATCCCATGGGAGTTCTGGAGCTTGAATGGTTGTTTAGAATTGTCTCACCTTAAGACAAGGGGTCTAGGCCTTTATTATCCCTCACTGATCTTCTCCATTAATTCAGATTCCTGGACTCTATATTACTATTCTATACTATATATAGTATATTCTATACTACATATATTCTATACTATATTCTATACTATACTATATTCTATACTATATATTCTATACTATTCTATATTCTATACTATATTCTATACTACATACATTATATATTCTATACTATTTTCTATACTATACTATATATACTATATTCTATATATATTCTATACTATATTATTTCTATTCTATGCTATACTCTATACTATATTCTATACTGTATTATTCTATACTATATTCTATACTACTATAGAATATATATTTTTCTATACTATACTATATTCTATAGTATAATAATATATACTATTATTCTATACTATGTATACTATATTATATACTATAGTATATTATTCTATACTACATATTCTATACTATATATATTCTATACTATATTTTATAATATAGTATATTCTATACTATACATATTATTCTATACTATATTCTATTCTATACTATACTATAGTATATATACTATATATTCTATCCTATATATTCTATTCTATACTATATATATATTATTCTATACTATATCCTATACTATATATATTCTATATATATACTATATATACTATATATATGTACTATATTATTCTATACTATATTCTATACTATATTCTATACATATATTATACTATGGCATCCAGTTCTCTTCAAATTGCATATTCTCATATTTCACATCATCATAATAAACTTCCATGCCTGGACACCTGCTAATTGCCTCTTATTGGGTCTTTCAGATGGGTCTTCTTAACCACCCACCTGATTCAATTTCTGGTAACTGAAACCCTGAAACCCTGGGACTCAGCCAAGACCACTAAACTGGAACAAAAAGAAACAGATACTTTCTCAACTTTAAAATTCATTGAAAGCATATTTTCTGTGATCAGCTATTTTTCCCCTATTAATCACTTGATTCTTTCTCACTATCTTTGTATATACACCTTACTTTTCATCATTAGAGAGATATTACATACTTCATCTGGACAGTGCCCTGTGCTTTAAGGACCTGGGCCGATTATAATTAAAGCAGGATATGGATCACTGCATATATGGCATTAGTCCTTGGACACTAGGTAGCTATTAACCTACTTTAATAATTGACTGAGACTATTGATTCTTTAAATATAGCTATATGTTTCTATCTTAGTGGAACCAATTATAGTTTATAAGCCTATTGAAGAACAGCTGACTTCTCAAAACTATCTCAGGGAGATGAGAAATCATGAATGACCACTAAAAGACCTCTAACCCCCTGGATGACTGAGGCTGGACTACTGTTTCAGTCCAGCTCAAACATTCCATGAGTATTTCCACTGAAATAGTACCTAGAGATGGAGAGAGAGTATGTGAAAAGCAGGAAAAGCTATGGAATAAGTCTTCCCTATTATTTCACTCGTAACTTTTTGGGGTCCCTGAGGAATTTGAGTCTGTCACCCGTGATATAATCACTCTAGCCAGTAATAAAATACAGATGGCTCTGCAGTTAAAAAATCAGTGACTTTGATGAAGATATTAAAGTAGGTATAATGAAAGTGGACTAAATATTTGGGCAAAAACAGTTTCTGCAAAGGCAAATATTTCTTAAACAAAACATAGTACCATGAACAAAATTTTAATGGAGTTTGTAAAATTCTATCAGATATAAGTTTAAGAAGTTAAGATCATTGATTTTGAAGCAAAAGGAGAAAGGAATTGCATCTTGTCTGTGCCACCTTCTGATTATGTTCCCTTGACTTCCATTTCCTCACCTTTAAAATAAAGATAATGATTCAGGGATGTGTATAATGTATACAAAGTGCCGAGCACAGCACCTGGAACAAATAAGGGCAAAGTAATTGGAGCTATTCATTCTGTCAGGATGTTTTCAGCTATAAATAACAGAAATTTCAACTCAAGGTAGTCTAAATAACAAGGAATTGAAATGGCACCATAACTGGAAATCCAAAGTTGGGGTAGAGTTGACTTAATCTAGTAATTCCAACTGACTCTGTTTCTTTGTAGATATCTTAATTCTGTCCCTTGCCATGTGCCAACTTCATCCTCAGGCTGGTAGCTAAATGGCTGTCCAGTTGTGAGCCCCAAAATATTCAGAAGAAAAGACCTGAATTTTTCTTTTTCTTTTTTTTAACATTTTACCAAATGTATTTATTTATTTGTTTTAAAATTTTGTTAATGTTTATTTTCGAAACAGAGACAGAGACAGAGGGTGAGCAGGGGAGGGGCAGAGAGAGAGGGAGACACAGAATCTGAAGCATGGACCTGCATTTTTCTAAGACCTTTTCCAGAACCCTAACTTTTCTTCATGCCCCATTGGGTCAAATGTCTGTGCCATTTCCTTGCTGCTAGGGGAATGTTCTGATCTGACTGGCTTAGTCCTGTGTTCCTAAACCAATCACTAGCAAGGAGAATGTTACCATGAGTAGCTTAAAATAACCAAAGATCACTACTACAGTTGAGTAGTTCACCTGCGGCACAAGGGCTTCTTGGAGGAGGTGTTAAATAATCTGGACAAAATCAGGATTCTGTTATGAAGGAAGTGGATAATAAATGTTGTGTAGGTAACCGAAAATGCCCAAGAAAGGGAATTTATAATTTGTGGAATTGAGGTCTTACTTAGACCTTTTTATGTACTAAGTAGTATAATATAATACAATATAATACAATATAATTAATATAATATAATATAATAATATATATAATATAATAATATTCACAATAGCCCTGTGAGGTGGGCTTTATGATACCCACTTTGCACACAAGGAACTGGGTGTCAGAGAAAAAAGTGTCATGGGTCACAAATCTAGAGACTCATTAAGAGCCAGAGTTACACCTCTGTGACTCGTTCCTTTTCTGTACAATGAGAATAGCAAAGTACATATCTCATAGGGTTTTGTGAGGATTAATTTGAGTTCATACATGTGACATGCTTGGAAGAGTGCCTGACATACAGTAAGCAAGTTGTAAGCTCCCTCGTTGTCATAACTTCATTTCATAGAATCTAAGAGTCCATCAGTGGTAAGAAACTCCATTATTTTCCATTACTACCACTAAGAGGAAAGAAAGAAATGCTTCTGATTAAACTATAACCTAGGGCATTCTTATCACTTATAATTTTGTATTATATTTATCGGAAGAATTCTTTTGGCTTAATTAAACATAGATTCTTTTAACGTAAATCAACTTTGTGCACACATAAAAAGGAAAATGGAAGTGAAATAAATTGGTTAAGGTACTTCTAAAACCACTTCAAAACTCAGAATCCTAATCTTCACCACTTTCCAACTTGGAGTCATCAGTCAATATCCAACATATTCCACACAACAGCCTCTGTGCCAGAAAGAGTGCTGGTGATTAAGCCTTTCCTAAAATAACTCGTAATACTATGAAAAGCATTTACTGAGGGTCAGACTAACATGGTTTTGTAATTATGTAGAGTTAATTTTCTTTGATCCAGTTCTAGAAGTATTGCCAATACTCAGGATAACAATTGGTTTATAGTAGTTAAGAGTTCTCTTCTCCAGTCTCCAGGATTTCCTTCCATGCTGTTGCCACCTATTCAGCATGTTGTGATGCTGACACCGTGAATGTATGTATGGGCAATTCTAACCTTGTCACAGCTGCTGCCTCCCTAAGACAGATTATAAAATGCCATGAACTGAAAGGTGCATCCCAGTTTCAGACATCTTAAAATATGAAAGATGTGAATCTTGCAGTTGGTGAAATACAATACTCTTATCCTTATAATTATCTTTATTCTTATTATTTTTTAATCATTGACATACAATGTTATACTAGTTTCAAGTGTACAACCTAGTGATTTGACAATTCTATCTACTATTCAGTGCTCACAATGATAAGTGTAGTCACTACTGTCACCATACATTATCACATTAGTACTGACCACATTCCCTATGTTGTGCTTTTCATCCCCATGACTTATTTATTTATAACTGGAAACTTGTACAGTCTAATCCCTCTTTCACCCGTCACCCACCCGGCTCCTCTCTAGCAACCACCAGTTCTCTGTATTTATAAGTCTGTTTCTGTTTTGTTGTTGTTGTTGTTTGTTTTGTTTTTTAGATTCCAAGTGTAAGTGAAATCTGGTATTTTTCTTTCTCTGTCTGACTTATTTAACTTGGCATAATACTCTCTAGGTCCATCCATGTTCTCATGAAGAGCAAAATTTCATTCTGTTTCAAGGCTGAATAATATTCCTGTGTGTGTGTGTTGTATATGTATGTATATATATATATATATATACATATGTATATATATGCATGTGTGTGCGTATATATTACATCTTCTTTATTCATTCATCAATCAGTGGGCACTTGGGTTGCTTCTATATCTTGGCTATTGTAAATAATGCTGTGATAAACAGGGATGCATATATTTTTTTAAGTTAGTATTTCTATTTTCTTTTTTTAGTGTTTATTTATTCTTGAGAAAGAGAGAGAGCACAAGTAGGGGAGAGGTGGGGGGGGGGGTGAGACATAGAATTTGAAGCAGGCTCCTGGCTCCAAGCTGTGAGCACAAAGCCTGATGCGGGGCTCAAACCCACGAACTGTGAGATCATGACCTTAGCCAAAGTCGAACACTTAGCCAACTGAGCCACCCAGGAACCCCCCATTTTCTTTGAATAAATACCCTATTAGTGGGATTACCAGATTGTATGGTATTTCTATTTTTTAATTATTTGAGGAATCTCCATACTGTTTTCCAGAGTGGCTGCACCAGTTTGCATTCCCACCAACAATGCATGAGGTTTCCTTTTTCTCTGCATCCTCACCAGCACTTGTTATTTCTTGTGATTTTGATTCCAGCCATTCTGAGATGTGTCAGGTGATATCTCGTTATGGTTTTGATTTACATTTTCCTAATGATTAATGATGTTGAACATCTTTTCATATTTCTGTTGGCCATCTGTATTTCTTCTTTGGAAAAATGTTCAGCCTCTCTGCCCATTTTTAATCAGGTTATTTGTTTTTTGGTTGTTGAATTGTATGAGTTCTTTGTATATTTTGGATATTAACTCCTTATGGAATATATCATTTGCAAATATCTTCTCCCCTTCAATAGGTTGCCTTTTAACTTTATTGATGGTTTCTTTTGCTTTATTGATGGTTTCCTTTTTAGTTTGGTGTATTCCCAATAGTTTATTTTTGCTTTTGTTTTATCTGTCTCCAAAGACTATAGCCCTTATTGTTAAACCCAAATCAGATGTCAGTAGCAATATAGCGCTAATCAAATAAACAAAAACTGAACACAAATTGTATTACACTTCACTCTTATGGAGAAAGTTAAGTTAATTAAAGGAAAGAGACACCAAAAAAGGTCACACTGGGTAAGTATCATGTTTTATTGATTAGAAATAATAAACACAGGGATTTACTTTGGCAAGCCATCCTAAGAAACTTTTTTTTTCTTTTTCTTTTTAGAATAGGGCAAAGAATCAGAAACTTTGAAGTGCAAAAACTATTGAAATGTCCATCTAAGGCCATCCCTTTGTCATCATAGGCAAGAGCCTTGACATCTGTATTTTTAACAAGCTCCTCAGGAGATACTGAGGCTTAACGTGTGTAGAGTGAATAGACCACCAGTGGCCAATGCACAGTTAGGCAACTTACAGGAGCTCAGACAGGAGCCACTTAAAAGGGCACCCTAGTAAGAAGGGTGTCTGCCTTGATGCTTAGATTCATAAAGAGTTAATGGAGAAGGAAAAGCATTGCTTCTCACATTTCCTTTTAAAACTTGCTCTGTTGGGGCGCTTGGGTGGCTCAGTCGGTTAGGCGTCCAACTTCCACTCAGGTCATGATCTCGCGGTTTGTGAGTTCGAGCCCCGCCTCGGGCTCTGTGCTGGCAGCTCCGAGCCTGGAGCCTGCTTCGGATTCTGTGTCTCCCTCTCTCTCTGCCCCTCTCCTGCTCATGCTCTGTCTCTCTCTGTCTCAAAAATAAATAAAACATTAAAAAAAACTTGCTCTGTTAAAAACAAAAACTCCTTTCTGACTTACTGATTGCTATTTTAATGGCTGTTTCTTTGGTCGAAAATTGGTATTAGTTAAGAATACAGTCTCTTAAATGGAAAGACTCCTTTAGGAACCATAGACAAAACACACCTGTAGGTCAAGTCTGAAATTTCACAGGTGGGATGATGGATGGTGCCCGTGTCTGTGAGACACAATCACCAACATTCCAGGATGCATGAGGGATAGGCAGGTGGTCTCTTGAATGCTACCTCTTCTAATAGCTTTGCAGAGTTCAAAAACATCTTAGTAGTTCTTTAAAAGGCTTATAATTAGCTATGTCAGCTAAGACTATTTAGAACCGTAAAACATATCCTACCAAGAATTGTCACAAGAATACTACTTTTCTTTTTTAATGCCAAGATGTCCCTTCTAAAGATGTCACAAATGTCAAGGTTTCCTTTATTAATTTCTGCTGCACTTTGCTAATTTAGTTTGTCAGTCAGCCAGTCTACCAGTATCTTTTACATTCCTACTCTTTGCCAGGCTCTATAATAAGTGCTGCCAAAAAGAAAAATGACTAACACTTGCCACTCCTTCCTGAAGAGACCAGAGTCTAGTGGAGACAAATAAATAATGACAGGAAGAGAATATGATGTGTAGTTTGATAGAAAGAAGCATAAGAGGCACAGAAGTAACTGAACCCAAACTTAAGAACTGGAATAAGTCTGTGTTGGAGGAAAGACCATTTGCTATGGTTAATTATAGCCTGGTTCTCCCTGGAAGTTCTCAGTCTATTTTTTTTCCTTTTCCTTAGGTAGTCAGAATACAAGACAGGGCGTGTGATAACTATGGCAGACAGCTTTGCAATTTTCTTCACTCCTCTTGATGAGTAACTCTATTTCTTATAATTCATTGTAGTTTAACTTTTTGAAGTACCAAGAAAAGGCAGAGGGAACTAGTTTCGTATCAGATTACTTGTGTGTGTGTGTGTGTGTGTGTGTGTGTGTGTGTGTTTTGCCTTCCCAAAAGGGGGGGTGGGGGGGAAACAGTAGCTCTTCCATTTCAGTAAATACAGAAAAACAGACTTATTCCTTCTCTTGAGGTATTTATTCAACGAGCAATGTTTGGAAATTGGTATCACCTGGATGCTTTGATAGGCCATGGTTGGGATAAACTTTATTTAGCATACTTATCCTGAATAGCAATTAGAACCCAGCAGACTCTGGATGAAGAGCATACAGAGATTTTTTTTTGTACTATTTTATTTTGTAACTTTTTAAACCTAGAAATTATTTCAGATTGAAAAGTTTAAAATATATACGAAAAAGGAAACAAAGAAAAAAGGAAGGTAGCAGGATTTCACCAGGAAGGGAAAGGCAGAAAAAGGTAGTGAGAGAGGGAACTCAAGTAAGGGTATAGAGACATGAACCCACATGGTGTATCCAAGTATGTAGTTTAAAAGGCTGCAATATAAGATATCCAAGGCATAAGGGATAGGAAATAGCATGAGCAAATATGACTCTAAGGAGACAAGATCATAGAGGAACTTGTATACCATGCTAAGGTTTTATTTGCCTTTTGTAGGGTTCCAAACCCCAGTGAAGTGTTTGCAACAGAAAAGTGACTTGATTACATTTGCATTTTTAAAAGATCACTGGTGTCAATATGAGATTTAATTGGAGGAAGATGAAGCCAAGGATGAGGCAACCAATAAGAAGGCTATTTAAATAATCCAGTAAAAGATTATGTGGAATTAGAAAATCATAAGACAACCCAAATTATGATTCAAACATGATTAAAATTGCAGTTGAAACCACAGAGCACATATCACAATGGCATTTTATGAGATATCTCAATAGAAAGGAAAGTTTTTGGCATTCGAGCCCTTGAAACCACAAAGCACAGAGCTAATCATGATTTATTATAAAAATATGGAAGAGAGAAAAATATTTATAAATCCTTTACTACAAAAAGTATACTAAATGAAAAGAATTATTCAGCCGCAGTGAAAAAAAACTAAACCTATCGTACTCTATATATTGTTACTATAAAATTGAGATTATGGCCAGTTTGTTAGAAGGGGACAAGGATTTCCTGTAATACTTTGCTTTCTAATCACTAAGATTTGTAATTTTCTCCTTAGTATAATCCTTAATTCTAAGTTGCTGCAAGTTTGTTTTGCATGTTTGTGATTAGATGTATTTTACTCACTATATGTTTATTTACAGGAATTTGCACTTACTACATTATGAGGTAGAAAATTGAGTTTTCTCGTTGAAATTGTAGTTTACACTGACTTCTTTCTGGAACGCTTCTACCGTATAAGATGCATGAATTTAAAAGTGTTGATCCTTGTTGTTGGCTTTTTTCCCTATAGACATATTTGAGAATAAAATCTAATGCATGATTCCACAACATTCATTCAAACCAGGTCTGTTTCTTCCACAATGACAAGAAGGCTAACCTAGAATTCAGATGGTCATGGAGAGAATCAGATGTAGTTAAGCAATGTTGTAGAGGCAGATAAATGGGTCCCACTCTTTATAAGATAATCAATGATGAAAGAGTGGGGGATACTTCCCAGATTTCTGTCTTAAGTGATGAGTAATATAGCAGTGTCATTAACCAAACTGCAGGAGAAAGAGCAGCTTCAAGAGATAAGTATCACTTAAGATATATTAAATTGAACATGCCTTTAGTTACATTCAAAAGCATATTCAGCAGGTACTTGAAAATATGGATCTGAGCTTAGGAGAGACACTGGAGTTGGCAATAAAGATTTGAGGATTAACAATGTATTAGTGACAGCAATTGCTATGACACTGATGCCCATTGAAATAACAATCCTTTACATTTGTAGAGCATGTGACAATTTTTTAAGCACACTTACCATATAATATCTCATCTGAGGTAGGTAGTTCAAAATTACTCCCATTTTACAGATGAATACACTAAAGACTAGATAGGTTAACAGTTGCCCAAATTCACAAGTCCACCTTAGACACAGATCCTCTAATTCTAGTACCAATGTTCTTTGTATTGTTCCATATTGACTTGATGAAATCATTGTGTGCAAATCTGTGGGAAGGACTGTGGCATTAAATACTATGCTCTCCAACTTGGGTAAACCTAATCTTTCAGAAACAAATGTTGAATTCTCCATCGCACTAGAATTGTAACTAATTAAGCACACATAAACTTACACATGCTTAATTCTGAAAGTTCTGTAGGTGTTTTTTACCATCCTCCCACAGTTGGGATCTGCTTCCTTCATGTACTTCTGGAAGTTTCCCACCCCTTGTCATTGGGGAAAAAGGAGACTTGGAATTAACTAAGTGCTATATTGCCCTCTACTTGCTCTCCTGTGGCAAGAAGAATTCACTTGTCCTATGCCATTTACCTTAATCCATAAACACATAGAGAGGACAGAATGAGTAAACTGTTGGATCCAACATGTCATTCTTAGGGACTCTTCACGAAGAGTTGATAGGGAATTTAGGTGGGCACAAAATCACAGACGAGCAGTGTCATCCACTGTGCCATTGAATTTGGCGATCTGAGTTACTCAGACCAGAATGTTCTCTAACCTAAAATATATCTCTTACGGAGAAACTGGTTAAAACTCATAAGTATTAGGTTATTTATTTTCTAGAGGGAAAGAGTTTTGAATATTTAAGGTGAAATGTATTGAATGGGATGAATAGGATTTCAGAAGAAATTTTTTAAAGAATGTGGCCTACTTAAAGGCAAAAAGCAAGAACTATTTGTGGAGTGGAAAGAAGTAGTGAAGGACTCAGAAAAGGAAACAAAAGCAATGCTGCTAACAAAAAAAGCACTGGTCTTGGAAGTAGTGTGCACTCGACCGTGCAGAATTGCATCTACTTTAAAGTACAAAATGAACATTTTTCAAGTGGAGCCACAATAGTGGCTATTGAAATGCAGCAAAATGATCCAGAAATCAAAAGATATAAAGCAATCTCAGCAACTGAAATAAAGCTCCAGACACACTACTCCCAATCACACATAAATGTCAGACGCCATATATTTTATACCCAAAGATAGCATTAAATTTAATGGGAATTTTACATGCACAAAGACTCTGGAGTTTGGACACATGAAATGAAGATTTGAATTGCTAATTTTCAAGAATGGATCAGGGGGACCCCTATAAGCCTTGGAAAAGTAAGACTTGGGATTTGAACAGTTTTTCTTTGGTGGGTGTAGATTGCTATTGGCTGAGTAAGATGTTCTCAGTTGGACTTCCCTTTCTATGTCCCTTTAATGTAGAGACTGACAAAGCATCTCATACAGATGGGTCCATAAAACATCTGGAAATAAATGAGGAAAATAAAATCAAAGGTAGGTGATGACAAAAAGAAAGAAAGAAAGAAAGAAAGAAAGAAAGAAAGAAAGAAAGAAAGAAAGAAAGAAAGAAAAACTGCAGGGAAGAGTAAGGCATTCTAAAGGAGAGTCAGACAAAGGACTTGAAATAAGTAAAGAATATAAACAATTGGACAATCTTTTTGTGTTGATCTGGTAAATCTTATCCTTATTAGATATACGCTAGACATTAAGAAATAAATATTATCTCTTACAAAACACAAAAAGAGATAAGAATAAGCATATTCTAATAGTCAATATCATTTGGGATAGATTTCTTTTAATGCATTCACTATGTCTGCATTTTTCCAAGTGAGCATGCTTATTTTTATGGGAAAATGTCTTATTTTAAATAGGCATGATTACTTTCTAAGAAAAATCTTACAGTTCAAGCATCACCAGCATCTATAATAATGGTATACCCCACAATTTAGGCCTATACAATATCCACATTGTTGAAAGAACTGAATACGAGTTAGAAGATCTGGTTTCCAATTCCTATTGGAATTTCTATTACTAGCTGTGCAATTTGGGCAAATCACTTTCATTCTCTCAGCCTCCACTTCCTAATAGATGAAACTTAGATGTTAATGGCCACCCACTCCAGTCACAGAGTAGGAAGAATAAACAATAAAATGTATTTCCGACTACAGTGACATCTACAAAGTGTTAGTGTGGTATAAACAATGCTAAAATGCACAGTAGATCAATTTCATCTACAAGAGTCACATTGTAATAATCTTCACATTGTTTTTTTAATAATGTGCCATAATGTATTCTTCTCTTTAAAAATGCAAAAACACAAAAACCACATAGAAGGAAATGAAAGTTAACCATAAATATTACCATCTTAAAAAAACTCCTGTTAATTTTTTTAATATGTATTTTTATGGTGATATATGAATGTTGTGTCAGGCAGAGAATAGGTAGAAAAATGAATTCTGAGAAGGAGGATTGAAATAAAGAGAGTTAATGAAGGGACTGCTTTCAGAAGTGTGGGCAGAGTTAAGGGATTAGACAGGGCATGGTGAGGCACACAGAGCTAGAACAGGAACAGAGCTAGAACAGGAAGCTAATACCACCCTCTCTCTGGCTAAAGGCCATGGAGAGAAAAATACAGCTACCTGGCAGAAGCTGTGGTTACGGAGAACCATAAATTGATACAAAAGAGGGAAGAAATCAAACACTGGATCACTTTCTTTGCCAACCCTCCAATTTTACACTAATGCCTTCCATTGACCAAAACCAATTCTAAGCCGTCTGATGAAGAAGCTCCCCAAATACCATCTATAAGAGTCAGTCTCTTCAGGCACACAACAAAGCAGTCAAGGATGGAAAGTCAATCTGATGGGAAGCTGATGGGAAAGTCAAGCAGAGAACAATTAGAATGTATATTAAAATGGAAAATAGTTGTATTTAGTTTTGTATATTAATCTTCCAGTTAACATTGTATCAATGACCATGTTCCCATATTACTTAAAGTCTTTCCTGTGGCATAATTTTCAATGACCTCATAACATTTTATCAACAGGATATATTACAATTTATTGGAAATAATAAATTATTTCTTTTTTCTCTTCTAAATATCCTATTTATATATCAATATTTTTTATTTATCTCAGAGTGATCTTATAACCTCTTGGATTTAGGATAACTTGATTAAAGATCTAAAGTTCTTGCTCCATGTGCCAAATTCTCTTCCAGCAAATACATGAGTGTGGCCATTTTAGTACAAACTCACCAATACTAGGAATTTTCATATTTATAATTTTACCATTTCGATCAGCAAAGAAAAACCTATCCCATTTTAATTTGCATTTCTTTTATTAATAGTAATATTAAACATGTTTTCAATTTCACTATTTCTTCTGTAGGAAACCAAGTTCCTGCCTTTTTCTGGTTCTTCTTTTACAAGGAATCATTTATAAGGACATTTGAAATAAGATGTTCTGCTATCAGTTTATTCTCTAGTTATTTTAAGTATATTTGTTTTATTGCCACAAATTATTTTCTACCATTTTTTTTAATTTCCAAGGCATAGGTTTTTAGGTGAAATTCCAATTTAAAAAATCTTTGAAGCTTAGAATTCCTTATTGTTTTGTAAATATAAAGTAATAATTTTGCTGCACCATCCACCATTGACATCTGGGATGAATTATTTCAAATTTAGGAAGACAGAATAGAGTGAAGATGGGTAGATGATTTGTCTAAGCCATTGAAATGATACTTTTTAACAACCTACTCTTCAGGTAAATAAACTAAGATCCCATGGCAGATTGGAGGAAACATGGCCACAATATTTGCTAACTACTCCCTTCTAAAGGTGAAGCATTTTTCCCCACCTCTTAAATCTGGGCTGGCCTTGTGTCTTGCTTTGACCGATAAATAGAATATGTCAGAAGTGATGTTATGAGGATTCTAGAACCTGGGATTTAGGAGACTTTGCAGTTTCTGCTTTCACCCTCTTGGACCACTACTATGACCTAGCTACAGAAGGAAGCCTGTCCAGCTTAACAGAGTAAGAGGCCATGTTAAAGGAGAACTGGGTGCCTTTGTCTGCAGCTGGTACCAATAATCAGGCTTCCAGCTCAGTCAGCCCTCTGGTTGAATGTAGCCATGCGAACAAGTTCAGGCAAAATCAGTAGTGGAATCACACAGCCAACCCACAGTATTGTGAGAAAAAATAAATCATAGTTGTTTGAGTCACTAGAGTTTGTCGTGGACTGTTTCTCAGGAATGGTTAATAGATGCAGATCTCATAAGAGGATATGTTTCTGAACCACTGACTGCTTTCAGTTTTATCCTACAATACAGATGCAGGAAACAATAGAACATGAAAGCTTTCTCCTAGAAGTAAATGAAGAAACAGAATGTGAAAGAAGCACATACAAGTTGATAAAAACCAAGATATGTTAGTTTTTGAGAGGAAGAGTTGATTAATAAAATTAAATTATATGTGTAAACCACATGACAACTAAAGGGTAAATCGGCTTCCAGGGCATGTGTGAGCTTCTTTGGATCCATCCTCCCATGGAAAAGCCACGTTGCCAGTCTGTCCAGTTCTGGGCACCTGAGGTGCTTCAGGGCACAGAATGTAGCCACTGTGGAGAGACAAAGCTGGTAACCCATGGGTGTTCCTAGACCCACCATATTCTACAGCAGAAGTCTGAAGAATTCAAGAATTCTAAATTCATATCTGGTCTTCCAAGTTATAATGAAGGAATATTTACCAGGATAAGAAGACAAAAATTTTAAGTTTATTAACTTGACTTAAAACTAAAACATTCAGCTTTGTGTTACCTTGGCCTCTGCCGCAGTCTTTTCCAGGGCTCCACAAGTGTTACAATTAGTCCTAACCCTCTAAATTGCAGTCCATTGATCCCTAAGGACACATCAATATATTCTTTCCCATCACATGTTCACTTTCGATTCTAATATTTTCATCATTTGAGTTTCAGTTGAACAAGTTTTGACTTAGCACTTGCTATGTACTGAATAAAAGGTGGTGCATGATAATTACTGAAATAACTCTTTAGTTAAAAATAAATATCCCCAATATTTCAAATTTTGGAACACTATGAGATGGTATTGCAAATGCTGATGTAACTTTAAGCAATTTTGTTTGCTTTTTATAGCCTCATTTCTAATTCCTTTTTAGTAAGTATCTGAAATGTAGTTGAGATTGTAGCTATTCATTATAGTTTTCTTTTACTGTGTGTGTTTCCTTGTGTGTGTGTTTTAATGGGTTTTCTTTGCTTTGTAATAAAATAAAAAAGTAAAAAACACTCAAACAGTATACAAAACTGTGAAAGTATTCTATGGCTAATTCCCTGAGCCAAGAAAGTAGCAAAACAGTTGGCAAGAAAGGGAGGATTCAAGAGATACTTGAGAAGAAAGTTACTTGATACTTGAGAGGCAAGACCTGCATAGAAGGTGAGGGTTGAAGAGAAGAGAGAGAGGAAGAACCAAAAATGATGACCAGGCTTCGGGTTAGAGCGTTAAGAAGGTCATGTTGCTCATTGAGATGGGGAACACCATGAGTAGGGAAGCAACTGAGAAAATTAAGATACTAATTAAATGCGCAAATGCTGCATGTGGAGAATGGATGAGGTGGCAGAAAGTGCTATCGCAGTATGACTCTTCTTCTAATTGATTAAAGCCATGATCATCCCCATGTTAGAATAATCATCCTGTTTGGTCACTTTTAGCATGTCTATTTGGATCTGAAGCCCATTTCTTGCTTTTATTTTGCCTGGTATTCCATTTAACTAGTAAAGCACTCATCCTACAACACTACACAGACTCTGAGGACTTGACTCCTAGAACCCCTGTTGGAAACACTACAGGGAATGAAAACTGGGTTCGAGTCTGGCTGACTGCCGTGCTTCCTATTAATGGATAGAAATGTAATATTCATTAAAAAGAATTCAGACTTCAATCGCTCTAATAATCATGAGCTTCTTTCATCAATTCATAATAGAACAAAAAGATTGATTTTCATTAGGAATGACTTTCAACATTTTTTTTACTTCTTATATAAAAAATAAATCTGTTCAAAGTCTTATGAGGTCTGAGATATTTCTGGTCTGCTTGGAAACAGTAGGCAAGTTTTTATACAGTTGTTCTACTCTTCACCAGTGTAGCCAATTTAGAATATTCCATTATCTGGTGAAATTTAGCAGCCTAAAATTGCTTTCAGTTAAGAAGCCCCTCACTTCTCTCCTGCTTACAAAAATATTGTTTTTAAAAGGACATTTAGTATGACTAGGACATTGTGTGCCTTCAAATGTTTTCCTATAGTGGGTTATGACAGAAATGAGGAACAGGAAATAGTCATCAATAAAGTTACTCCATTGCCCATATAGAGTCCCCCAAAGTTAGAAAATGAATACTTAATATTTTTAAGTGTCAATAAAATACTGAATATTTTCATCAGAATAAGACCTTGTCCACAGGCATCTGTATTTTCAGGGGGTCAAAGACATGTGAGTCCTCCAGAGTGCATGGCCGCTTTAGATTGTATAGACTTTCCTTGTGATTTTAAAATGGATTCTTGTTAAATTTGAAAACCTGTCTAGTTACAGACTCCAAAGGGTAGAATTAAAAGGACCCAAAGAAATCACACAATTTGACTTGGTCAGTTACAGCATCACATTCTCCTGGCCATCGTGATTGATCCAAGGATGGACACATGACCCAAAGCAGTGTGACACCTGGAGACGGAAGCTGGGAGGGAATCCCACATCCTGCCCTCTTCTGTTTATAAATGTTCGAAGTGTAGTGAATGAATGATGTTTGTTGGTGTGTACTAAAGTTTTATATATTGAATACATGGATGAAAAACTGAGGCCTAGAGAGATTGCATAGTTTTCCCAAAGTCACAGAGAGATGAAGTGATAGTAAGGACTCTATCAAAAGAGATTTTTCCCTTAAAAAGTGGCTGAAGCATGAAAATAACCTATTGATTCATATGACTAAAATCTAGCAGAGAAGGTTTCAGACACACTGGATTCAAGAGCTCAAAAGCTGTCAAGGCTTGGCTTCTCTTTATCACTCAGCTTTGTCTTTCCATGTCATTAGCTTCACCCACAGGCTCCACAAGGTGATCACTAGAAGTCTAGGCCAGCCTCTTCCTATGGCCAAAAGTCCCAGAAGGGGAGGGGAAAAAAGCATGCAACTTTCTCAGGGGTCCTAGCACAAGCCTCATTGGGTCTCATTGACACTGACTGGGTCATGTGACCAGTCTTCGATCAACTGCTCTGGCTGGGAGATTGTGATATTCTGATTGGCCTACTCTGTGTCACATGCTCACTCTGAGCCAGTGAGAGTCAGCTCCATCTGAAGAGATGCATGGAAGAGAGCAGGGTCAGAGTGGTTCCTGAGGGAGAATCATTCCATTAACCAGAAAATACTGGATGGTTAAAAACTACAGATGCCTACTACAGCAGCCAAGCAGTGTCTGGATCACCAACAATCACTTCGAGAAAGAAGCTATTTCCTCTACTCCTTTTTGCCTTATAATTAAAAATCTCTGAACAAGCTTTGAGAAAGAAAAAGCAATGAATAGAATAGGGAGACTCAATGGACTGAATACAAAAACAAGGTAACTTTCTAACCAGCTTGCTAACTCTTCCAGACCATTAGCACTGGGATAGGGGAGCAAGGGCCTCCCTTCTTGCACTCACTGCCCAGTTTTGATTTGGCTACAGCCTCCTCAACACATTGCTGCTCCACTCAATCTGAGGCTGAGAGTTGGACATCCCATAGGTCTATGAGAGATAGAAAGAAGATGGTCCCCGTATCCCCAAGATAAAACTTTCTTATGCTCTATGTTCTTGTGTTCTTGTGTTACACGTTCCACTGACATATGTTCTTATGTTCTATGTTCTTGTGTTATATGTTCCACTAACATACAAATTAACAGCTGAAAGCAGTGACTAAAGGTCTATTGAGAGCAAATAGGGGGCCCAAATGAAGTATCATAATGGGGTGGTGGGATCCATTACTGGCAAATTTCCTGGTTTTCTCAGTTTTACTGAGGAACCAGCCAGACCAGACTCTGCCAGGCATATTCATATTTATAACTGAAGGCACTATGTTCCACTATGTCTTCTGCAACCTCTGCTTCTGGACCCCAGATGATCCGCACATGGGATCATCTGCTAACCTGCTTCTTAAGGCTTGTATTAACCATGCAGACAAAACTGAGCTCCCTTTCCTCCTTGTTGGTTTCAACATCCCTAGAGAAGGAAATGATTGCCCCAATTTGCATCGTTTGTTCAACTGTCGCCTAAAAGTGAGGACGTGGGGAACAAAGTGGCTGCTCCCATGGTGACAGTTTAAATCAAGGGGAAGTGGGTCCAAAAACAATTGGGATGAGGAAAAAGCAGAAAATATAACAAGTGTCTAGGTCAGAGTGATTCCACTGCTCTGGCTGGGTGCTTCTATGGCTGCTGCCTGTGGAAAACTTTAAATCTTAGGCCAGGGCTATACCAAGGTATTCAGGGGCTTATAATTTGGTGTCTGTTCCTTCATTTAATATAAAAAGAAAAATATTTTGCACCAATATAAATCATATTCTTCCTTTTTGAGTTCCAAATAAGGAATTTATTACATAGTTTTTAAATTCATTTCACTAATTTTTCTGTCAGTAAAAACTCACAGATGTTAGACACATTCTTGTTCAACATGGATGTATATATGTATATACATAAGCATAAGTTTTTAAACTTTGTCTCCAGGTTTAACATCTTTCTCACAGAAAATATCTTTCTTACTTTTCTGTAGCTCATAGTCTCCGATTTACTTTTATAATTTTTCTGAGCCAGATAACTTTTTAAGAGACAAATTAAAGTTCTTAAAATAAAATATGAAAATAAACATAAAACACAACATAGTGAGGTCAAAATTAAACATACATTCATATATGTAAAGACATTGAGTTTCTTCCTTTTCCAGAGTTAATCTAATCTTCCTAACAATCCCTTAGGTTATTGGATAATAGAGAAAAAACTTGAAATCAATTTTGTCTATTAAATTTACCTAACTCAATGAACTAAACAATCTCTTTACATGATCCAATCTTGTTCAGATAAAGTTCCTTCCCCTTTTGTATTTTTTTCCCCTCCTCTTGCTCCTCTCCAAGATGGCAGGTGATTATTGAGGGGCTGGGAAAGAAGGGCCCATGTGGCCTCCCAGTGACAGGGAGAGAAGGTATCATTTTCCTACACATAAACCCTTGTGTTCTTCTCTAGCTACCTTGATCACTAAAATACTGTAGTATCCTTTGGTTGCCTGGTGATGAGTCATCCTGCTGGTATCAAATGAAAAAAATCTGTGTGGAAGGTGCTCTTACTTTGATCAGTGTCCTCTGATTACCCCTGCCCAACCGCCCCCTCCTTAGTAATTGCTGATGTTGTGTGTACCTCTAAGATCTCACTGCAATTCCCAGCTGATTCCCAGGGAGAATGGTCTTCTTAACAGCAGTCAGCTGAAGGCTCACTCTACATCCCTCTGACATCCCTCCTGCTACACCCACCAACCAGTGCCATCAGCTACTTCCCACATCCCTCTGCAGAATCTGTGAGAACTTCTTGGTCTTCCACACTGTGGAGATGGAGTTCTCTCTCTGCATAAATGCCCTTCATCAAGGATTTTATCCTGAGATGGCCACCACATCTTGGTATAGGAGGAGCCATCATGAAAGCTGGTCTCTTCTCAACCTTATAGGAGAGAAGCTAAAGGTATGGCTACTTTCGGATCTTCTCCTCAACCCATCTAATACATCTCTGTTACAATTTCAACCCCGAAGAAGAAAGGACAAGTGTGTTGCAACTCCTATTGTGACTTACTTCGATTCCCTTGTCCTTTCATTTTTTTCTAATTGGGGTGCCTGGGTGGCTCAGTTGATTAAGCATCTGACTTCAGCTCAGGTCATGATCTCACAATTCGTGGGTTTGAGCCCTACATTGGGCTCTCTGTTATCAGCACAGAACCCACTTCAGATCCTCTGTCTCCCTGTCTGGCCCTCTCCCACTTGCACAAGCTCTCGCTCTCTCTCTCTCTCAAAAATAAATAAACACTAAAAGTTTCCATTAGAGGGACTCCTGGGTGGCTCAGTCGGTTAAGCATCTGACTTCAGCTCAGGTCATGATCTTATGGTCTGTGAGTTCAAGCCCCACGTCGGGCGCTGTGCTGACAGCTCAGAGCCTGGAGGCTGCTTCAGATTCTGTGTCTCCCTCTCTCTCTGCCCATCCCCCACTCGCTCTCGCTCTCTCTCTCAAAAATAAACATTAAAAAATTTATTTTTATTTTTATTATAGTTGGCATACCAATGTTACATTAGTTTCAGGTGTACAACATAGTGATTTGAGAAGTTTATATGTTATGCTATACTCACCACCAGTACTATCTTTCATCATATAACACTATTATAATATCATTGACTATATTCCTTATGCTGTACCTTTTATTCCCATGACTTACTCCTTCCATAATTGAAAGCCTGTATCTCCCATTCCTCTTCACCCATTTTGCCCATCCACCCCAGTTGGTAACTATCAGTTTGTTCTCTGTATTCATAGGTCTTATTTTGCCTTGTTTGTTTGTTTATTCATCTGGTATTTTTACATTCCACATATGAATAAAATTATATGGTATTTGTCATTCTCAGTCTGACTTATTTCATTTAGCATAATACCCTCTAGACCCACCCCTGTTGTTGCAAATGGCATGATTATATCCTTTTCACGTCTGCATAATATTCCATTATGCATACACACACACACACCCCCCACATCTTTATCCATTCATCTATTGATAAACACAGATTGCTTCCATATCTTGGCTATTGTAAATAATGCTGCAATAAATGTAGGGGTGCATATGTCTATTTGAATTAGTGTTTTTGCTTTCTTTGGGTAAATACCCAGTAATGGAATTATTAGATCATGTGGTATTTCTATTTTTAATTTTTTGAGAAAACCCCATACTCTCTTTTGCAATGGCTGCACCAAGTTACATTCCCACCAACAGTGTACAAGGGTTCCTTTTTTTCCCATATCCTCACCAACACTTATTTCTTGTCTTTTTTATTTTAGCCATTCTGACACGTGTAAGATGATATCTCATTATGGGTTTGATTTGCATTTCCCCGATGATTAGTGATGCTGAGTATATTTATAACCTTTTTGTGTGTGTATGTTTTCTTTGGAAAAATGTCTCCTGGGGTCCCCTGCCCATTTTTAATTGGATTGCTTATATTTTTTTTGGTATTGAATTTTGTAAGTTATTTATATATTTTGATATTAACCCCTTATCAGATATATCATTTGCAAATATTTTCTCCCATTCAATGGGTTGCCTTTTTATTTTGTTGATGGTTTTCTTTGCTGTGCAGAAGCTTTTTATTTTGGCATAGTCCCAATAGTTTATTTTTGCTGCTGTTTCCCTTGCTTTAGGAGACATATCTAGAAAAATGTTGCTATAGCCAATGTCAGAGAAATTACTGCCTGTGTTCTCTACTAGGGTTTTTATAGGTTCAGGTCTCACAGTTAGGTCTTTAATTCATTTTGAATTTATTTTTGTGTACAGCATAAGAAAGTGATCCAGTTTCATCCTTTTACATGTAGCTGTCCAGTTTTCTCAGCACCATTTATTGAAGATATAGTCTTTTCCCTATTCCATATTCTTATCTCTTTTGTCATAGATTAATTGACTATATAAGCATGGATTTATTTCTGGGCTTCTTATTCTGCTCCATCAGTCTACATGTTTATTTCTGTGCCAGTATCATACTGTTTTGATTACTACAGCTTTGTTGTGTATCTTGAAATCTAGAATTGTGATACTTCCAGCTTTTTCTTTCTCAAGAGTGCTTTGGCTATTCAGGGTCTTTTGTGGTTCCATGCAAATTTGGGAATTAATTGTTCTAGTTTTGAGAAAAATGCTGTTGGTATTTTGATAAGGATTGCACTGAATCTGTAGACTGCTTTGGGTTGTATGGACATTTCAACAGCATTAATTCTTCCAATCCATGAGCATGGAATATTTTTCCATTTGTTTATGTCATCTTCAATTTCTTTCATCAATGTTATATAGTTTTCAGAATATAGGTCTTTCACCTTGTTGTTTAAGTTTATTCCTAGGTATTTTATTCTTTTTGGTGTAATGATAAATGAAATTGTTTTCTTAATTTCTCTTTCTGCTACTTCATTATTAGTGTGCAGAAACACTACCAATTTCTGGATGTTAGTTTTGTATGCTGCAACTTTATCAAATTCATATATTTCTTCTAGTAGCTTTTTGGTGGAGTCTTTGGGATTTTCTATGTATAGTATTATGTCATCTGCAAATAGTGACAGTTTAACTTCTTCTTTACCAATATGGATGCCTCTTATTTCTTCTTATTGTTTCTTTCCTGTGGCTAGGTCTTCCAGTACTATATTGAATAAAAGTGGTGAGAGTGGACATCCTTGTCTTGTTCCTGATCTTAGAGGGAAAACTCAGTTTTTCTAAGTATGATGTTAGCTGTGGATTTTTCATATATGGCCTTTATTATGTTGAGGTATGTTCTTTCTAAACCCACTTTGTTGAGAGTTTTTATCGTGAATGGTGTTGTATTTTGTCAAATGCTTTTTCTACATCTGTTGAGATGATCATATGATTTTTATCCTTTGTTTTGTTGATGTGGTGCATCATGTTGATTGATTTGCAAATATTAAACCATCCTTACATTCTGGAATAAATCCCACTTGATCATGGTGATTGGCCCATTTAAAGTATTGTTAAAAAGTTTGCCAATATTTTATTGAGAATTCTGCATCTATGTACATCAAGGATATTGGTCTATAGTTTTCTTTTTTTGTGTTATCTTTGTCTGGTTTTGATATTAGTGTAATGCTGACCTCTTAAAATGTATTTAGAAGTTTTCCTTTGTCTTCTATTTTTTGGAATAGTTTAAAGATAATAGATATTAACTCTTCTTTAAATGTTTGGTAGAATTCACCTGTGAATCCATTTGGTTCTGGATTTGAATTTTGGGGTCATATTTTGATGACTTATCCAATTTTGTTACTACTAATTGGTCCAGTCAACTTTCTATTTCTTTCTGATTCAGTCTTTGAAGATAGTATGTTTCTAGGAATTTTTCCATTTCTTCTACCTTGTCCAGTTTGTTGGCATATAATTTTTTGTAGTATTCCTTCATAATCCTTTGTATTTCTGAGGTGTCAGTTATGACTTCTATCTTGTTCCTGATTTTATTTATCTGGGTCCTTTCTTTTTTTTCTTGATGAGTCTGGCTAAAGGTTTTTCAATTTTGTTTATCTTTTCAAAGAAACAGCTTTTGGTTTCATTGACTTTTTTTCTATTTATTTTTAGTCATTTATTTTTTTTTATCTTTGTTATGACAAAATAAATGACAAAATAAAGTCATTTATTTTGTTTATCTTTTCAAAGAACCAGCTTTTGGTTTCATTGACTTTTTTTCTATTTATTTTTAGTCATTTACTACTGCTCTGATCTTGATTATTTCCTTCCTTCTACTCACCTTGGGCTTTAGTTGTTCTTTCTCTAGTTCTTTTAGGTGAGAGGTTAGATTGTTTATTTTATATTTTTCTGTTTCTTGAGGTATGCCCTATATCACTATATACTTCCCTCTTAGAACTGCTTTCACTGCATCCCAAGAATTGTAGACCATTGTGCTTTCATTTTCATTAGTCTCCATGTACTTTTTCTTTTATTTTTCTTTGGTTATTTCATTGGTTTCCACATGTTTGTGTTTTTTTCAGAATTTTTTTCTTGTGATTGAGCTCTCATTTCATACATCATCAAAACAGATACATGGTATGATTTCAATCTTTTTTTTTCTATTTTTATTGTATTCTTTTTATATATTTTTTTAATTCTCAAGTTAGTTAACATACAGTATAGTCTTGGCTTCAGGAGTAGAATCCAGTGATTCATCCCTTACATGTAACACCCAGTGTTCATCCCAAAAAGTACCCTCCTTAATTCCTATCACCCATTTTCCCCACCTTCTTACCGCCATCAACCCTCAGTTTGTTCTCTGTGTTTAAGAGTCTCTTGTGGTTTCCCTCCTTCTCTGTATGTATCATATTTTTTCTTCCCTTCCCCTATGATCATCTGTTGACTTTTTCAAATTCCACATATGAATGAAATCATGTGGTATCTGTCTTTCTCTGGCTGACTTATTTCACTTAGCATAATACCCTCCAGATCCATCCATGTTGTTGCAAATGGCAAAATTTCATTCTTTTTCATTGTTGAGTAGTATTCCATTGTGTGTGTGTGTATGTGTGTGTGTGTGTGTGTGTGTGTGTGTGTGTGTATATATACCCATATTCCTAATCCATTAGTCACTTGATGGACATTTGGGCTGTTTCCATAATTTAGCTATTGTTGATAGTACTGCTATAAACATATAAACATTGGGGGGCATGTGCCCCTTTGTGATTTCAATCTTCTTAAATTTATTGAGGCTTGTTTTGTGTCCTAACATGTGATCTATCTTGGAGAATATTCCATGTTATGTCCATTTGATTTAATACGTCATTCAAAGACACTGTTTTCTTATTGATGTTCTGCCTAGATTATCTTCCATTGATGTAAGTAAGGTGTTAAAATCTCCTAATATAATTGTATTACCATCAATTTTTCCCTCTATATTTGTTAATATTTGCTTTATGTATTTAGGTGCTTCAGTGTTGGGTGCATAGAGACTTACAATTGTTATATCAATCTCTTTATCATTATGTAATGCTCATTTTTGTCACTTGCTACAGTGTTTCCTTTTTTTTAACTTTATTTATTCTGAGAGAGAAAGAGAGCATGAGCAGGAGGTGGGGGGAGAGAGAGAGAGAGAGAGAGAGAGAGAATCCCGACAGGCTCCACATTGTTAGCACAGAGCCTGATGCAGGGCTTTATCCCACAAACCACAAGATCATGACCTGAGCTGAACCCAAGAGTTGATGCTCAACCGACTGAGCCACCCAGGCACCCCTACAGTGTTTGTTTTAAAGTCTGTTTTGTCTGATATAAGTATTACTACCCCTGCTTTTTTTTCTTTCATTTGCTTCTTAAATGTTTTTCTATCCATCAGTCTGTGTGTCTAAATCTGATATAAGTCTCTTACAGGCAGCAAGAGATAGGTCTTTTTTTTTTATCCATTCCTCCACCTCATTTCTTTTGGTTAGAGCAGTTAGGCCATTTACATTTAAAGTAATTATTAATAGGTATGTACTTATTATCATTTTGTTATTTGTTTTTTTGGTTTCTTTTATAGTTCTCTCTTCCTTTCTCCTCTTACTCTCTTTTTTTGTGATTGATGAGTTTCTGTAGCATTACATTTGTCTTTCTTTCTCTTTATTTTTTGTGTATCCATTATGGGTTTGGGGTTTATTATTACCATAAGGCTCATATATAAAATCCTAAGTATATAGCAGCCTATTTTAAGTTGATAGTCACTTATGTTCAAACATATTCTAAAAAAAGACAAAAAAAAAGTCTTTCTTTTGTTTTTACTCCCTCTTCCACATTTTAATAATGCTGTCATAATTTGCATCTTTTTATAATAATTTTCTAATGTCAATTATGGCCTCTTATTTTCCACTTAAAGAAGTGTCTTTAGAATTTTTATGAGGCTGGTTTAGTGACATTCCCTTCTTCTTTTGACCATCAACTGAAAGTTGAACAAATTATAATTTCTATATCCTCTTCCTTTCAAATCAGAACTTTCTCTACATTAGATACTGTTCCTTCCCAAGGTAGAATTTTCTATCCTTCTTTCTCTGAGCTATAATGTCAGATGGCTACCAGGAAATGAGAGATATGAGAATGAGGAATAAAAAACACACACGATTTAATATTTTCAAGATATTATCTCATATACATTTGTGTTTGCATCAGAGAAGGTCAGTGCTCTCAAGGATCCCCTTTTTTTTTTTTCATTTGAAGTTTTGTCTACTTCGGAAGGAATTGGCCTGATTTATATTTTGCCTGTTCTATGAGGAGTCACATATGGAGTACTGAATAAAAGAAGCCATGCCACATTTCTGATTTATGTCTATGGTGTTTTCATGTCCTTTTATAAGTGGACGCCAAAGGAAAGTCCTCTGGCTGACCCTCCTTTACTCCAGCTTTGCCTAGATCATAACTTCTCTGATACAAGAGATTTAGCAATTGCTAAAGAAAAAAATAGACATTCTCCCTACTGTAGTAAAATGAATTGATAAAAGGAAGCATTTTGGAAAGAAAGTGAATAGCCATCCAAAGCATTTCTGCCAAGAAAAAAATACTTACAGATTTGTCTATTGATGGGATGCTCTAGCCCTTGATTACAATCTGGCTTGTATTGGTCTCTAAACACTTCCCATGAATTCACACTGTTGGGCATGAAAGGATTAAGTGTTACATCATGAGCACCTATTGCCTGAACACCTCTAATGATCCTACATAGAAAAGGTTCCACACCTTGCAAATGGAGGGACTGGGCACTGCCTCACCTCCCTCCACAGTTTCCTAGTTTTGACCCTAGCCTCATGACCACACCTGTGTGCCACTGTGCACACAGTGCACACTGTCTTCTCCTCTCCCACATCATTCCTTTCGCATATCATTCCTGCCATCATTCTGCTAACTCCCTGTCCTACATCAGACCATGACCACATCTGTCCTTAAGCCTAGTTGCCTAGGTCCAGTGGTTTACTCTCAATATCTGCCTGCCTGATTTTGCTTGGTTCACTTTGTGGAAGCCCCAACTCTTTCCTAAGCTAAACCTCAATTTTAATGACTTCTATTTCTGGTGCACATCTGACTGGTTCAAGCACACAGGGAAAAGTGTGAAGGCAGGTGGGGGCCAAGGGCAAGAAATAGCCCAGTTCTATTCTCAATAATATAAAATCCTGCCGCTGTATTCACACCACCTTGTAGTGGTGCTCATGGTTGCTCTGATATTCTATATCATTCTAGTGTTCTGTACCAAGCACTCCAATCTTGACTTGGCAGTTTAGATAAGAAGTATAAATTTCAACTAACAATGCATCCATTCAGTCAATGAAATACCTGCAAATTCAAACTGTTGATGGATAAGTTACTCATCCTCTTGGATATCCCAACTCCTGTAAAGGTAACTCTCAGATAAAAGAATTGTACATCTTATTTTATTTCACTGCATCACATGAAATAGGGTCTTAGAGGCTCCACAGTAGGGTGATATTTTCTTCCCCCATAGATGGCCCAGTAAGTTTGGTTGAAGGAGTAACAAACCATTCTGTGAACTCTTCCACATAGCCCTGGACCTGATCTGTTTTCTTTCTATCCATGATACCTGTTCTTTCTGGTCCACCCACAGACTTTGTCCTTCATTTAGGTCTCCTTTTGTCTCTTTTACTTGGCTATCTCACATGATTCCAAGCTCAGCCTTGCTTGGATGACTCTCAAGGACTACACAAATGAAATGCCATTTGCTGATACTTCCTTCCAGATCACAGACAAAGCTGGTGGTTGAAAAATACCCAGGTCCTGCCAAGCATCTTCATGCCCCAGTGCAGCCCACAGCTTGGGCAGCTCAAATCTTGGCTTAGGACTTATAAAGAATTGTGCTAGTTATTACAATCTAGAAGAAGGTCATTATCCAAGTGTCTTTTTAATATTTTGCTATTATTCAAACATGGAAATAATATTAGTTCCATGTTTAAAGTGGGAAATGCCTAGGATATGTTTTATGAACTGCTCAATGGCTTCTGAGGTTATCTTTATTTTAAACATGTTTCCAGGGTAAAGATAAAAAGACAAGGACTTGCCCTCTGAATTTTCTATAATGTACCACTTATCAGTTATAAAAAAGCTTATCTTGGTATGTTTGCACACATCTCTTTTTTTAACATTTATTTATCTTTGAGAGACAAAAACAGAGTGCAAGTGGGGGAGAGGCAGAGAGAAGGAGACACAGAACCTGAAGCAGGCTCCAGGCTCTGAGTTGTCAGCACAGAGCCCAATGCGTGGCTTGAACCCACGGACCGTGAGATCATGACCTGAGCCAAAGTCAGACACTTAACCGACTGAGCCACCCAGCCCCCCCAGGTTTACACACATCTTACCTGTGGTTTATGCTTGCATATATGCTCACATGTACAAGTGTGTATGTGTGTGTGTGTGTGTGTGTGCGCGCATATCCTGCTCTGCCAAATATATGCTAATAGGTGATGGGTAGCTAGATGGTTTCTGGTTTTGTTCTTTGGACTTTAATCACTGAAAATCATCCTGGGGTTATAGTGAGTGCTTCTGAAAAAGGACTTTAATCATGAAAAACATGATCTGATTTAATTGACCAGAAAGCTCATCAATTTCTGCTGTTCCATCTATTGATTAATAACAAAACAATACTAGCTATCTGTGAGCAAAGGAGACTTACTGAGTAAAGCATGGTAAGTAAAAGTACTAAAAAAATCTTCTAATTCTTTACAGACCCAAAACCCCTCAATTGTCACTCAAAAATAGGGAAGGAAAAAAATAAAAGGCAGGCATAGAGAAAGGAATATGAACATGAAGTTCATTTGAAATATTTTTGTTCCCAAAATATATTTTGAACTAAGAGAACAAAAATTAAGGGGTGAGAGACTGAGCTACCAGGGGAAAATAAAACTACTCAGTGGTTTGATAAAGAAACAGGAATATTTTCCTTTAGAAAATTTCCTTCCACAGTTTTTGGCAGCTGGAAAACATATGTGATAAAACAAAGACATAACTGAGCCAACAGGGGATTTAAGTCTAATCAGATTTAGGAAAAGCCAAATTGTCTCTGGAGTGGAGACGGGGAAGGAAGAAGTTTTATAGAGCACAATGGGAGAAGATTATTTACTTCTCTCTGGAACATTGATGAGCTACCAGGTAATGAAATTTTTATTGCAATATTTACTACAAACTGGCTTTATTTCCTGCATCTATATTTTAGCTTTGCTGAATACCTCTGCTGCCTTATCTTGTTTGGCATTGTGGTCCTTACAGTCTCTCCCATGCCATCCTCTCTTCCATTATTCTCTTTCCAACCAGCACTATTACTATTCACTTGTCCTTTCCTTTGTTCATCAGTTTCTTAAGATGAAACTCTGAAATATTTCCCTGACTTTCTAGGTTGTTCCCACTCCCTCTTCCTTTCTTGCTGTCAGCATCTGAGCTTGAGGTAGACCCCTTTTCTGTGTATATCAGAATAGAACTACCTCTCCATTCCTGTCTCCCACCACTATTGCTGGATAGTGAGCTCTGGGCTCTGGAACAGCATCTCTAGCTGCTATTCTGATTTCAAACTGCGTGTCCTGCTGACATGTTCAGTTCAACATATCCAAAACCAAACTCATTATCTCCCTCCCAAACCAGCTCCTCTTCCTAATTTCCCTGCTTCCAGTAAGCAGGCATCTACAGCTCAAAGTGTTTCTTCAACTCCCACATTCAATCAATCGCTTCTGCACTGATTCTCATGCCTGTTCCTTTCTTCTCATCCCCTCTGCCCCCACACTAGTTCAGAGCCTCATCACTCTTTGCCTGGCCTACTGGGAAAACTACCCCATTGATCTCTCTGCCTCCACCCACTCCAGTCCATCCTACACACAGCTACCTGATTAATCATCCTGAAATACAGTCCCAATCTCCTTGTCCACCCCCAGTTATAAAACTTTAAAACACCTCACTGTCTTTGGAATTAAGCACAAACACTTCATCCTGCTACTCAAGTAACTTTACAGTGGAATTTTAACTCATCTGTTTAGATTTATCCATCACTGATGTCTATTGTCCAACTAAACCTATGTAACAAGGAAGAAATCAAGAAAGATCCAGAATTAATTAGGCTTTTGCCTAGAAGTTCAGGCATGCATATTATTCATGGGTAGGGGTTTGGGAAGGTTAGGAAGTGGCCTAAAGGCAAAGAGGATTGTCCAAGACAAGACCTGCCAATTTCATAGTTCTTTCCACAGCTCATTACTCTGTAAATAGTAGATGCTCCATGAATTCTTGCTAAGCAACTTGCTTTTACTGCATTTTAAGCTAGGATTTTACATTTGGACAAATCTCAACCAAAGAGCAGATGTTTTCTTATGCTTTTCTAAATCAGTGTAGCTTATTATTCTCAGTTTTCTGTTAATATAAACTCTGCTACAAATACATTCCCCAGGCTAGAACTCAGCTATATTTTTGATGGGAAAGAAGGAACAAATTTCATTGCAGCCAGATTTTTTTCTTTCATCTCTCAGCTAATAATGCATCTATCCAGTCAATGAGAAGTCTGCAGAGTCAGACTGTATGTTAGTAATGCTGTTGGGTATTTAGATTCCCATAAATATGATTCTAATACAACGGCAACAACAACAACAACAACAAATTCCCAGGGTTGTAAGTGTTCTGCAACATGAAAAAACTTTTTTACAGACTTTATAGACTTTTCTCTGCACAACTATTTTTTTAACCGGGCAAAGAAGGTACAATGGAAGGGTTGGCAAATTTGTCTATAAAGGGATAATTTAGTAAATATTTTAGGCTTGTGGGACATGTAATCTTTGTCTCATCCACTCAATTCTACCTTTATAGCATAAGAGCAGCCACAGACAGTCCATAAAGGTATGGGGTGTCTGTGTCCCAATAAAATGTTAGTTATGGACACTGAAATTTGGATTTCATCTAATTTTTACGTGTTGAAAAATATCATTCTTATTCTGACTTTTTTTTTGGCCATTTAAGAGTGGGAAAACATATTCCTATCTTATGAGCCATACAAAAAAAGGAAATGGGCTGGATTTGGCTCATGGGCCATAGAACTCCTAGTGTAGTGCTATCCTCATTCTATAGATGAGATTCTATAGCTCAAAAGTTTAAATAACTTGTCTGAAATTGCTCAATATGGCATCAGAATAATTAGTGAAAGTTTAGGCCACATTATGTGACCAGAATTCTAGTTTCCTCACTCTATAACAATGGCTCCCTGCATTTAGAAACATCTGAGTGGCTGCTCATTCCTCCAAGCAATGAACACTCCATCCAACATGAGGAAGAGTATCTGAAACAAGACAAAGAACCACAAAATTTCATCTTTCCCAAAGGGTGCATGAGCAGTCTCTGACATTTCCCCTTGAACTAAAGAACTCTTGTGTGGGTTTATATTGACAAGGACTCTCTCCTTGTCCAGGCTTTAGTCTGGTTCTTCTGAACCCTCTTCCTGACTAGGCTTCATTCTTAGCCTGTAGTCCTTAGCCTCCTGTGCCCAGTTTTATAAAGAATTATTGTTATTATTATTAAAAGAAGAAGGAGGAGGAGGAGGAAAAGAAAGAAGAAGAAGAAGAAGAAGAAGAAGAAGAAGAAAAAGAAGAAGAAGAAGGAGGAGGAGGAAGAGGAAGAAGAAGAAGGAGAAGAAGGAGGAGGAGGAGGAGAAGGGATGTTGTACTATGCACAGGACTTACCTATCCTCTTGGGATGAAGATAGTGCTCCCAAAGGAGGGAAGACACACATATCCATGCCCTACAAAATGGACTAGGTGGTAAAGGCACCACACAGAGCCCTGACTTTGGCCAGAAGACTGTCTCCTCAAAATTACCACTGTGGTGGTAGAAAGTAAGCATTCGAAGGGGACAGCAGCAGGGGTGACTGGGAGAGTGCTCACCAGTTAATATCATGTTGGGTGACAGAGATGTTACCAGAGGAGGAAATTGGGAGACTAGGATTCCAGAAACACACTGATCCTGAGGGTTTTTCTGGACAGTATAGATTTTATTGCCCTTGTTCATATGTTACACTATACTGTGAAAGCATGCTTTGGTGACATGAGCAAGTCACTGATATTCTTCACTTGACAGCTTATGTCAACAGAAACTAGGCTCTCTAGAGAGGAATGGACTCCCAGACTGTAGACTTTTCACATACAAAGAATTAATTTCTTGAAACGTGTCTTGCTTGGTCCCCAGATTACTACCAGTTGTGGTCATGGAATTATTATAGAAGTCAGAACTAGTCAGATCACCTGGAAAAGCATCTAGATTATTCAAGTCTACAGATCTCCCTTCATTTGTTTCAGTCTTAATTTTAGAATATTTTTCTTGACTCAATCTAAGATGGTGGCACTACTGCCACTAACTCATTTTATTATCCACTCCTACTTTGGGCTGAAGCCCTTTACAGGGTGTATCACCAGGACCATCTCTGCTTAGCAGATGTCTAAAAAGCATGTTGTTTTCCTTCTTCTTAGGACTTAGCTGTTCCTACTTCACATTTCAGAGCTTTTGGTGAAGATACCATCTTCCAAGAAACTATTCAAATATGAAAAATAATCCTCCAAAAACAGGTTTCCCTAGACTATACTCTCAGCCTTTTCTGTTTTAAAGACTTTACCTTCCTGCTAATAGCAAACTTGTGTCAAGTAGCACAGATATAAATTTTTAAAGTTCAGGAAATGAGTTCTAACCAATAAAGATCTTAGTGACATTCAGTGACCGATATCAGGACAGTGCACTATTGTGCAGTGCCAGTTCATAGAGACTGGCAATATTATTTTAATAAGGAAAAATTCTTGAATGTGTTTCAAGAAAGAATAAGTGGATTTGGGTGACAGGGTTATGTGTAGGTGCACATGAGTCTGGGAATGGAGAGGAGTGGAGATGGTGTGATCCTTCTGTTGTGTCCACAAGGTCCTCTAATTAACCTTGAGTTTGCTTTCATCTGTGTCTCTCTGGACCTAAATGCTATCAACTCACTGGGAAAACTGAGGCGGTTGCTAGAATCCCCTGACTTTTTATTTCTGGCACAGATCTGACAAGAGATTGGTTTTCCCCTGTGTTGACCCTTCATCTTTTCTCTTGGTCAGAGTTTTATACTTGACTCTCATCTGCCCCAACTCACACTTGGACCCAAAGCCTGTTCTCCTCCAGACAGGCCCACCCCTCACCCTCAGTTGCAGAAGGGTCTGGTCAGACTCCTGCCCTCCATTGCACTCATTGGTTCCCTCCTTACCTAAGAATTTGCAACCTTCTCCTGTCAGGTAACTGAGGTGTGAACATTCTTGTCCATCTAACTTAGACTATATTAGGGCCTGAGGGCAGGCACCAGTCTTTCCAAGTGGATGATAGTACTACAGATGTTCAATAAATACAAATTTTATAAAGCTTTTAATTGCATTGTGCTCTTATTCCCCCGTCTGGTAAGTTGCTGGTGATGCTTACAGGAAAAAGGAAACACTAACATTCTACCTGTTTGAAGGAAAATTGAAGCAACAGGTAGGAAGTCAACACAATAGGGCTTTAGAATATACATGGATTAACTGACCTACATTTTAACAATACATGTAGAAGTCCTCCACTGTGCTTCCTAATACCTTAGTACTCTGTGCTCTATGCTCTCCCTGAAGGATGTTTATATGGACAATTCCTACACACACATTCATTATATTAGTGACCGTTACATTTTTTCCCATTATTTCATCACTCCCTGTGAGATATTCAAATAATCACAATAAGTTCTGTTGAACAGGAACTCAAATGATGACCCCATTAGGGTGAGAATACACACAATATAAGAAGGAAATACTAATTGGAGAAATAGCAAACAAGGAATGTAGATTTTAAGTGACATTTGGAATCTAAATCAAAATGACATCCTAAAGGATTTGGAGAGGGGGCCTGCTGGTCCTGTGATTGCTGTTGCTGATGTTAAAAGTCATGCTATGCAGCCCAGCAACTGCTGCTGTCTTTGGGGGAGCCAATTTAGGATTTGCTTCAGTAGCTGTAATTTAAGAGTAAGGGCATTGGGATTTGAGGCTGAGCACTCCACAAGCATAAAACCAAGGAGATTTCTATCCACATTGCAGAACCTATGGGCTCCCACCACAGCTTTTCTATTCTCTGTCATCTTTTTGCAATTAGAGAGCAGACCAAGTAGAAGGAAATGATCACCTACTAGACCCATCTGAAAATTATCAGCTCTGAGCCCCTGTGTTAGCTCTCTGAGCTTTTCTCCCTGGAGAAGGACTGGTAACTGGGCATTTCCAAGCACTGATTGAATCTCATTATCGCCAAAGTGGTTCTGTAGTTCAATTTTATCCACCCCATTTCACAGATGGCCAAATTAAGGTCCGGTGAGGTTAAGGAGCTGGTACAGTCTCATAGCAACTGAATTTCAAAGTCCTTGAGCTAGAGATTAAGGTCTGCCCTTTTTACCCCAGAAGCCATTTTCTCTCTCTCTCATCAAAATATTGTGACAGAATCAGAGTTAAATAAAAAATGTGGTATGAGTCTTAGGGCTCTGAATAAAATGCGCTGCAGAATCCATGTGAGATTTGGTAGCTAATGCTTTTTAGCAAACTATTGAAAACAGACTCTTCTGACTCTGGCTAGTTCTGGGATAAAACTATTTCCCTTATCCTCTGCAATCCTTTACCATTTTTGTGAAGTACCTCATATCTAAATAATATTTCATATAGCTCTGACAATATTAACCCTTTCCCTCCATTATTCTAGTCTCACCATGATGAAGGAGAAAACATTTCTTACCAGTCACAGCTTAGAAACTTGTTGAGTGCTGTTCAGTGCAGTAAGGCAGAGATTTCGGTATCCCTCTGTCTGCTTGAACATTGAGGATGATGAACTGAATACTATTAAAAATTTCACATCATTTGCTCTTATCAGTTACCTCACCTCCAAAATAAGCTTCCAACCACATTTGTGAAGTTCCACAGAGTTTCCTGAAGGTTAGATTTGATGGTATATGAATGTGATTTAGCAGCACTAAGTTAAATCTGGCAAACATTAAGTGTCTGTTCAATGTTGGCTATTATTTTTTTGTTGTTAAAAAATATCCATACCTATAATGAATCTTTAGTGTAATACAGTAGAAAGAGAATAAAGTTAGAGTTAATGCAGAGACTTAGGCTCTAGATGTGGATCTACCATTGATGGCTCATTTTTGTGTCTCCAAAAGACCTCCTTCCTCTCTCTCATGTGGGTACCAATACTTGTTCAGTCTCCTCAAATTTATAGGGAGAATCAAATATGCTCATATTTTTCAAGTACATTTTGAAACATTAAAAATCTATGCATGCAAGTGTGAGTAATTATTCCAGTCACTCTCATCACTAAGTCACTGCTATTGATAACAATGAGTTCATTGCCTTCAAATGGAACTGTGTGAGTCATGGTAGGGAGAATGTAGCAAACTCTGGCTTCAGAATTAAAATGGAGTTCAATCCCAGTTCTACTGCTGATTTGGTTTTGAGGCCTTGGAAAAGTCATTGGCATCTTGGATCCTTGATTTCCACATTTATTCAGTGGGTCTAAGAAAGCCTTTAATAACAGAGGTTTCCATAACTGCTAGGTTAGGGGTAAGACTCAGCCATCCCAGAATATGGATTAGGCAACACTACCTCTGTTTTCTTTCTGTGTCCTCTATTCACATCAGGCAGAGAGAAAATTTGAATCCAGTCTGTAACTTGGGCTTCAATATACGTAGACATGATTCTCTGACTGGATCCGTTTGGATGGAAGTCAGATTATAGGAAATGAATATTGAAAGAGAGAAGAATCTTAATAAGTGAAGAAGAATCACTACCAAGCACAACTAACCACTGAGTGAAAGAGGGTTAACACACCCTTTATTCTCCTGAAATGAAATTCAGAGCTAATAGAACCAGGCTATACATATAATGGGTTTTTTTAAGTCATTAATGGCTTACCTATAACGTGAAGGAGAAATAAGAAGGAAAGTAATTTATAATAAGATCATTTGCACTTTAGAAAATAAAAGCTGGGAGGTGATAACACTAGGAGAGTAAATGAAATAAGCAGAAGTTTATACTTTTGCATCCAATCCCGCCAGTACAACCCAGTTGACTCACAAATCTGTAACATTGGCACTCCACCCATCATCAGTGGTGCTGCTGTTGGTGATGTGATTTTCTGAAATAAACAGTCCTGATGATGTTCTGAACAAGACGAAATGTACTGTTTTCTCAATTTGTACAGTAGTTGTACTCTTAGAAAAATCAGTGTGTGTTAAATCTGTGCCCCCAAATGGTATCATAGTGCTAAAAAAAATGTATTTTGTCCCTAGGCTTAGATAATGATAGTCTTTCTTCATGTAATAAATGTCTAGGTGGACATTCCAGAGTTAGTGGGTACAGGACAATTCATTTGGGGCAGAACTGTCCCACACATTACAGAATTTCTAGTATCACTGCCCCAGTTCATAAAGAGCTTCCCTGGTCATTGTAATGGCCCAAACAGTGCCTTAAACTTCAAAAACACTCCCTAGGGGCTGGCACCATACCCACTGAGAACTACTGACCCAGTCAGTCAGTACAGTCTTAACAAAACAATAAACCATAGTAATCAAGTAACTTCATAATCTGTTCCTCTCTCTTGGCTCCTGTTTCATCCTAGAAATCCTAAACCTAAATCTCTTTCTGTCTCTAGCTGTAAATCAGAGTCTCCTTTTAGATTATGCTCTGACCACACTGAGATTCATATTTGGCAAGAATACTTTGCCTTTTCTCTGAATCTTTCACCTACAATTATCTGTTAATACCAGAACCTAATGCATCCGTAATTTTAGACCCATTTCATAGAGAAGACTGAGTAAATGAATGCAGACAACTCACCCAAAGCCATGCCACAACCTGTCTGCTGAGATTGACTTGAACCTATCTCTCAGGTCTGACCCCTGGACCCTGTTTTCTTCCCTCTTCCCTCCATAGCCCTGTGGCTTCATTACCCTTTTAAAGGAGTGGGTGGGGGAGCAGGTAACACCTCAATTGCTATTTTGCTCTATGATAACTAACTGCTCCAGGAAGAAATCAGTGGTGGAGGAGGAGACTCCTCACATGGGTTTCCATCCATCCAAGCTCTTGCCCTCCCTCCCTCATTTGCATGATTAATTACAACCTAGCTCTTAGAGAGAGCTGCTGGCCACCACCAGGGCTGCTGCTCCATTGAGAGCGAGTCTGTCGTTGAACCTGTTCTAGTGTTTGAGTGGATGATGAACACAACCCCAGATCTGACAAAGCAGGATTGGGCCACAGACTCATTAACCCCGGGACAAGCTGTGTGCTGTACTTCCTGTCTCCCTCCTTTGCAGAGATGTGGCAGGGAGTGTAATAAAAAGTAATGATGTGGAAGAGAGCATGCTGTTGCCTTCCATGGGTCAAGTCAGTACGATTTGTGCAAAGCCCTGACATTTTCACTCTTTTTTAGTACAAGAATACTGGGCTAAAAAAAAATAAAGTGCCCCCCTCCCCACTAAAAAAAGGAAAAAGAAGTAAAGGCACAAACCAGGGCCACTCGAAATGCTTTAAAATAGATCCTTTATGAACCATCCCAATATTTCACGAAGATTGCTTTTCAGAGTGAGAGAGGCAGCTTGTGGGGACTGCCACACGGTGCCACCTCTGTGAGTGACAATGGACTTGCTCTTCTTAAACACTGTGGGCCATTCTCATGAGCAGCTATATATCAGCTTTCACTTTTGGAAAAGCCATTTTCTAATGGGGCAGGTGGGTCCTTGCTTATTCTGATAAAGAGACCTATCATTTCATGAAGTGATTCAAAGGATTTATTCAGTGTTTTCAGAAGGAGAAGGGCACAGTGCCCACTTGGGAACACACATCAGGCCGTAGGTAAAGATGATGGCAGTTTATAAAAACACTTTCAATGCTTCCAAATGACTGATGTATTCCTGAGGGCTCTGAAAATGATAAGTGGAACTTTGCAGACTCCAAATTGTAATGATTGTGGCTGGGACCTCCTTAGATAGAAAATGAGTCTTTTAAAGGCTTGACTGCAGGGCTTATTCAGATGTTATCATCACCTAGATGGTAGTCTAGCATCTGAATGCTAACAGAACATGCTATTTGCAACATTAGGAAAGTTAAATAATCTCTCCACTTATTTTCATGCCTTCATAAGGTTACTGGGAGAATGTTATAAGTTACAAATGGCTGACATGTGGACAACACTATGCAGTAACAATGAGGAAAGCTAAGACACCATTAGAGGCTGATTGATGTAGGGCAGACACAATAGAAATACGGCTCTAAACATTTTCATTTGAGGAGTATAAAGAAGCCTTACCTACCCCCAAATCTCCCTAGTTTGGGTTGTCATTATCAGTGATATTGTTAATAGCTTACAATTGCTTAGTGACATCTAGTTTAGAAAGCCCTCGTTTTAATCTTATTTAACTCACCCTAAAATTCTACGAAGTTATCTGTTATGATACTGATAGGTAAAAATCTCCCATCTTTAAATTAAGGCATATGTTTCTAAAATCCCCCCTTTTGAATTTTTAGCAAGACCAACATTGGTGGAAATTTAACATTGGCCATGAAGGTAGCACATTATGATCAAGATTTATTTCTCTGTTTACTATGCTCATGCTCACCCTATAAAAGAAATGGAACTGAGATTGTTTTTTAATCCAATAGGGAATGTTCCAAGGGCAATGATCTTAGAATAACACAGTCTTATTTTTAGCCATGAACATTATGTTTTTAGGCTGAAGATTTATTGCATTCATTCATTCAACAAATACTTGTTGAGCACCCATGCCAGGCACCTTGCCAGGCAGTAGGGACACAATGGTCAACATTTTTGTTCAAATATCCACAATATATTGTACCATCATACTAAACCAGACAGAAAAAGAAGGTTAAGAAAAATAAGGTCAGGCTGTTTTAAAGATATTGAAAATAAACCTAATCAGCAGGATCTAGTGATAAATGAAGCCATTCAACAGAAGGCTGCAATACATAAAGTGTTACCATAATAGGTACATAAAGATGCATTTTTTAACAAGGTGGCAACTAAAGCATTTGAAATAAAATGGCAGGGATATAGGAAGGGAACATGAGAAAAGAAAATATCTTGATGCCATTCTAGACTTCTCTCTTCTTCCCCTAACCCCTGACCCAGCCAGCCAATCCTTGTTCCAATGATCGTCCATTTATTGGCCTCCTGACCTCAAATCTGATGAACGCATTCAACCCATTCTTTCCAGCTTAGTCAATCACACTGAACATATGTAATATGGCCATCCTTGGAAAGAGTGATCTGCCAAGGTCAAACGAGCCCTTGTTTGACTGTGAATATCTGTGGCCAGCAGATCCACTTTCAGATCATGATCTTTTTGATTTCTTGGCTATAAAGGTAATTAAGGACTATATATAGTACTTTTCAGGGTCATCCTACATATTAGACATGTCAGTTACCCTGAGACTGTGCCAGATCACAATCCTCAGAAGGGCTCTCAGCTTCTAAACCTCCTGGACCATGTTGGACCCAAAGACACATTTACAAATATTTGCATACCATTGCCCCTAGTTTAGGGAGGAATTGGGGATCCAATCCAGGACCCTGTCACTCAATACCCTTGTGGTCTCAAGCAGATTATTTCACCTAGCTTGGCCTCTTTTTCCTCATCTATAAAGCAGATAAACCTCTGCTACCCTAAGACCATCACGAAGATTAAATATGGTGATCCTTGGGAGAGTGCTTTTACCGGAACTTGGCATTCAGGAGTTTGCCAGACATGAGTATAGTACCTATCCCCCCACATCCCCTCTGGAGAGAAACTGGCTCCCTACAGCCCCCTACTATCTAATGTCTATGTTGGTGATCTGAGCCCCCACCTTCTACTCATCCACAAGGACATAGTCACCTGACCCAAAAACAGGCAATGCATAGGCTAGTCACCAACCATGACCAACTGGCCTGGCTCAAAAACAAACAAATTAGTAAATTGGGCTGATGAAATTCCTTTCTTTGGAATTTAGATGTAAAGAAAGGGAAGCCTGCAGCAGTTAACAAGGAAGAAGACAAAGTTAAAAGGAAGCTAAATGTTTTGGTGGTACGTCAAGGCAAAATTATGGGTCGACATAACTTATGAGCAAAGCAGAAAATACGTAGAGTGGAAGCCGAGAAAGGCAGCTGTAGAAAGAGGAGAACAAAGCAGACGTGCAAAAAAAGAGAAAGACTTTGAGGAAAGGGCACAACTTTCTCTCAGTTCTCAAGCTTTCTGATCTGATTCTATTTCTGGTCTATGGGAATCCTTAAAAGAATAGCCCTTTTTATTGAGATAACTCGGGTAGAGCAAAAGAGATCTAATGAGTCCCTTGATAAATGTTAGTTCCCTTGCCTTATTTACTTACCTTTTTAGTTATTTGTCCTGTCGTTTATTTATTCAGTCATCCATTCATTAATTTATTAAGTTAAATAATTTTTTGACTACCTACTCTGTGCCAGATACATCCTATCGCCATATTTGTCCTAAGAGCTGAATTTGTATCTTGCGGGAATGATAGATTATATGTATCTAGGCATTGACGAGGGAGATGAGAAACACATAGGAGTGACTGGAATGGTGAAGGTGATATTTGGTGAATTAGTGGAAGGCTCATTGAACTGCTCAATGAAGGAACTGCCCTCTCTAATTCAGCTCGGCCCAGCTAGTTCAAGCGTCAGCCCCAGACCCAGAGCAAACAACAGGCTAAGATCTGAAATTGCTCCTTTTATGCCTCTCCCAACATGCCCAACCTCATAGGGTGCAGGGGAGGGATCTTGCACAACATCTCCTCCTGATCCTGCCCTCTATGGCTCATGAAATGTGTTTCTTTTTCCCCTGCTCATTCCCAAGCCTCTCTCGTATACCATCATCTGTCACAGGGATGTTGACAGCTCAGAATAAACCAGCTTTAATTCTATGGGTTATTTTCCTCTGTCAGCTTGAAAAAAGAAAAAAAGGAAAAGAAGTCTGCTCTCCTTGAAGGAAGGTAAAGAACCAGAGGCATAAAGAGACAATGTCAGAGATCTCGGGGCAGTCAGCTTGTCTGAAGGGTTCTGTAAGCTCAGGTTCACATTAGTGTCCAAATGTTAAACAAACAAACAGATGGCTTGTCTTGTGGATGTTTATTAGTTTCACGGCTCTGCACTGGCCGTGTTTTAAAAGCACTGCTGCTGAGAACAGAGTATACATCATGCTTCTACCCTGCAGATGTCTGGAGTCAGCCCATCTAGGTCAGGGACTCCAACCTGGTTCTTCAGAAAGGGGAGTGGGAGTAGGTAGCCTGTTTTCAGTACTTCCAAAGCCTAACAGATACTGCCTATGTATCCACAATAAGACAGAACAAGCCGCCAAAGCATCCAACCTCTTCAGTTCTGGCTGGAATGGTATTAGCTCAGGCTGGTTGTGTTTGTCACTTCCCACTAACATGACTTGGCCATCAGGGGTCTCTCTGCTTCATACCAAATAGGCAATAAACTCAGTTGTTTGATTAAATAAAGATAATTTGTTGCATAGGTGAAAATCTTTCAAATACTGGATGGAGACGATGAAAGGTGAGGTTGGCAGGGAGACAGATGGGAATAATCTCCCAAGACTTTATTGCTAGAGCATTTCAGCTTTTCTGCATTCAGGCCGTGAAAAGTACCCTCAAGGGGTTCCTGCAGTGGAAACACTCAGACTTTCCTGTAGGGGAAGAGTGAGGTTAATGGTTCATACTCTTACCCTCCGGCCTGTTTTAAAAGGTCAAATCGTAACACCACCAAGGCCGGGCTGGGTCCCAATCAGATTGCTGAAAGGCTGAATCTTTTAAAAGAGGAAAGAGGGTGAAGAATGGAATATTGTCAGTAGGGAAATGTATTCCTGGCAGGCCACGAAGTGTTAAATCCGCTGTTGGATTCTCTGCCTCATATTTGTTTAATGCATCTTGCTGATGGAGCCATCAGGAGCCAGGCAGCAACAGCACGCAATTACCAGCTGGTCCTGAGGTGGAGGGAGCCTTCCCAACAGTAGATGGCAGCACAAGCCTGTGTTTGAAGCAGAAGCTCCGCTCTAGGGCAGCAGCATCCCACCCGCCCCAAGGGGTTTTTATTCCCCTTGAATTTTAACCAATTGTGTTGCATCTTTTGTCTCCAAAAGGACAGAAATAGGTTTCCTCTCTCTCTCTAATTAAGTTTCCTTTTGTTCTAGCTCTGCTAAAAAGAGGAAAGAGCCCTATTTCAAGGGTTGACCTGCTTGAAACTTCTATTAAGTGGGCCAAATAATTATACCCCAAAGACAAACCTGTTCTGTGCAAACTACTCAGGAGCAACGCCTGTGCTAGTTAACCCACTGACATGCCTCTGGGGAGCAGTCATCTGCCCTGGGGGTGTTTTGGCCTTCTATTCCAAACCCCAATTGTTAAACAAGAATCTTCTGCTGTTACCAACCCCCCCCAAGACTGCTTAGCATATTTTAAAAGGGGATAAATTTGCCTTTTGGCTTCAAGGCCCCATTCCTAGATTCTCAATTGCCTATTTTCAAGTAATAATATCACCTATTGAGGACAAATATCCTCAAGTGTGCATTCAGTTATTTGTTCAATAAATAAGCAATATTACCATTCTCACAGTCTTCCTTCCATGACTGCCTGTTGCTCATGACAGCAGCCCCCAAAAGCAATGATAAGTCCCCAGCCATGGCTCTCTCCAGCTTCCGGAGAGGATGTGTGCCTGTGACTACACTCTGCTTAAAGCACTCTTCTCCATCCCTTCACTTGGCTAATGTCACTATGTTCTCCACTTCTCAATCTATCACTTTCTTTGGTAGCTCTGGCAATCGTCAAGGTCAAGTCCAGATAAGATACCTTCCATAACACCCTGAACTGGCATCATTATCGTCTTTTTAACATCATATAGTAGCTACATGTTGATGAATCAGTATCTATCCCCCTCCCCAAAGAATATAAGCTTCTCAAGTGCAATCAATGGCTTACTTTACCCTATAGTCCGTAGCATGAAGGCGCTTAATCAATACTTCTTGAATTAGATAATCGTAGAACTAAAAACATAGTGAAACTTGTAAACTTACTTTTTCTTTCTGCATATATTTTAAGAAATATTTTTATTTTGGTTACCGATTTTCAGCCTTTACATTTATTCTCTTACCTCCTAATTTTGTATTCTTTTATGTAAATGTAATTATATATGCAATGCAACGTGAAGTCTAGCTTGCCTACAATTACTTTAGGAGAATCTGCTGTGACCTTTATCCTTCTGCGGTGAATTAAGAACAATTGTGTTGTGGCTCTTGCTTTAAAAGATCCAGTCGCCACGGACATCTGGCTTAGGGGGCAGATCTAGATGGTATCGCCTAATTTTGCCAGTTTAAAATTACAGAGTTATCAGACCATTTAAAAAGCAGCAAACTTTAAAATTGATAATAATAAAGTGGCCAACATCTAATTTGGAGACTTAAAAAGTCTCAGCGTCTGTATTTTTTACCCTGCTTTGCCACAAGGGAGGGTCAATAGTTTACCTTCCTAAATTGATTGCCGTTAAAAAAAAAAAAAAAAAAAAGGCATACATCTTAGGGGAAGCTATCAGCCTTGGGCTCTGGGCCCTACAAGTCGAGGTGGGATAGATTACTTTGGCCTGGATCCTGAGGCTGTGGACATTAGGATGGGAATGTTCTCCTAGAGCTTTGATGCTTCTGGCGAATACATTGGAGGTAAGAAGATAAATGGGTCTTGAGAATCGAGCAATTAAGGATAAAGGTTCTGACTGCTAGATTTGGTAACTCGGTTTAGCAGATACAGTGTGAACTGGCGAGGGCCGGGGAGGTGGGCGTGGGGGTGAGGGGTGGGGAGGTGATCCTCAGGGTGTTTACAGCTCAGGCCCCTAGTGCCGTGGGCTCCATACTGCAGCTGCCTGCTGAGTGACTCTGAGGAATGAAAGGTGGGTTCTGTTCCTTGTTTGGTGTTTTCTTATTTAAGCTAAGGTCTCCACTGCACGCTGGCCTGAGATACAGAATACCCTCTTGTACGAAGGACCACACGGTGGTGCTGCCGGCTTGCCTTCGGTTGAGTTTGAGTTGTGCTCAGTTTCAAACGCCCTCCCCCCCCCCCCCCCCCAACCCGGGGCTGTCATGGGAGTCATGAGAATAGAGGCCCAGTTTCCCTGCCCTTGGAATGCAGCTTGAGTGAGCAGGGAGAGGGGGGAAAAAAGATTATTTTGCTAGCTCTGGTGTGCTACAAGGCATTGTATTTTTCCATTTAAAAATGACGTGGTGAACTCTGAGGTATCTGAGAATCAGTGGGGTGCGGTGGCAGTGTTTGAACCACAGAGGCAGGGACTTAGGTTTGAATATTTCTCTGCCAACTTTGTGAGACCTGGGGCAAAGCATTTAGCCTTTCAATTTCCTTATCAGCAAAACTGATAAATATGCCTCACTTACAAGATTAGAGGAGGGTTTTAAAAATAACAAACGTCCACCTCCAACATTGGATGAATCTCAAAAGCACCATGTCAAGTCAGTCAACAAAAGGTCACATTTTGTGGCTCCACTAGGTGGCTGAGTCAGTTAGCCTCCGACTTCAGCTCAGGTCACTATCTCGTGGTTTGTGAGTTCAAGCCCTGAGTCCACAGCTCAGAGCCTGGAGCTGCTTCGGATTCTGTGTCTCCCTCTCTCTCTGCCCCTCCCCCGCTCACACTGTCTCTCTCTGTCAAAAATAAATAAACGTTAAAAAAAAATTTATAGTGTATATCCAGAATAGGCAATGGCATGGAGACAGAAAGGAGGTGAGTGGCTACCAGAGGTTGAGCAGATGGAGCGGGTGGGAAGGGACTGCTAATGCGTAGGGGTTTCTTTTGGAGGTAATGAAAATGTTCTAAAATGAGATAGTGATGCAGGTTGCACAGTTCTGTGAATATACAAAGTGAATTGTGCACTTCTAAAAAAATCAGCTCTCTTGTATGTGAATTTTATCTCACTAAAACTTTGTATTTTGTTGTTTAATGTTTTATTTATTTTTGAAAAAGAGCATGAGCAGCGTAAGAGCAGAGAGAGATCAGGGTGGGGGTGGCGGGACAGAGGATCCAAAGCGGGCTCCGTGCTGTCAGCACAGAGCCCATTGTAGGACTCGAACTCATGAACTGAGAGATCATGACCTGAGCCTGTTTTCAACCAACTAAGCCACCCAGGGGCCCCACAATAAAACTTTAAGAACATTAAGAAAAACTGTGTCGAGTATGTGTATGTGGCACATAATAGGTGCTAATAAATATCCTTACTTCCTCTTTTTTCACTGGGTTTTTCAATTTTTTAATTTTTTTTAATTGAGGTGTAATTGACCTATCACATCGTGTGGGTTTCAGGTGTGCAACATAGTGATTCAATACTTGCACATATTGTAAAATAACTAGTCAAAGCCACCTCCTTGTGTAGTTATAATTCTGTATCCTGAAACTTGACTGAATTTGTTTATTAGTTCTAGCCATTTTGGGGTGGCATCTTTATGGTTTTCTCCGTATGATAACATGTCAGCAAAGAGTGGCATTTTTATGTTTTCGTATCAAATTCAGATGCCTTTCTTTTTTTTTGTTTTAACTTCTTTCCTGCCTAACTGCTCTGGCTAGGACTTTCACTAGGGTGACTAAAATTGTCGAGAGTGGGCATCCTTGTCATGTTCCTGATTTTATTTAATTTTTTTAATGTTTATTTCTTTTTGAGAAAGAGACAGAGTGCAAGTGGGGGAGGGGCAGAGAGTGAGGGAGACTTAGAGTCCAAAGCGGGCTCCAGGCTCTGAGCTGTCAGCACAGAGCCTGATGAATGGCTCGAACTCATGAACCGCTGGATCATGACCTGAGCCAAAGTCAGACACTCAACCAACCCAGCCACCCAGGTGCCCCTTGTGTTCCTGATTTTAAAGGAAAAGTTTTCAGCTTTTCACCATTGAGTATGATGTTAGCTGTGGGTTTGTCATATATGGTCCTTATTATGCTGAGGTATGTTTGCTCTATACCCACCTTGTTGAGTTTTTATCATAAATGGATTTTGAACTGTTATGGAAACAGGCTGGAACGCTGGAGGAAAAACCGAGCAGCACTCAGAGATCTTGGTGGATTGGAGATTTATTTAACACTGGCGGGCTCAGAGGAGACCATTTCTCCAAAGATCTGAGCCCTGAGCACAAGCGTGGGAGGCAATTTATAGTCTGTTACCTCCGCATTCCGCATTAGTAGTAATTTGGCTCACTCGGCAAGCAGGGCAGGAAGAAGAACCTGGAAGAGGGGTCTCTAAGCTAGAAACTAGAGCTTGTTTTAGTCCCATCGGCCATCTTATGGTGCAGAACTTTACTTATTTTCCCAACAGAACAACTTACTTTTCCATATAATTGTGGATCCAATCTATTATTTTTTGAGAACTCTCATTCACTTGAATTTCAATATATTGCTTTGTTTTCAACGGGGGGATTATAATTAGAAAATATGGAGAATTGTGTAAATCACTAAGTCACGGTATCATCTGTATTATGTTTGTGTCTGTATTATCATCTGTATTATGAATGTGTCATGGTATCATCTGTATTATGGTTTTCTGTAGGGGAAAATTGCCTGAGTATCACCGCTTACAGGGTCAAGTTTAAATACCCTTGTTGGCATTTGAGTTATTCTAAAACCTGGGCTTATTTTACCTACCACCTTTCCTGCCCAGTTAGTACTCTGCTCCCCCATCAGGTATGTCACTCACTTTTCCAGATTTATGCCAGTCTCCTCTCACTTTTGTGACTTATTCTGACCACCTGACTTAGGATGATGACCCTGGTATCTCTATTCATGCAGTTCCTGCTTAGCCACACAAATGCGCTCAAGTCCCCTCTCTGTTAGGAAGTTTCTCCCCACCATTGAAACCCATGCTGATTCCCCAATTCCAAAATTCTTTTTAATGTTTATTTAGTTTTGAGAGAAAGAGAGAGACTGAGAGAGAAAGAAAGGGAAACAGAGAGTGGGGGAGAGAAAGAGACCGAAGGGGACACAGAATCTAAAGCAGGCTCCAGGCTCTGAACTTTCAGCTCTCACCACAGAGCCCAATGCAGGGCTGGAACCCATGAACTGTGAGATCATGACCTGAGCTGAAGTCGGACGCTTAACAGACTGAGCCACCCAGGAGCCCTCGATTCCCCATCTCTAAAAGCCTACCCTTGAGAGGATCTGTATCCAGGGACCATGACTTCTGAAATCAAGATCACAACGAGGTTAAAGTGGGCAATGCTAGGAAAACAGGCTTTATGCTAACTGAAAGTATAAACTTTACATTCTGTTTTTTCTCTAATTATTTCTAGTTTATAAGCATATTCCTTCCAACCAAAACATAAGCTACTCAAAGAAAACTTTATGTTATATGTCTCTGATATCTTGCAAAGTTCCTGATGTGATCCTAGGAATACAGTTAACACTGCATAAATTGGTTTGTATAGAGTGGGTCACTCCATAAGCTACTGATTAATAACACAAAATTAATAATAAAAAATCTATTTCACCTATTCCAAGTCTCAGCCTTATCATAAGAGTTGGACCTAAGAATCCAAGAGATCCCAGGCCGCTGTCACTTCCTAATACAGGGAGGACTTTAGGCTAGCCCTTTAATAGGGATTCGGTGTTTCCCTGAGGGCAACACTCAAAGCAGGACTTTATTTTTATGTTTTTAATGTTTATTTATTTTTGAGAGAGAGAGAGTGAGCTGGGGAGGGACAGAGGATCTGAAGCAGGCTCTGTGCTGACAGCAGAGAGCCTGACATGAGGCTTAAATTCACCAACCATGAGATCATGACCTGAGCAGAAGTTGGACACTTAACTGACTGAGCCGCCCAGGCGCCCAGAAAGCAGGACTTTAAAAGCAAGGAATGAAACTACACTGGATTCTGGGGATCCAGACCAGACAGCCACTGACAATAATTTTCCCCATCCCTGCCCCACATCGTATATACTGCAAAACCGTGTCTGATCTAGGCATTGGCCAAATAACCCTGCCTGTTAGTGGGATAGTCACTTAATTCTGCTCCATTTCCTGAGCATTCAACCAGAGGAAGATGTAAGTGCTATGCCTGTGTTTCTAGATAGCTCACAAATTAAAAACCAGAAGGTTTTCTGCAGTTTCCAAAGCAAAACCAGAAAAACTGAAAGATGACTGATAGGATTAATACATTTATTGGCATTAGGACATTGTTATTTTATTGCCAGTATCAGAGTGACATCATTTTTCATAAAGGCACCATAATTGCCTTTGAATGTCATAAAAGGTGAAATTCATTCTCATGGAAATTGAAGAGAACGTCGCGAAGCTTTAGTCAAAAGGAGACTAAATGATACAGATGATAAAATGTACTGGCTTTAAATTTCTGTCCATAAACTGGGAGTGAAACTACAGAGAATTAGGCTTGAGATGAAGACTGTAATATCCCCAAATTAGTTTAGGCATCCCTCTAATCTCATTTTTTTCATGGTGTAAAACTATTCATTGGGAAATCTGTTTTCCTTCATTGGCCAGTATTTCAGCTGTCTACTGCCCGCGTGAAAATACTGAAGGGGGGCGGGGTGGGGGGAGATGCTAATGGAAGTAAATCTTATTGGGAATGGCAGAAGCAACCACTTCTCACTAAGGCACAGAAGACCAAAGATATAAAGCAGCCAGTGTGTAAAAGTCCTTGGCTCAAAATATTTAGGCTCCCCTGTCAGAAATTCTTAAAGACAAATCCTAGAATCCATCACATACAAATTCCTTTTCCAACCAGCCAAAGTGATAAGTCTGAACAAGGCTTTTGAAATGCCTTGCTACTATGTTATACATCAAAGTGTTTTCCTTCCCCGACCCCTCCTCAACGTGAGCCCCACCAGAAATTCCTCCTGCTGCCAAGAGCCTTGGAAAAGCTTTACATTATTAATTTCTCCATGGATTCATCGTGTTTTGGAAGCCTCACCAGAAGCTGGGTGCAGAGTTTGAGGGCAATAAAACAGTCAGGACAAATGGCAAACCTTTCAGTTTGGCACCATGGAATGTAGTGTGCATCTGTGCCTTCCTCTCTGTGTGGCTGGAAACTTCTCAAATCTGGTCCTCAGTTTACATTACTCAGGCAAATGGTCCTTTAGTTACTCTATAGGAGAACACCTTTAAGGAGAAAGGCAACATTACAGGCCAGTGCTTCTCAATTTTCTTGTGCAGAGATAGTACTTGGGAATCCTGCCAAATGAATATTCTTATTCAGCAGGCCTGTGTCCAGGGCCTAAGACTCTGCATTTCTAATAAGCTCCCGGATACTGCTGATGATGCTGGTTCGTGGACCATACTTTGAAATGAAAGGTGTTAGCTCACCTTCTAAACCAGACCGGGCTTCCTGCAGCGTAGCCAGTTTTTGCATTTGGCTTTATTAAAACAAATTTTAAATTAGTCCAGTTCACAATGTTTGTAAAAATAAAATCCAGTCCATTTCCATTGGGGGCCGGTATTGACAAGGCACTAAAATAGGTATTAATTAACCCAGGGAATGAGGTGGGTGGGCAAGGAAGAATCCTTTTATCTTTTACTTAAGCATTTTTCATGTTCACTTTCCAACTGTATATTTCGCTTCCTTGTTTAAAGTAGTCGGTGCCAATTTTATCTTGCAGTTTTATTAAAAAGCGCATCTTCGCTAAGTAAAAATCAGTCCCAGAGATGTCACTGTAGCCCCATGTGCATCGGGTACAAGGATTAGACTGAGCAAAGCTTTGCATGGCCTGTTTTATTTTGCTCACCCAGAAAGAATCTCATGTTCAGTTCCAACGCAGATGTCATTTGGGGTGATATTTTATAGAAATTCCAGTAATTAAACTCACTAAACTATGACCAGCTGGTGTTAACCCTCCTGTTAGGTCACAAATTGCTTCCTTCTCTTGTATGAGAAGATATGTAAGAGCTCCTGTGTTCTGAATTAGTTACAAGTGCTCAGGAAAATGACCTCAGAAGGCACAGCTCCACATGCAGAGTGACCGGAGAGGGATTTGTGTGTGTCTGTGTGTGTACTGTCTGTGGGTATATGTACATACACCAGCTACATGAGATAGAAAAAAACAGTAAAGCCTGAACTTCAGAAATATTAGCATCATTACCTAAGGGAAGCATCTTCCCCCACTGCCCCCAGGGGCGGGGCAGGGAGGGGAGGGATAACCAAGTAGTTTAACAAAACACTTAGGTTCAGAGAAGGTCAGAAGAAATCCAGAGTCCATTTTAAAAGACATTGTAGGGGCACCTCAGTGGCTCAGTCACTTAAGCATCTGACTCTTGATTTCAGCCCAGCTTATGATCTCATGGTTTGTTAGATCAAGCCCCATGTCAGGCTCTGTGCTGACAGTGCAAAGCCTGCCTGGGATTCTCTCTCTCCCTGTCTCTCTGCCCCTCCCCTGCTCACACACTCTCTCTCTCTCTCTCTCTCTCTCTCTCTCTCTCAGAATAAAATAAACTTTAAAAAAAAACCTGGCATTGTAGACACTGCCCTCTGCATCCCAGACAACATTTAAAAATTCTGTTTACTGAGCTCCTCCATATATGCATGCTAGTCATACACATAAGGAAGAGCCAATGGCTTAGTAAAATGAATGTATTCATTCAGCTACTATTTACTGATGCCTTCCACTAGGAATACCATTACCATCAAGGGACTTCGTAGATAGGAAAGAAACATTGTTCAAAGCCTCAACAATGTCTTCTTCCGTCCTCAGAGATTAAAGCTTAGGGGATACATGAGTTACAGACCGTTGTATTACAGGTCTGTATGAGATAGTGGTAGACCTTAATGTGACATCAGGCGTCAAAAAAAATTCGTGAATACATTGGAACTTGCATTCCATAGAATGTGTAAAAGAAAGAAGTAGCAGAGTTGATAAATATTTTCCCATTGGGATGTTTTTATTTAATAAAGACAAAAATAAAAATGCATATACATGATATATATATATATATATATCACACATATACATATATATGTATGAGATACACACACACACACACACATATATATATATATATGTTTCTCACATATTTATTCTGTATTTTTATCTTCACTAGTGATTTGAGGTCAGGTCAGAGGTGAGATTCTCCATGAGTATTGGATCACTCCCCCAGATCTCTACCACCTTTGAACTTCTAGCACTGTCTGCTATTTAGCTGGCATGATCTTCCCCTTTTCAGTGGCAGTTTTATACTCGACAACACACGTGAAGGTCCTAAAGGCCAGGGATGATGTGTAACCCTTCCTCAGAGACCCCTACAAGCCACCAGGGCAAAGTGCTTGTGGAGTGCTTGCAGTGACCACATACAGTCATCTTTTTAGTGTTATGGGGAAATTGTATCCAAACATACAGCAAATGGGAAAAGAAAATAATTCAGGTCACTTGAGACACAGTAGTTTAAGGTTGGCAAGAGCATCAGGCATTCCCCAAAATGAAGGATCACATAACCTCACCTTTCTGCAATGCAGTCTTAGGAGACTCATTGCAAGTTCATATACCTTTTAATACTTCCACTTCTAGGAATGTTTTATACTTATGGCCGTGTATGCAATGATCTATGGACAAGGATATTCATTGCAGCATTGTTTTTGGTAGCATAATACTGAAAATTTGCATTAGTGTAGGAATGATTAAATGAGTTCTGGCATGTTCATCCAATAAAAGACCATGCAATCAAAAAAAAAAAAGGAAATGAGTTCCAAGACGCACTGTTAAATTGAAAAGAAATCAAGGTACATTTCAGTGGACATCATTGATACATTTCAAAAGGAATGTATATGCACATAACTAGAAGTGCATAGAATCTCTTGTAAAAGATGTACAATAAACTAAAAACAATAATTGCCTCTCAGAAGGGAAACTTAGGAGTTACAGAGCTTTAAATTATTGTGTGGACCTTTCTGAATAGTTTGCATGGTGTTTGCCTTGTATCCACATTGGGTTTTAAGATAAGTTTTATAGAATTATTACTCAGGAGAATAGAACATCCTTAGGGTATTTTGGACACCACAAAAGGAGCCACATCGGGCTACAAATAGTCCTGCAACACCCTGGTCGCCATTTCTTGTTCTGCCTCAGGATGGCAGTCTAGTTCTTCCATACTTTCATTACTCCAGTGAAAATTTAATTTGGATTGCCTCTGAATGTTCTCCGACTTCATCTGCAATGTCTGAGTCCACAGCGAATTCAATTATTAAGGAGCTACTTCCCCAGAAGGAAGACTTTGATTTTATTATATTTAATCCACCTGATCGTTTTCTTTTCTTTCTCTCTCTTTTCAACTCTTGCCAGCACAGTTCTGCCTCCCCCACCACAGAATGCACAGCGAAAGTGGGGTTTTCCCCTTCCCAGCTGAATGGGTGGTCAGTTTCCAGAATCTTTCCATGGCTAAGGAATACCATTTAGACACCTACCTTAGATGTATGTGCCTTATTTTCTCATTATTCTAAGTGGTGTTTTTATTTGTATTCTCTTCTTGACCATATTCCTTCAGTTCTGAATATTCTATACCCGTTAAGGTATTTTTCCCCCAATAGAATACTTTCTTCCAACAAAATTTTGTGTGAATATCCATAGGGTCAGCAAGGGCTTCTCTGGGTTAAGGGACTGGGGGGAGATGCTGACCCACACGCATGGTTTTTCTCCCCACTCCACACATGCCCCTTACTCTCCACTCTTTCCCCCACCCTATGGAAAATTTTGAAGTGTCACTAATGGATGCCTAAGTTTCCACTGTAGAATTTGAAAGCCTCTGTCTAGAGCAAGGAAACCCATCAATAAGGGAAACTCAAGCTCAAGATTAAAAAAAAAAAAAAAGGCAAAGAAGGAGAGGCAAAGTATCATGGTGAGCTAGAAAAAAATACAGCTCCAGGATTCAAGTCTTCTTGTCTGAGCTACAGAGAACACTAAAAACATTTTGTGCACCAGCCTTCCAGGAAAACAGCAGCACATTAGTTGAAGGGCAGCTGAAGGGCAGCCAAAAAAACCTGTTATGTTTTTTAAGTGAAAATAAAAAGGGGTTTTAATTTTTTTATGATTCCAAGAAAATATATTATCAAAGAATTGTTGTCTTGACAGTAAAAAATTTTTTTCTTTCAACTGTGGTGCTAGAAGTCTCTGTAAACTCTTGACAGGCTGTCCATCTCCAGTCCTAGGCAGGGTTAAGACAGCCATGGGGCTCTATCCTTTCAATGGACAGCCCCTGTCTGAGGTAGAAATATTTAACAGAAAGCACCAGGGCCTTGGGACCTACCTAAACTCATGTGCCCATGGACTTAGCCACATTCAGCCTCAGTTTCCCCCTTACAAAATGAGGCTAATGTTTGCAGGCAGCTTGGTATAATAGGAGCAGAGGGTCTGAAACCCAAATATGTTGTATAAGTCATAACCACCCTGTGGCTCAATTTCCCCATCTACAAAGTAAGGCAAATACTAGTACCTCCCTCAAAGAGTTGTTAAAAAACTTCAATGAGTTATTTTTGTAAAGGACTTAAATACTACATAAGGATTTGTTAGATATCACTGTATTGTAGCATTATATAGTGATATTTAAGTTATACCAAAAAGTAATTAGAAGAGGAAGTGGTAAGTGTATCAATCAGGTCTGGAGTTAAGACATATTACAAATGTATGGGTCTCATAATAAGTCCTTCTATCCTCTGTGATATGATAATTTTAGTATTATTCATGTACCTACATTACTTCAATATCTTTGAAATACTTAAAAAAAAATTAATTTCTCAGTACCAGATACGAGATACTGGTTAAGTCACTTAATCCTACTGAATGTGTTCTCCCATAAAGTTAGGACAATAACTTCTTTCATTGTTTGCTCCCTTCCTAGCTTTTTATTTCTGGAAGGAAGCACTGTTTCTGAAGCATATAGGACAGCTAGCCATGTGCCCTTGGAAAGTAATGTAATCTTTCTCACCCTATTTTCATCAGGATTGTACTAGATCTCCTGAAGTTCTTTTTCAGCAGCAAAGCCAGAGTCTGACATTTTGTTACCTTTTTTAGCTTAGAAAAATACAATGTATTATTATCTTACAGGTCTGTAGATTTGAAGTCCAACACGGGTCTCATCAGGCTAAAGCCCAGGTGATGGCAGAGCTGTGTTCATTTCTGGAAGCGCTGGGGGAGAATTCGTTTCTTGCCTTTTCCTGCTTCCAGACGCTGGCCCTCATTTCTTGCTTCTGACCTTCCCACCTCTTCAAAGCCAGCCTCAGCTGATGCAGCGCTTTCACATCATCTCAGTCTGACCTCATCTTCTACTTTCTCTTTTCTTTTTCTTTTTTTTTTTCTCTTTTTGTCTTTAAACTCCCCCATCCACCCACTATTTAATGGTGGTGAAATCATACAATATAAAAATAACCACTTTAAAATGAGCCGTGTAGTGGCGTTTGGTGCAATCACAGTTTTGCCATGGCCACTACTGTCTATTACCAGACATTTCAGCCTCCCTTAAGGAAATCCTATGCTAAATAAACAGTTGCTCCCCATATGCTGTTCTCTCTACCCTGTGACAACCATCAATCTGGTTTCTGTCTCTGTGGATTTACCTATTCTGGATATTTCATATAATCATACAGTATGTGACTGGCTGGCTTTTTGTGTCTGGCTTCTTTGACTTCATGATTTTGAGGTTCATCCATGCTTTCACATGTATCTGCACTTAATTCCTTTTTATGGTTGAGTAATATTCCATTGCGTGATATACCACAATTTGTTCATTCGTTGGTAGACGTTTGGGCTGTTTCACCTTTCAGCTACTGTAAATAGTGCTATTCTGAACATGTTTGTACATATATTTGAATACCTGTTTTTAATTTTTTTTTTTGATAGACATCAAGGAGTAGAATTGTTGGATTGCATGGCAATACTACACTTAATTTTTTTTAATTTTTTTTTAACGTTTTATTTATTTTTGAGACAGGGAGAGACAGAGCATGAACAGCGGAGGGTCAGAGAGAGGGAGACACAGAATCGGAAACAGGCTCCAGGCTCTGAGCTGTCAGCACAGAGCCCGACATGGGGCTGGAACTCACGGACCGCGAGATCATGACCCGAGCTGAAGTCGGACGCTCAACCGACTGAGCCACCCAGGCGCCCCTTAATTTTTTAAGGAACCACTAAACCATTTTCCACAGCAGCTGAGCCAAGTTACCCCTGATTTTAATACATCTTCAGAGAGCAAGAGTCCCTCCCTTTTGTGTAGCCGTCTTCTGATCCTACCTCCCACAATCACAGGGGTTCTTTTGACATGTACTAACACAGAAAGCAATATCCTACATGTGCAAAACTGCCAAAAATTCCTAGGAGATTGACAAGGCTTTCTAAGGAGATTTGGACCTTTAGAAACTTTGATAGAGCTGCTCTACAACAGACACATGCTCAAAATATGTTAGGTGTTTTGAAAGTGTGAGAAATAGTGTAAGGTCAAATGAGCCAGCTGGCTTGTAGAAGTTGAAAAACAAAACAGTGACAATTTCACAGTCTTCATAAAGTATTTCTTCACATCAGCCCTTTTATTCATTTAGCAAAAACATATTAACTGCCTGCTATTTACATAGCATTGTGCAGTGATTAAATAGCATGATCCCTGTTACCATGGAACTCATGATGTAGATAGGAAAACAGATGGTAAGCAGATAATTGTGTGACACTGTGACATGTGCTAAGAACAGAGTGTAGACGAAGTGTTACCAGGGTGCAGAGGGAGGAGTTTATCGTGCCAAGAAGCTGAAAAAAGGCTTGATGGGAAAAGAGATTTTCAGCTTGACCAAAAAAAGCAGGTATAGGAATGTGGTCTTCAGACATAGGCTGAGGTGTAGGTGCTAAGCTCAAAGTTACAGAATTGCCAGACTTAGGGGATCCTTAAATAATCAAGTGGATCTAGAAATAATGGGTGTGTGAAGGGGAGTATGACAGGATGAAAGTGAAAAGTAAATGTTTTTCTTAGTACCAGGCAACAATGAAGTGCCTACCACCAGCATGTGGTTATCCCCTTGGAAAGCAGCCCCCTCCTGACAGTGGGAGTCCTCTGGGCTATCAGTAGCCCACACGGACTTATCACTGCACCTGTGGGAACATATGATCTACTTCTGGGGGCATCATTTAGAAGGTTTCAAGGCCTTGCAATGGCATTTTCTCTGAATTTCTAAATGCATTTGTCCAAATCATAGAAAACTCCGTAGTAGAATATAAAAACATAGACGTTTTGAATTAAACGGGCTGAGGTGACTGCTTTCCTTATCTGTAAAATGGGCCTCATGAAAATATTTGCCTTGTAGAGTTTTGACAGGATTAGATGACCACAATGTGCATACAGTTACTCATACAGTACTAAGCACATAGTAGCATTTATAAATGTAGCCTAATATTATTCTTAATAAGCTTTAGGGATTCAAACTGGTTTGTTACCTGGGAAAAACTATATAATTCAACTTTCTCTGGGTCGGTTAGGGCCTCAAAAACTTTATCATTGAAATCCTGAGAAGATCTAGGTTTTTTTTTTTCCTTAGGAAGCTTAAGGAGAAAAATCTATGATTTCTGGGTCTTTGTGGAGCCCGAAATAGATTGCTTCTCTTGAGAGTTCTCTAAGAAGTATTCTCAGCTGAGAAAGCACACATCACTGTGATGATATTTCCTATGTCTCTTGGGCATTTCCCTAAAAAAAAAAAAAAAAAAAAAAAAAAAAAGTCAAGAATGACGAAGGGAGAGAACCCAAGCTTTTTTTTTTTCAACGTTTATTTATTTATTTTTTGGGGACAGAGAGAGACAGAGCATGAATGGGGGAGGGGCAGAGAGAGAGGGAGACACAGAATCGGAAACAGGCTCCAGGCTCTGAGCCATCAGCCCAGAGCCTGACACGGGGCTCAAACTCACGGACCGTGAGATCATGACCTGGCTGAAGTCGGACGCTTAACCAACCGACTGCGCCACCCAGGCGCCCCGAGAACTCAAGCTTTTAATAAGAATACTTTCCTATGGGTTAACAGAATTTCAAATATATTACACTAGTGTTTGCTATTCAAGGCCTCACAACTTTTTAGACTTTTACATTGCAGGTTACCTAAATAACTCAGCAAAAGTGAAACCTGACTTCACGGCACCTTATCCTCAGGTGAATTTAAATTTTAAAAAATGGAGATTATCCTGACATGGCTTAAAGGCTTTTCTTCGAAATCGGTCACATGTAACAACTGTGTCCAGGCAGAAGTTTATTCCTTCCAGTATGACAAAGAGGACAGTCCAAAGAGATAGAGTTCACACACTGAGCATGCCTTGGCTTTACTCAAAAAAGACCTGGTAAGAACGGTGGAAATATTACTAAATTTACATGAAGAGAGGTATGAGAGGCAACATAAACAGGTCACGGGAGCCATACCTGGGATGTAGGAAATATGCCTGATCGATAATTAATAATCAGTTTAGGAAAGCAGAAAATACTGTACGTATTTTTGACACGAAGAACATCTTTTCCTAATGAAAGATTTTTTTTTAACAAAAGCAAGAAATGCCCACCATAATGGCTAATTTGCCCCAAATCTGACAACTTATTAGCCATTAGCAATCTATTGATGTATAACTGTATTTCCTCTGATAAACCAATGAACAACTCAGGATCATTTCTTCATTTGCTCCGTGGCTGTTTCTTAAGACTATAATCTGCAGAAAATGTGCTCTGAAAATGTCTATGGCCTGCCCTTATTGAATGCTGCATTTTCATCACACCTACAAATGAGGCATAAGGTCTTTTAATTTAAAAACTAAACAAACCTTGCAACCTTTTGGAACTTCCATACTTTCAATCTTGCCATTATATTTGGAAAATCATCCCTTCCATCGTTTTAATAATTGGTTTCCAAGTGACTGCTCCAAGAATGAATTTTTCTTCAATGTCAAATGCTCTGACATTGGCCCGGGTCATTTTGAATCTGTTCACAATGTTAGATGACTCCAAACAAACAAGAAAACTTTGTACAGAAGAAAAATTGTGTCTTAAAATTGGCTTTCTGTTCAATTCCAATAATTTGCTTGTTTATAATTATCTTTCTATTGTACTAGCTGTTTGTCTTTATGTGAGAGACACTGATCTTCATTAGCCATCACGGCAAGCAAAGGGAATATTAGAACTATTGATCCACTAGCAAAGCAACTGGGGGATGTGGGGGTGTTATAATTATGGGTTGATGAATTAAAAAGCTTTCGCTTTAGTTTTCAAAGCAAGTCAAAGTGCTCCAAACAAAATAGTTTCTGTGGTTGTCTGTCTTTTTTTTTTTTTTTTTTTTAGATTTGCTCTGATGTCCTAACCTTGAAGGTTTATCCCTGAAACGAAATTTCTTATTATACTGCAATTCTCTTTTTTAAAAAATAAATAAATAAAACCCTGGGGCACCTGGGTGGCTCCGTCAGTTAAGTGTCCAACTCTTGATTTTGGCTCAGGTTGTGATATCACAGTTCATGAGTTCAAGCCCCATGTCAGGCTCTGTGCTGACAGTGCGGAGCCTGCTTGGGCTTTTCTCTCTCCCTCTCTTTCTCTGCCCCTCCCCTGGTGGTGTTCTCTCTCCCCCCTCTCTCTCTCAAAATAAACATTAAAAAAATAGTTTATTCACCAGAAGCCACTGAAATCTCACAAGAAGAAGGTGAATAGGTTACCAGAATAGAGTGAGAGAATTTCCTATAGCAATTTCAAGGGCCTGAGTATCAAAAGTTGGTGATATGTGTGCCCTCTGACCAATAGAAAGGTTCACAATTAAGGTAAGTAAATCATTGGAATAGCACTATCTGTGAATAAATGGAGAAAACACTGAGTAATCTTGGCAGAGCCAAAGCACCATACCTTAGGAAATAGAAAATTTCAGCTCTGTGGCCAAAGGACACCAAGCCCATTTATAAAATGTTGGAAGTAGCAATTTTGCCCTTACTTGGTCTTCCTGTGTGGTATCTCTAAATTAATGCATTTTCCACAGCACTTGGGTGGCTCAAGCCTCATGCCAGGCTCTGTGCTGACAGCTCAGAGCCTGGAGCCTGCTTCAGATTCTGTCTCTCTCTCTCTCTCTCTCTCTCTCTCTCTCTCTGTCTCTCTCTCTGCCCCTCCCCCACTCATGCTCTGTCTCTCTCAAAAATAAACATTAAAAAAATTTTTTTTAATCAATGCATTTTCCCACCCAATGTTGATTTCTTTTGCAGTAGGTTATGTGGGATAAGATAAAATAATAATGACATTATTTGCTCACTAGAAAGTAATATGTCACTAGCACAAATGAAAACTCATCCTGATTATCTTTCTGATAAGTTGAGACTAGCTCAACTTGTCCTTAACAGTGTCCTTCACTGTTATTTTAGACCAAGTTATCAATAATTGGATAACCTCTATGAATTATATTTTTCTATATTATTTATAAACATATATATCATATACAGTTTTTTTTTTAATTTTTTAATGTTTATTTATTTGGGAGAGGGAGAGAGACAGGGCATGAGTGGGTGAGGGACAGAGAGGAGGGAGACACAGAATCGGAAGCAGGCTCCAGGCTCTGAGCTGTCAGCACAGAACCTGACAAGGGGCTTGAACCCACAAACTGTGAGATCATGACCTGAGCCAAAGTTGGACACTTAACTGACTGAGCCACCCAGGCACCCCTACGGTTTTCTTTATATATGTCTATGACTATACATACTTATATGTACATATTGGTCATATTTATATCCTAGGTAATCCTTCTACCTGATGATTTAAGCTAAAAAGAAAGGATGAAGGGGCTCAGTGACTTTAGGTTATTCATAGGTTCAATTTTGGATGAATTGGGTTTGTTTTTTTTTTTTTTTACTTCACAAAAAGGACATCTCTCCTTATAATAGTCTTCCTAACTTAGTACTAGTTACAAAAATGAGAAACTGAATGTGTTAGGAACATGCAGAGATCCATACATGTCAGAAAATCCTAGGAAAGCATTAAAGCTGCTTCCTTTTTTCCTGGTTTTTAGCTTTATTGAGTAATAATTGATATACAAAAGAAAATGCACACATTTCTTACATACATCTTGATGAGGTTGGACATATGCACATACCCATTATTCCCAATTCCAAGGTTCCCAGTACCAGCAACATTTTGGGATCCAGGGTCAGGGGGGATTAGTGTCATATTTGTACTTCTCAAGGTTTTTCTGAACCAGTTCATCACATTTTTGTTATGTTCAGAGACTTCCAGGCAGTGGCAGAAGTGGTTTCTTACATAAAAGATGTGAAATTTTCTGAAGTCTTCTTTTTGTATCACTATGTAAACTTTTCATCTTAACTTGTATTTTTGTGCCTACTAATAGTTAAGCAAGTATTAGTGATTGTGATACGAGATCAGATAAAAATCCTTGCCCTCCAGTGGATAACCATCTCCTCTAAAATTAATCTGCTTCCTCTGAGGCACCTTGGTGGCTCAGTTGGTTAAACATCCGACTCTTGATTTCAGCTCAAGTCATGATCTCAGTCATGAGATTGAGTGTGGAGCCTGCCTGGGATTCTCTCTCTCCTTCTCTCTCTCCATCTCCCTCTCTCTCTCAAAAATAAATAAGTAAACATTTTTTAAAGTAAAAAATAAAATTAATCTTTTTCCTCTTTCTCTTTGCCTTTCTTTTCCTCCAACACCAACATATCAAACAATAGCCAACTCACAGCATCCTTCAAGACCAAAATTTCTTTCTAAGGAAGTTAAATTCCTTGGGGAAAAGGAAAAAACCACAACAATTTGCCGGATACTGTTTTAAATTTTTTGTAAATGTCTTATTTAAGCATGGCTAATCCTATCAAGTATTTCATACATGGACAAACAGGCTCAGAGATCTTGAGTGCCATACCAAAGGCCACACTGTAAAAGGCTCATTCAGGATTTGACCCGTTCTTTGTTAACTCCAAACACCTTACTCTTTCCCATAAATTACACCTTCTCCAAAGACAGTGGTAAAAGTGGGGTGGAATGGAAGGAGAAACCTATTCAGAAATGAAGTGAGAATTTTATTCTCTTGTTCCTAAACTAGAAATGATTGGTAGAAATCAGTGACATGGAGGAGTGTGATGCAGGACCCTGCCAGGCTTCAGCTGGTCCTCTAAAGTGCTGTCATTGATTTCTTCACTCAAGACCAATTTATTGGGCACCTAGTGAGAGCCCAGCTCTGTGACAGTCACCAATATAGCACAATGAACAAGAGGGCTACTCAGGAAAACCAAACAAGTAACAAACAAAAATATAGACAGAAATTAACAAAAATAGAAACAAAATAGTTGAGTGATCTGGGTTTCTCTGAGATGTTGACACTAAAGAACAGGAAGCAGAAAGCTGGAGGAAGAATTTCCTAGGCAAGGAGAACAGCAAATGCAAAGGCCCTAACACAAGAAAGAGCTTGATTTGGAAGAAGTCAAATAGCAGGCGCTAAACCTTACGAGCAGTCATCCTGGTGCTGGAGTGGCAGATAGAGGCTGAGCAAGCGGGGTCTTTCAGCAAGTATGAGTGTCATTCCTGTCCCTACATTCTACTTTCTTCCCTCTGTTACTAGCCAAGTACAAAGCTTTTTTTTTTTCTTTTCTTTTCTTTTTTTTTTTTTTTTTTTGGACAATGTCCTCAGTCAGGAAACACCGTGCTTTCATTCCAACACCTTCTGCAGAACAGAACCCTGAGTAACAATTGTGAGTGCTACTCAGGGAGAATGTTGACACGCTGTGGGGCATCTTCTCTTTTCCTCACAACCAGAATATTAGTGTAGTCTAGTGGCTAAGTGCCTGGGCCGGGTACCAATTGTACCTGGGCACAAATCAAAGTTCAGCGGCCTCACTTGGTGTGTGACCTCAGACGACAAGTCGTCTCATCTCTCTAGACCCCAGTTTCTTCATTTCAAAAAAATGGAACACCTCTGTCGCCGCACTCATGCTGTGAAAATTAAGCAAGGTTTAAGTGTGCAGATTGCGCAGCAGAGGGCCTCGCAGGTAATAAGCGTGTGGTGCGGCACATCCTGTAACTGCCCCTGTCCCCACCCCCGCTGAGTCTGCATACAGGGAAAGGGAGAATCGGAGAGATAAAGCAACATGTCTAAAATCACCTATTTAGGAGAGGCTAAACCTCAAATTTTGGATACTTCATCTAAGTACTTTTATCCCCTCTACCGCAGTGGATCAGTGCAAAGGGAAAGGAGGTTAATAAACCTGTTTCTGCCCTACGGGAGATGGTATCCTGTACAGCGAGAGGAAGGTCAATTTCTGGGAGCGTGGGATTAGTTTGGGCATTGATCGAAAAAGTCTTACACAAAAATGTCTTAAGGGCATACTTGCTTTCCATTAAGCATTTCTCTTAGCTGTTTCTGCTGAGCAAAGGAAGGAAAAAAAAAAAAAAAACATCCTGCCCCATGCTTTCTTAAAAGGAAAAAAACAAATGGAAGTTTGATGAAATTGTGTGGGTGCTCTTGACTTATCTTTATCCATCACCCTAAAATGTGCCCGTATGGAAGATAAATAGTGTTATTCCATGGAATGCTTAGTACTAAGTTCCAAAAATGCTGACAAGTACTAATCCCAGTAAAATATATGGAAGTTAATTATAACTGAACCACACGGAAGTCAGCCAGGAGATCACAATCAAGAAGATTCACTGAATGAACACTTTGTTCTTCCTGTGAAGGAGACACAGTTCTCTCTCCTTGTGTCCTCTGTGTCTTCCTTCTGCCTTACCTACGTACCTCCTAAAATGTAACTCCATGCTGTGAACAAGCGTGCTGCAACCCTGAGAAGGCAAGGGAACGTTCTCAATGGCTCATGCCAGGGGACATTCTGAAAGCCCAGAGGCTGCAGATAGCCTGGTGCTATCGCTGTAACCTTAAGCCTGAGGCCATTTGCTGCCATTTCTTCTGCTAAGAAGAGTATCCATCAGGCATTTGGCATCAAAGCATCTTTCCCTGAAATGTGATTAGCTTACAAGGTCACCAGAAGTTCAGGCAGGTACCCTTGCAAGTAAAACCTTATTAGTCAGATTCCAAGAGCTGTGGTTCTTGTAAAAAGGCAACTTAATTTTCTGCCCTAGAGAGATTGGATCAATCAGCCCTGAAGCAAAGAAAAGTACAGGTGAAGAGAATGTAAATGGAACTGGAAGTAGGTATTTGGGCTTCTGCTGCCCATTCCCTTTGGCTATCTGGGGAGAGAATAGTGATGTCACTGGCCCTAACTCACCATCAATTCATTTGTTCACTCACTCAAAATATATTTTATTATATGATTTTATTATATGATTGAGAGGGACTGTGGAGTCTCTCCCTACCTCTGAGCCATGCCAGAACAAGCCATTCTGCAAGATGAGTCTTCTATGTGCAATGGCCCCTCAGCAAATGTGTAGTGCTCTCAGCGTACGCTTACTAGATGTATTTGGGGTCATGAAATTGAACACACACCCATGGATCCTTCCCTCAGAGAGGTCACAGTCTAGCATGGAGATAATACGTGCACAATAAGGATTATGTCGTGGGATTGCAAACGTAACTGCCGTAAGGAAGGGGCAGGTGAAGAGCAACGAGTGATCTGAGGACAAAATTACACCTAACTTGGATAGGAAAGAGATCATAGAAAACCTTGTGAGAAAAAAAAAAAGAAAAAGTATTTAAGACAAGACCTTGGAAGGTAGGTAAGCATATTTCAAATTCAGAAGGCTTTTGATTTATAAGAGATCAAAGAATTACCTGAAAACTCCAAAAGAAAAATCAAATATATCAGAATAAAAAATGTGTAAAAATATTATTTCCCAAAGTTAAAAAATTAAAGACATTTAAAAAATTAAGTTAAGAAACATTTTTGGGGGCGCCTGGGTGGCACAGTCGGTTAGGCGTCCGATTTCAGCTCAGGTCACGATCTCGCGGTCCGTGAGTTCGAGCCCTGCGTCAGGCTCTGGGCTGATGGCTCACAGCCTGGAGCCTGTTTCCGATTCTGTGTCTCCCTCTCTCTCTGCTCCTCCCCCGTTCATGCTCTGTCTCTCTCTGTCCCAAAAATAAATAAACGTTAAAAAAAATTTTTTTTTTAAAAAAAGAAACATTTTTGTGTTTGCAGACTATTAAGGGAAATGACAATGATGTAAAGGTCTTTCCCTTCCAAATAACTAAGCAGTCTTATTGGATGAATAATACCTACCCAATAGCAGAACAACTCATTATTTTAAAAACATTAATACAGGGCATCTGACCATGAGGAAAGATTTTGTGCTTGCATTATTAGATAATTGCATGTTTTACTGATAAGTGTACTTTTACCTGATGTTAAGCATAGATAGAAAATGAGAGGCAATCATTTTTTAAATATGCCAGCAGTTGGACCAAACTAGTAGTCTCTATCAAAAGAAAAAAACTCAAAGCCACCTGGAAGCACTTTGCAAAATTTCCAAGTTAGCCAGGATGATAATGTTTCTGTTTTCTGTGATAGTAAATGAAACCAGCTCCTTTGGTTAACCGTACAATCCAATAGGGTTCTCTCGTTTAGAAGAGGGACATTAAAAGCTATTTGTTCTAACCGTCTTCTTCCTCTGTGCTGATGTTTGAGTCTTGCCTATAACATTCCTTGCACTGCGGCTGATTGCCAATTGTGTTTGGGTCATCTTGTGCCCAGCCTGTCTTCTTATCTGCCTGGCCCTGTTAGTGCTTGAAATCTTAGCCTTCCGAATAAGACCCGACAGCGCGGGTATGTCTGGAAGTCCTTTGAAGACATGTACTAGACCTACCTTAAGGACCACACCTCCTTTATTCGCCCCTGCCAGTCATCTCATAGGCTTTAGCATTTTCTCAAACAATCTACTCAACGTAGAGCATTTTTATATAAACCAATTCAATTTTAAAAGAATATGTTGAGCTTCAACTATTTCCAGGCATTATGCTGATTATTAGGAAGATAAAATGGAGTGAGATGGATTCTGTCTTCTGGGGCCTCAGAGTCTTTATGGTAATTGTTGTATTTGTCTAGATCAAGGATCTGAAAACTTTTTCTTAAAGGACCAGAAGGAAAATATTTTAAAACAAAACCAATGCTAATATGTAGGTTCTTATATGACCGTTTAAAGCTTAACCGTGTTAAAATGTAAACACAATGCTTACCTGGTAAGCCATAAAACAAACAAACAAAAAACAAGTGGCTTTCCAGATTTGGCCCAAAGGCCAAAGTTCGTGAACCTATGGTCTTGACCCGTGCTGCCCAAGACAGTGACCACTAGCCACCTGTGGCTGCTGAGTATTTGAGAAGTGGTAAATCCAAACCGAGTTGTGCTGGAAGGGTTAAATACACACAGGATTTTGATAACTTTGCATGAAAAACAAGAATGTAAAATATCGCCATACTTTTTCATATAATTATGAATTAATGTATATTCAAAAAAATTAACTCAAAAAAATAGGTTTTGGGATATATTGTGTTAAAACATATAATTAAAATTAATTTCACCTATTTCTTTTCACTTTTCAAAATATGGCGACCAGAAATCTTACAATCATACAAGTGGCTGCTCACATTATGTTTCTATTGGACAGTGCTGATCTAGATAATGTCTCTGTTGGGTGGGAAGCCATAGTCCAAAATGAATTCATTTAAAACAACGACAAAACAAAACAAGCACTTCCTCTCTTCTGTATTCCACCATGCAACCAAGAATCTTTTAGCCAAGTCTTCCTTGGGAAGCCAATCGGATTTAGATTTCTCTCCGTCACTCAGTCACTCGTGTATCATGTTGCTTTATTTTCTTCACAAGTATTTCTGAAATTTTAATATTTGTTTATTTCCTTCCTCACTCTCTGCCTCCCTGAGCTAGATGTCATTTCCACCAGAGAAGAGCCTTTTCTCACCCTTTTCACCATAGTCTTGGGTCAACTTAGCACTAACCTTTGCCTGGCATCCCTTGGGTCTGAAACCACGTCAGGCACAGAGTAGGTGCTAAGTGAATATTTTTTTGAATGAAAGAACTATAAACGTGGAAAATTTAAAACAGGAGATGCTTTGAGGAAACTGAGAGAAAAACTAAGTGGCGGGGTGAGGAAGCATTCTAGTGTTTTTGTTTATTCAAGTATAAGTAACATGCAGTGCTCTGTTAGTTTCGGTGCACAATGTAGTGATTCAACAATTCTATACATGACTCAGTGCTCCTCATAAGTGTACTCTTTAATCCCCATCACCTATTTCACCCATCCCCCTACCCACCTCCCTTCTGGTAACTGCCAGTTTGTTCTCTGTAGTAAAGAGCCTTTTTCTGTTTGTCTCCTTTTATCTTTGTTCATTTGTTTTGTTTCTTAAGTTCCACATATGAGTGAAATCATGTGGTATTTTCCTTCTCTTATTTCACTTAGCATTGTGCTCTCTAGATCCATCCATGTTGTTGCAAATGGCAAGATCTCGTTCTATTTTGTGGCTGAGTAATATTCCAGTGTGTGTGTGTGTGTGTGTGTGTGTGTGTTCGTGTGTTCTGAATATTCATAATTCACAACAGCCAGCACGTTCGGTTTCATGGAGGAAAACCTTATTAATTATAAGGAAAAGGGAATATAAGGAATTAAACAATTACAGTAAACATAAAGAAGGACAAAGAAGACTTAATACATCAAATCGGGTGCTTACATCATCCAGCCTTCTGGCTGGGGAAGCCCCGTGGGGAGCAGCCAGGTTGTAGTCCTAATTCAGGGTCCTGGGTGGATTGTCCACCCCACAGGTGAGATTTCCAACTAGCTATTCCCGCCAAGACAGTACATATGCTACCCACATGTGATTTATTAAGTTTGCCTAAGTGCAGTCCCAAGCAAGCTGTTTTTTCTCTGTTTCTCTTGTCATATCTCACAATCTCGTGGGCCTGGACATCTGGCCCATATTTCTCTTCCCTCCCTGATCCATTCCAGGGGGGCAGATTGGTCTGGTTCAAGGAGGTGAGGCAAGTTAATCCCTCTTGTCATCAGGAGCAGAAGGGGGCAGTTCTGATCCCGAGGCCAGATACAGAGTACAAGCTAACTAAGCCCCCCATGCTTGTGTATGTGCAGCTCTGGGTAGAAATGCATGAACAGCTTCTATAGAGAACAGTGTGTACCACATCTTCTTCATCCATCCATCTATCGATAGATACTTGGGTTCCTTCCATAGTTTGGCTATGGTGAATAATGCTGTAATAAACATAGTGCATGCATATAGCTTTTCAAATCAGTGTTTTCATTCTAGTATTATTTAGTAGCTTCAGACACTGAAGCAAAGAGCTTATAAGCAGCTTGATAATAGAACACAAGATAAATCTAGCCCAAGGCACTGGCCCCTATTACTATGTTCTTTAACAATAATAATAATAATATTAGCGTTCTGTTGCATTTACTTCATGCCAGGTAGAATTCTAAGTGCTTTTTGTATATTAACTAATCTCTAAACAACCCTATGAGAGAGACATTATTATTACCTTCATTTTGTTGTAAGTAATGACTATAATAAATAATTTAACAAAACTAAATAATTGAGGCATAGAAAGTGAAGTGACTTACCCAAGGTCACTCAGTACGTTTCAGAGCCAGAGTATCAACTGAGGCATTCTGATTCTCTTTGTCATGTGACTGTACATTAAAGCTCACATTTTTTTCCTGATTTTATTAGTTATTCCATCCTGAACATACTTGAAGAGTATTACATGGCATAGATTAGAAATACCTTTTTAAAATCTATTTTAAAAGTTGATGGGAGTATTATTATAACAATGAACTATAAAACTTCAGAACAAATGGAGAAAAAAAGCCTAACTGTTTCTTATTGTCTTAAGCATCTTCTCATAACAGGAAGAAAATGAGACAAATATTTTCTGTTCAGCCTTAAGTGCATGGATGCATTTTAATCTCTTGCCTTGTATACTCATCAGAGCAATTTTACCATTGGTTGTAAACTTTCTATGTAAATATATGTGCAACTTGTACTGTCTACAGATATTCCCTATTAAAATGATGGATATATCTGTTTTCAGTGACAAAACAGGCCACCAAAAGTGAAAACTAAACTGGCACATTTGAACAGTAGAAACCAGAAACTTGAGAGTCGTTCATTTGCACACACCTCAGCCTCAACATTCAGCTGAGAAGTGCCTTGCCCCCTGCCCCTCTCTTCCCCCATTCAGTTGAGATAACCTGATTTTCCTCCCTCTGTGTGGCCCAGCACATCTTCAGTCTGATATCATGTCTGATGGTCAGAAGAAAGCATGTGTGAAACCCCTTAATTCAAAAAGCCTTTGGTTAACTATCAATTTCCATTTGCTGTTGGTATCCATTCATTCAATGAATATTGACTGAACATTTTGATGTGCATTACACTAGATCAGTTTCCTAGATTCTTATTCCCCAAACTATTTCTTGGGAACCTATCCCTTTTTTTTTTCCTTCAATATCCCAGATTGGATTTCTGGGTTCTTCTGCCTGGTCTAGACAGACAGCCTTGCATGGCTTCTCCAGGATTAGTCTGCCTCATTTAAGATGGTCTACACTCCCTTCTCTTGCTAATGTCTGCTCCTGATGCTTCTTATTCAAGTGCATTCATTGCCACTTCTCCTTCTTCTTCTCCAAAATCATTATATAACTAAGCACTTGTACCAGAGGTTGACCTACTAAACACTTCTGCCAACTGATTCAATTAAATGACCCCATGGCTACCCCAAATGTATCTGTTTCTACAACACCAGTGAAATAACACGTAATGCCAATTAGAGTCATTTGAAGAGAAGAATGAGGCTTAAAGTTATCTTCTTTGTTTATTGTATTTAATGTTCATTTATTTATTGTTGGTTGGGGGGAGAGAGGGAGAGCATGAGTGGGGGAGGGACAGAGAGAGAGAGGGAGAGAGAGAGAATCCCAAGCAGGCTCCGCAGGGTTCAACTCATGAACCATGAGATTATGACCTGAGCCAAAGTCAGATGTTTAACCGACTGAGCCACCCAGGTGCCCCTCATCTTCTGTATTTAATACTTCCTACTTAATCCAAATTATTCTACTTTAAGCATGTGTCCCAGGAAACAGTAACCTTAAGAGAGGTACCACAAGAAAAAATGTTCTGCACAGGAAACCCCATAACCCACATTTCCTTCTGGTTTCGCAAACTGGTTTGACACAGGGCCCTTACTTTTTTTTTTTTATAATACCCATTAATGTCCCACTGAACCCACTTTGGGAAATGCAGCTTTCCCAAAAGGAGACAAAGATGAACCAGGTATATTTTCCACCTTCAAAGGAACTTGACCATGTCATGGAGCATAAAGATGCACAGCACAAAACGAGCAAAAAAAGCACAGATGTGTGTATCTGTGTGTCTGTGCAGAGGGAAAGAAATACGTATGGGCTTCATTGTGAGTTTCATTGTGAGGTAATTGGCCTTTGTTGGAATGATGATGTTAGAGTCTGTGTCCTGAATCCATAGCCGGTCTAGGACATATAAAGTTTGGGGGTGGGAGTTTGTAAGAAATTTTATGGTTGGTAGATCCTCAGGTCTCCTGTTTATGCTCCACCTCACACCTCCTCATTAGCTCTCGTCACTCACTTCTGGTCCCTTTCATCTCCCCTAAGAAGAAGTTCCAGCTTTATCCCAAAATCTAGCTCTACCTCAGTATCTATATGGTCATAATACTAAACATTTATTTTGTAACCCATCCTCTTCTAGACATTCATTTCACATTAAGCCTTAAAGGAACCTAAAAGACCGTCTCATACTCATATTTTATAGGTTCAGATAGTTATACGACTTGGTCATATGTAAACAGCTAGGTCGTGGCAGGTGAGGGAGTAAGACCGAGTACACAAACTCCCAGCCATAGAGCTGTGTTGGTTGCTGGGGGCCCATAAAATGTCCTCTCCCAGTATTTCCCCCCACAAACAGAGTTCCCTCAACAAAAGGAAACGCCTCCCCCAAGGTTATGCCCCCTTGATAAAAGATACCAAGATCCAATCACCTTGCCTTAACTTGGGAGAATGCAAAGAACTGCCCATGGCATTTTCTGACGCTTCTGTTGCAACTGCATCACATTTAAACTTCACACTTTGCCTAATTCCACTTCCCCCACTTCTGTACATGTGTTGTTCCCAAGCACACCCCTGAGAAAACTCATATACGCAACACTCCATCTCAGCTTCTGTTTTCAGAGAAGTGATGTAAAACAAGTTCAAAGCCCGTGCATTGACCTTTATCGTAAACTACCTCTTCAAATCAAGTCTGTTGACTTTGCCCTCTTAACGCCAAAGAGATACTGTGAAATGTATCATGGAGTCTTGAAAAGGGGTAACTTCCAAACAGGGGATGAAAAAAATGTTCCCATGACATCCTCAAAAAGGTAACATAATTTTGCGTGAATTGTGGACCCTGCCATCAATTTTTCAAGGTAAATATTTTATGTTCTCTATTACAAAGCTGAGCAGAAAGCCTTCATCATGTCGGTTTACTCTTTCCAGCCTTCCTGGCAAATTAAACTGTTTGATGAACAGCCAGTACTTAGCAGCTTCTTCTTTATGGAGTTTTACAACATCTAGTTTGCCTGCACATCAGAAACTATTTAGATACAAATTGTTTCCCTGAAGAGTAACCGTGGAGTCCTGCACTCTCAGGGCACTAGGACTCTGTTAATATTCATTGAGTCCTATTATGATAAATAGGCACAAAGTTGCCATTCCCTAACCTTATAAAATCTGAATTGCAACAGAAATCACATAATAAAGACAGGAAAAAAGAGCACTCTGTCCATCTAGCCCTTGAAGGCTACTTCAAGTACATCTACTCTTTCTAAAATTTTCAGAAAATAATCGTTTATTTTTTCCTTCTCTCATAGTATTTTTCAATAGGAAAGATTGATGATTTCTGGACTCCAGAAAGAATCCCATGATCTTCCAAACATCTCCCTCATTGACTTGAGTATATTCGCGATTTCACCATTAAAAATTCTTTTCTCGTGTCAGTCAAAGGTGGCCAAGGCAAGAGCAACCCTTTATACCATCTTAGTCCATTGCAGCTCATAACTGTGAGTGAGTTTACCAGCAGCTTTTAAACAGGGGATTTTGATTACTTGGGGTAAAGGAAAGGGGTAGGGAACCGGTTACAGCAGTTATTTGTTAAAGATACTTTATAGACATGATCTCATTTGATCCTCAGCTAACCCTGTAGTATCCCTATATTATTCTTTCTTTATTGGTGAGGAAACTAAGTTCTAAAGAAGCAGTAAATTGTCTAATGTTGCATAACTAGAAAGTATCAGACATGGGCTCCAGATGAGGGCCTGCCTAACTTAACTGCACCATCCTCTAAAAACGTTTGGCTTATTTATAAGGAGAGAAGGACATGTCATCAAAGTACAAAAGTGAAGAACTAATAGGAACTGAGACATAAACAAATATTTGGCCTCCTAAGCATCATTGTACTAGGCTCTGGGGCTATTACACAATGTATGTCATGAAGTTGAAGGGGTCCTGGGGTAAAGGACTCCTTCCCAACAAACAGATAATTAGTCCCCATGAAGTAGAAAGGCCAGAAACAGCTATAAATTCATTGAAACCTCTGGTGTCAGAGCTAGTCTACTCTGGATTATAGGTTCTTGGCCTTCTGATATGTCAGTCTTACCAGTAGTTCCCACAGCCTACACTCAGAGTTGGGCTGCCCTGTTGGGACTTTGGAGACAGGTGCAGAGGGGAGTAATCTAAACGTATCTGACATAAGTGCTCCTCTCAGTAGGTCTCAGGATGTGGTTATAGCTTCATTCCCAAATATAATAGCATTTTGAGATTATTTACTGCTATAGCTATCCATAGTACCTCTTTCTACAACACCAACAACATTTAAGAGTTTGAAGTAGGAAATTTATTTCAAGGAACAACTTTAATTCTCCAAGTTCAATAGGGTCTTTATTAGTACTGTTGGATTTAGACAAAGTTGACCCAACTTTATACAAGGATGTATATTCATTAATCACAATTCAAGTACTAACCTTTTCTCACCTTGGAATGACAGACATGGAGCTCACACAGTATCATGCTGATTAAGAACATGGGTTTTGCAATCAGATACCCCTTGATTCAAGTCTCAGTTCTACGATTTACTAGTGTATGGCCTTAGACAAGTTACTTAATCTCTCTATGCCTTAGTTTTCATAAGGATAAATGGAGATCACTGGGTGGCCACGGGGCTGCCTTGAGAGTCAAGATGTAAAATTTAGTGTTTTCTCTTTAATTCTCCCAACAAAACCATGAATTTGGAGGAAGGAATTGAAAGACATTTACCGTGAGGTTTTGCTCATCTGCTAAGTAAGCACGTGGCTATTCAGAAGGCAAATATCTTAGTTTGGCTAAAGGAATACTAAAATCACTTGGTTCACTTGCCTTCCAGCAAAAATCCAGGATGTTTAATTAAAGGGCATGTTTCCAACTCTGAAATCTCAGTTTACATCTTCCCAAAATAATCTACTTAAAAAAAAAAAAGGTGAGAGGAGTATAGATTTTAATTTTTATGAAGCTAAAAAAATACATGTATAATTTATCAGGAAACAAATGCCTCCAAAACCTATTTCACAACATAAACACAAATCATCTCATATTCTAGAACACAAAGGGTTTTTAATGGTCTATTTCTCTCTTACTTGTAGCAACATGATAAGCAAGAGTTTATCCACCACATGAAACATATTGCCTCTGAGACCATGCACTCTAGCATAGACTTTAGAATTCAAATTACTTAACTCAAATCTCAGCTTTACCACTAACCAGCGGTGTGATGCTCCTTAACATCTCTGAGCTCTGAGGTTCTCATCGTTAACCTGGGGATATTAACTCCCAATTATAGCAGACATGGCAAACTGTTGAGTCAGCAGACATTCTTCCACACTTCTTCTAAGGCAGAAGAGCCCTCCACCAAATAAAGAGGCCAAACGTGGCAGATGCTGGTTTCACTGGCTTCTCTCATAATTAAAAGGAAACATGTCTCCTAAAATGTAAGAGGAAGTCTAAAAATGTCTTCTGAAGAATAGGTTTCCCCTTCGCTAAAATGAGAGAAATACACAAGCAGAAAGAAACATCTTCCCTCTCTCCCTATTTTTGGAATAGCAAGGTGAGGGCATGATGCTTGGAGATGCTGCAGCCATCTTGCAACCACGAGGGAGAAGTGAATAGAATCACAGTGAGGTAGACTCAGAAGCCCTAACAATGTTGAACTGCTAAACCAACTCTGTAACTGCCTTCCCTAGGACTTTGAATTAAAAAAAAAAATTGTAATAATAAGCCACAATGGCTTAAGCCACCTTTGGTTATATTTTCTTTTAATTGCAGCACAAACATCCTAACTCCTATACTACTTTCTTAGAATTCCTGGGGGAAATAAGTAAGGTAGCCTAAGTGGAAGGTCTAAGATTAGTAGCACCTCTTGGTAACACTGTCTTTGAAACTATGACTTTTCTTATAAAGCCAATTTCATTCTTCACAATAGTTCACCTAGTGATTCAACTACCTACTAGCTAATTAACTCTCCTGAATCTGTTTGTTTACCCTTAAGTTGCAGTTGATAACGCTCACTTCATAGAGCTGCTTCCAGAAATATGCAAATTGCATGCAGCATCTATCACTACAAAGTGAAATGGTAAATCCTGATAAAGGCTCAGAATTTCATGAAGTTGGTGACATTATATTGGAAAACTGCTCAGGTTCTTTGCCAGACTATCCATAAATGAGGATTGGGTGAGTTAGACAAGTTAGCAGTTGAAGAAGAAAAAAAAAATGCTTTTGTTAATAAGTGTTTCAAAAGAGAATGCCTCTAGGTAGAAATGTAAAATGTTGTAGCTGCTTTGGAAACCAGTCTAGGCATTCCTCAAAAGATTAAATGTAGAATTACCATATGACCCAGCAATTCCACATCTAGGTACATACTCAGGAAACAGGTATTCAAACAAATACTTGTACACGTATATTCATAGCTGCCCTATTCACAATAGCCAAAGGTGGAAACAATATAAATTTTCATGAATTGATAAAATGGATAAACAACACGTGATATATACATACAACAGAATTTCAAACAATGGCATCAGGTGCTAATGCGTTACAATATGGATGAACCTTGAAAATATTATGCTAAGTGAAAGAAGTCAGTCACAAAATACCATATTGTATGATTCTATTTATGTAAAATGTCCAGAATAGGCAATTCTATAGAAACAGAATGTAGGTTAATGGTTCCCTGGGGCCAGGGGTCAGGGGCAGAATGGGGCATGACAGCTAATGAGTATGGGGTTTACTTTCAAATAATAAAAATGTTCTAAAATTGATTGCAGTAATGGTTACACAGCTACTCTGTGAACATACAAACCTTGAATTGTATGCTTTAAATGGATGAATTGTATGACATGGGAGTGATATATTAATAACAGTTATTTGTACAAAGTGGGGGAGGGTGGCTCACAATACCAGAGGATTGGGAGGCCCTCAGAAGAATAGATCAACCCTGAATATTTTTACAAAAATGCCCATTTATAACCAAGTTGCTAAAGGCAAACTGTTTTTGTGTTATTACACAATTTACCCAGTAAAATTACAGCAAAAAGAAAACTAAAAACATTTGGTACATTCTTCATTCTAATTAGGGCAGATTCATAACCTTTACCATATTAAATGCAAAATGGAGCACCCTTATTCACATCATTTTTGGCTCTCTGTTGAAAGATAACATTCCAACCAAACCTTTTGATGATTGAATGATTAACTATTCTCCATGAAATGCTGGTACCTTGTGAAGGGGATTTGCTTTCAAAGCTCCTTTTCTGGTGCCAATAATCCTTGGGTATGAAGGACTTCTGTCCACTGAGATGGGGAATTGCTTGTGGGTGTCGTCCAAAGCCCCTTTACATTTGATGACTCATGTCAGAGAACTCAAAGATCCCAAGAGGAATGACTTTCTAACAAGTGTTATATACCCTCAGCTTAGTATATATTTCTCAGGACTTTCTTAAAGACTAGATATTATAGCAGAGCTATTTTGAAGAGGACTGAAAAAGATCCCCTGAAAATGTATCCTCCAGCCCCTTGTCTAGACAGGCTTATTCGACAATACCTATGTAACATTTTAAATAACATATCCCTTCACTGTGATAGGAATTTCAGCATGAAATCTCTGGAAAACAACACAGAGAATCTGTGCACAGATTGTAAAGGCAATTTCAAGGGCCACTGTGACCATGCCCTTGAACCGGATACGGGTGTATACATCCAAGATGGGAATGGGAATGAAACCCTGCTGAGTTTTGCTGCAGCTTAAATCCCACAAGTCATTTTTAATTTCCAATATTGCCCACCATGTGTCTGACTTAACGTTTATTTCTGAGACAGAGAGAGACAGAGCATGAATGGGGGGGGGGGGGGGTCAGAGAGAGAGGGAGACACAGAATCGGAAGCAGGCTCCAGGCTCAGAGCCATCAGCCCAGAGCTCGACGCGGGGCTCGAACTCATGGACCGCGAGATCGTGACCTGAGCTGAAGTCAGACGCTTAACCGACTGAGCCACCCAGGCGCCCCCATGTGTCTGACTTAAACAAGATATCTAGTTGTCTCTTTAAACATATCTGTGTAAAGCCATGTTGGATAAAGTGCATCTTTTAGCATGCAAATTCCAAAACATTGACTTTAATGGAGGCATTCTTCTAAAATGACCAAAAATTAAGAAAGGAAAGACAAGACTTGCAGAAAATGGCAAGAAAAGGCAGAGATGCCAAAATTCTTCCATTTGACCTACTTGAAAGACATCACTCATCAACTGCAGCATGCTGCCATGAATTATTTTAAATAAATTCATGGGGACCTTTTGAGAATTAATAGTTCTCATCACTGCTTATGCTACCAAGATTCTAAAGAGACTGGAGGACAAGTAAAATGCTGGTTATTTTCACTTATAAAAATGCTACTCTTTAAGATGCAGATCAAATGTCATCCTTCCCATGAAGCTCTGAATATCCACTCAGAATGGGTTTTCCCCTGTTCCCAAGTCCCATAGTGCCAACTTTCTCTACAGTACATTTTAAAATCAGCAGAATATAAAGTATATCTCAATAGACCATCCATCAGTGTTTGAGTCCTGGCTCTGCCACTCGTATCTAACTGACCTAATTTTTCCTTTCAAATTAAATAATGACAACAATAATGACACATATTGAAACCTTAGAAAATACAAAGCCTCCTATGTAATATAGATTTATTAATCCTCACAACACCCTACAAGGTAGTTATGATTATGCTCCATTGTAAAGCTGAGGAAAGTGGGTAGTTAAATAATCCATGGTAGCACATTTAATAAGCTAGTCTTCAAGCTTCAACAAATATACATATTCCAATTCATTATCCTACCTTTTTCACTTCACTCGCCACTTAAGAGGTATTCAATAAATAGGAGCGCCTGGGAGGCACAGTCAGTCAAGCATCTGACTCTTGATTTCAGCTCAGGTCATGATCTCACAGTTGATGAGTTTGAGCCCAGCATCAGACTCTGCACTGACAGCACAGAGACTGCTTGGGATTCTCTCCCTCTCTCTCTCTGCCCCTCCCCTCTCATGCATTCTCTCTCTCTCTCTCTCTCAAAATAAATAAAAATAAAACATTAAAAAAAGATGTACTCAATAAATAATAGTTCTTATTACATTTGTGCTGACAACACCAATTTGTTTACTGATTAACCATATACGCCCTGGTGAGAAATTTCAAAGACTATATTAAACACTGTGATCTTAAGAGGGCCTGGGATTTACATATATTTTAGGCAGTCTGGACCTTGAAATTCAGACTCAGCAGCAAAAGAGCTGCAGCACAAAGTATCAAAGGCTATAAAATTCAGTTAAGATTACATATTCGTCATTTCTCTTTTCTTCTTGATGGAAATAAGGCCACTCTTCATAGACATGAGACACTTTTGATTATCACTTACTGTATGAGATCAAAGTTGATTAAAATGAGCATGACAAAACGTTTCAAAATATTGCAATTTCACCATGCTAAAAAAAATACCATGTATCAAGGGCAACATTTACTGAAACCTCATTATAAGTCCCATATTTTTATTCTAGATATTTTTTTTTTAATTTAAAGACAAATTGAAAGAACTTCAGTTTTATGGTCATTTCAAAGCTGGTCAAGAATTCCAGAACTTTATTTTGAATAACCACTTATGTCTGGAATACAACTTTTCAGCTCTCTTTTAAAGTCCTTGGGGTAAGGTTTGGATGTCAACTCAGGGCATGTAATTTGTAACAGAAAGAATTCCTTTGAGGGCTGCAAACCACTTGAGCTTGGCAACCTGGAGTTTATATATCTTATCTTGCTCTTGGCAATGGTCTAAGAAGACTAGCTTCCAAAAAAATAGTATATGTGATCAAATTAGGAATTGACTCAGATGAAGCTAAACTTTCTCAGTTGACAGCGACTTGCCTTAGATAATAATCCAGTAAATTAGACCCGTGGACAGCCTTTTACTAATAATGGGATGGAACATTTGATGCATGGAAGGAATGTAGTATAGTGACAGGAGCCCAGACTTTAGAAGAAAGCAGACAGGAGTCTGTACCCTGGTTTTGTATGTATTTGGGCAGCTAATTAACATGCAATAATTATTTGTTGAGAGCTCAGCTAGTCTGGGCACTGTTTTGGGTACAAGGCCCTAAGAAACTACTCTCTAAGCTTCTGTTTCCTCATATAAAATAATTAAAGGAAAATGTAAGCAAAGCGCCTAGCAGAGATCCTGGAATATAGCAAGTGACAGAAAGTAGCTGATATGCTGTTATTGTTTCTATGGCAATAGAGGAATCTGACCTTCACAATTTGATTTTATTGCTTCTCCATCTCCCAAGCAATGTGGCTAATGCTCGATTTTATTATTTCAGAAATATGACCTTAGTCCAATTTTAAAATATAAATGTTCACATGAAAAGGGAAAAATTGATTTAGCTACCTGAATATATTTCACAATGCCATTAATTACCATCCTTTTAGAATGAGGCAGCTATTTGATGTGTTGCAACAATATTGTATCAAGATACTTTTAGTTGCAATTAAGAGAAAAACTTTGTTCATATAGCCTAAGCAAAAAGGAAAATTTATGAGCTCATATAACTGAGAAGTAGAGAGATAGTTCAGGCTTCAGGCACGACTGGATCCAGTTGCTTGATGATTTTACCAATGACTCCATTTCTTTCCATTTCTACAGTCTGCTTTGAATGAACCTCACGAAACATGCCGCTTTTCATCTCAATATGGTTATCAGCCACACAAAGCTACACACGCCTTCTCCTTCACCCAATGAGCAAAGAGGAAGCTCCTTTACAGAAAGGTCCCAGCAAAATTTCCTCCTACCCTACTGGTTTAAATTGGGTCATCGGTCTAGCCCTAAAATGACACTTGTAACCAAGAATGTGGGACAACCAGCTGATTGTCTTAGGCCAGTCAGAGACCACATCTGACACAGAAGAGGTGAAATTGCCCTCACACAGATTACATAGCTGAGATACTGAAGATTAGGAAATCTAATAAATTGAAAACGATGAAGGGAAAAATGAATTCTGGAGAAGGAATCCACAAGTGTTCCTACAGTAGCTAAGATTAAATGCTTATTCTATGCCACGAACAGTATACTAAGCACCATACGTTATCACATATCATTCTCATATTGAGCCAAAAGCCCCAAGAGGATAAATAACTTACCAAGTTCACACAGTGACTGTGGTGGAGTCAGCCACCCAACTCTAAAGTCCATTATACTTTTAAACCACTTGGAACAATTTCTGGCACAGAGCCCCCAACCAATATCAGCTTTGAGCAATAATCACTTGACTATTTCACTTTCTAAAACAATACAGTGATTTTTCCCCATTTTCTCACCTTCAATTGTAACATTAGAGTGTTGTATAAATAGAGCCAAAGAATTTGGATTAATATGCTACATTATAAATATTGTCATTTCTCAAGTCAACAGATGGTGAGATCTAGGCACAACGCTAAGAGCACTGGAGGAGATAAATATTTGCCCTTCATTTTAAATTTACAGTGTTTACATTTCTATAACTCCCATAATTGACAATGGAGTAATGCGGGGATTAGCTTGATTTGATCCTTACAACAAACCTGGTCAGAATCCCTATATGCCTGAACCAGACTGTCAAGGGTCAGGGCCCAAGTATGAGTGGACCGGCTGAAAATCATGGTAGTTTGTGCAGCTTCCCCCACTACTGTGCACCCCCACCTTACCGGCCCTACTCCTGACTCTAAGACCAGAGCTAATTTTAAGAAATGACAACTGTTGGGGCACCTGGGTGGCTCAGTCAGTTAAGCATCCAACTTCGGTTCAGGTCACGATCCCACGGTTTGTGAGTTCAAGCCCCGCATCAGGCTCTGTGCTGACAGCTCAGAGCCTGGAGCCTGCTTCAGATTCTGTGTCTCCCTCTCTCTCTTTCCCTCCCCCGATCATGCCCTGTTTGTCTCTGTCTCTCAAAAATGAATAAAAATGTTAAAAAATAAAAAATAATAAATTAAAAAAAAAAAAAAGAAATGACAACTGCTGTGCATAACACAAAAGTCAGAGCCAGCACTGCTTGGGTCTGAGTCATAGTATTAAAAATAGAGCAACAAGTTCAAGCAGCTTGAAATGAATGGAAGGAGATATTCTTGGTGCTTTACTGCTTCTTTCTTCAGTAGGTATAAGCATGCCCTGCAAAGGACCACATTTTCCAAGGATCTTCCAGAGACCAAAGCATCCAGGGCCATCTTAGCTCATAGAGCAGAAATCTTCCCATGAATTACTCTTTCATGGACAGAAAACTTTTGGGAAAATACTTCTGTTGGTATATTCTCTCTGCAGCTAAGAAATTTCTCTGTAATGATTTTCATATCCATCTATTATTTTTTTCATTTCTGCTTGCTTTGTTTCATAATTTATTTTCCTTTTTATGGATATGAAACCTTAATTTATCTCTGAGCATCCTAAACATGCTAATTTTAAAGCCTATATCAATATAAACTATCATAGGATTCATGGTGTAAAATGTGGGAAATTTCATTTATTAATGAGATAAATAAGCGAGGCCTGTATCAGGCCCTGCTGTAGAATTAATTGCATCCGAACCAAATTTATGTCCCCATAGTTGATTTTGTTGGCTGTTTCTCATAAAGCTAGTTTTCTTCATATGCTTCTGAATTCATGTTTTCGGGCTTATTTTGAAAGCAAGTCTTTTGGTCTGAGTTTGGATTTGGGGTCTCTTTCTCTATGATCTGCATGTAAACACACTCTCAACTGAGCTTCTGTGTATGTCTCTCTTGCTCTTGCTTTCTGTACTCACTTGTCTCTCTATATGCCCCTACGTACCTCCCTCCATGGTTATCCCAACATGCCTCCGGTCCAGAACCAGGTCTTCCAAGGGTTGGGAGGCTTGGAACGTATCTTAGTTTCCTAGGGCTTCTGTAATAATTACTACAGGCAGTCCTTCAAACAACAAGTTTATTCTCTCACAGTTCTGGACACCAGACACCTGAAGTCAAGGTGTTAGCAGGTCCTTGCTCTTTCTGAATGCTTTAGGAATGAATCCTTCCTTGCCTCTTGCTAGCATCTGGTGGCTTTGCTTACTGCCAGTTGAATCACTCCAATTTCTGTCTCTCTCCTCACATGGCCTTCTCTTCTGTGTGTCTCTGTGTGTTCTCCTCTTCTTATAAGACATCTTGGTTGTTGGGTTTAGAAACTACCCTAAATCCAGGATGATTTCATCTCAACATCCTTACCTAATTACATCTGCAAAGACCTTAATTCCCAATAAGGTCATATCCTGAGGTTCTGGATGGCCATATATTTGGAGGAAGAGGGATCTTATTCAACCCACTACAGGTCATGGGCCCTATGACTACATTGAAAAGAACAAAGACACCAAGCTACCAAACTATTGGATGGTTTCATTCAGCTCCCAGTCACAAGGCTGTTTCTAGGTATCATGACCCAGACAGTAATGAACAGCATTTTTTTCCAGCCCTTTTTTTAATGCTCTGAAAGCAATGTCTGTGTCATGGAGAGGATCCTCAGAGAGAACCCTCTCCCTTAAAGAAGCCAAATTCCTGACCATCACTGCCAGTTAAGAGCACAGTATACATTTACTCAGGTCTTACCACCTGTTCATGTTTCTGTTCCATTTTCAGTTCTTGAAGATGTTAGCCTTGTTTTTGAACCTAGCTATGTTTGTTAAGCTTTCCTTGTTTACATTTTATCTCTCATTGCTATATGTTTGGGTACCTCAAAGCATCAGTTTACTACATCATCTTGATGGGTTTCCCCTTCAACTTTCTTTAGACAACTATGTAAATCAAACAAAAGAAGCATCTCACTTTGCAACCTCTGCTTAGCTCAGGTGTCCCAACTTTGACAAGTCTTCTCATATACCATGGTCAGACAAAGTGGACCTCTTTGCTGTATATTCAGCTCCTTTGCAGCAGTGGCCTACAGAGAGCATCATTTCCAGGTGCTTATCTCATGTTTAGACTATGAACCACTTGAGGGCAGACACCCTATTTTTCATAGTTATATCCCTAATATCTAGCACAATAGTGCCTCTTATATACTCACTGATTGAATGAATGAGCAGAGAGCCACATCAATAATTTCATAAGTCTTGGGTCCCATTTCATTACATTTCTACCTTTTTCCTCATTCCAAAGAAATTCCTCCAGTAAATATTCCTCACTTTCAAACCACCACCTGGGGTGTTTTGCTATGTACCCTGACTAAAATAAAATTTCAAAGTCCTATTTTTAGATCAATTTCACTTGGCAATTATGTTTTGGTAAATAAATTTCATTCCCCTGTTCTGGTTTTAATTTGATGTAAAAACAGCTCAGAAACAATTTACCTTTTTTAAACTGCTTTAATTTTCTAATGGCTAAACATTATAACTGTTCATCATGCCCCCTATAAATAATCTAGCAGCTGTGAACATTCTATACACCCAACAAAGAAATATTTTTAATAGAGGACAGGGAAAATGTTGTAAATAATGAGAGTTGTTGTAAAAATTAATGTTTTTTGCATTTTATGGTTCATCTGCAATAAACTATAGATTACATTGTAAAGCATGCTCTGGGATCCCATCTCATAAAAACTATCACCAGAATAACAGGCAAATTGTTCAGTTCCTCATCTTGTAACCCACTGCCCTCTGGTTGGTCACACTTCTGGAAGTGGATGGAAGTGTAGGAAGGAGCCTTATGAAGCCAATTTCATACCTGTAGACTTCTGTTTCTGGCAGTTCAATGTGCAAACAGGTTTTCAGAAACTGGGCTCACATATCATTCTGGTCACAAGCACCTTTAGAGATACAAACACCGTACATATTTTCTTTACTAAATTGGATTTTGAAGGATGAACTGATGCTTGAGCACACTTCCACCTTGAAGCACTCCAGGCTTTTCTGTTAAATCACTTTCTATTTAGGAAATAGCACAGATACTGGAGTTTTGGAGTTGGGCTGTGTTTCCATTTCTTTTGCACTTTTCTGCTGATGATAATGTGCCTTTCCAGATACCCTTGAGTAGGGGCCATGGTACATGCAAACTTTCAAGGCTCCATGGCTACTGAATAAACGTACAGCTGCATGGTGTCTCACAAGCCTGTGTCTCATGGAACAGCATGCATGGTGGGGTGGGGGGTGGGGGTTGCCTGTGCACTCATGTGTAAGGGTGGTGGCCTAAGACCTCCTCAGGGTAAAGGTGCAGTTGCCCTCTCTGACCGAGGAGAGAGAAGAGAGAGAGAAATGGAGACAGAGACAGAGGGAGTTGGAAGTAGACAGGATCACCATGGCAAGATGTCCAGGACTAAAAGTCTGAGGCATTAAATTCTCACCCAGCTCACTGTCTGAGCCTGTTTCCTCCATGAAATGAGAGCTTTAGACAAGAGAGTTTCGAAGATCCCTTTCAGAACTAACATTTTGTGAGTCTATAAAGTATTTACAATCCATTGTACTTATTAGAAACTATTGTGTTTTGAAGATGTGAAGCCTTGGACACAGTGATGCCCCCCCGCCCCCGCCCCACCACATACCTCCGGTGTTCCCATTGAGCAGTGTATCAGCCTTCCCCAACCCTAGGCTCTAGTCACAGTGTGAGTCTTAGCCAGAGGAGCACATAACAGTCGCCAGAAAAGGTTTCTAGAGAGACATATTCCACGGCCTGTACTTCCAGATTTAAATTCCATAGCCAGGGAAGAAGAGAGGGCTTTGATATTATTGTAAGTGTGAGTTTGCTATATACTGCCAGTGGACAGTCACATCTAAGTGAAATGAAGTCTTTGCACCTTTGAGATGCCACAATGAATTGATTAAATAGAGGTAGAAATTTGGCCCTTAGTGGCCTATTTAGATACTTATCTAGCTCAAGAGCCCTTCATGTCTAAAACCCATGCTCTTTCTAATGAATTCTTGGCATTTCAGAAGCTCACCATAACCAAGCATCTCCCAACACTTTATAAACATCTATTAAACCTCACACTGGGGCAGAAAAATTCATCACAGCCATCGCAGAGTAAGGCAGAATCAGTTTAGAGGCCGAGGTTTCTCTCCCAGGCAGCTCTGTGTCTGGTACACTCCTGGGTGTTTTGTCACTAGCATCTGAAGAGGCATTAGCCTGACTTTCCAAGGACTTACTAATTACAGATGGGAGCACACATCCATAAATGAAAGAGAGGAGAGAAAGAGAAAACAATCAGTAGCTTAACATTAGTTGTACTACATTTTTGCAATCTTGCTCCATGATCAGGTTTATAATTCATTTAAAGAAACCCCTTCTTATACAAGCTAAGACATATAAATGTTATTTTCCACGGTCTCAAATAGGGATTATTCATGTTAAATTTTGAGGATCTACTTTGCTTTGGGGACGGATGGTAGGGGACTTCTTATTGAAGTATGGTATACAAACAAAAAAATTTATAAATCATAAATTTGCCATGTGATTCATTCTTAAAAACTGATCCATCTGTGTAATTAATTCTTATAAAGTGATCCTTCCTAAATCAAGGAACAGAATATTTCCAGGAGCCTGGAAGCCTCTCTCTTCATGCTTCCTGGAATCACCCTTCCACATAGTATTAGTTTTTTGCCTATGTTAACATGAACAAATAGAATCCTGTAGAATTTTAGGCTGTTCTGTGCCTGCTTTCTTTCAGCTGACAATATGTTTATGAGATTCATCCATGTTGAAATGTGTACCTGTGTAGCTGTCATTTCTTTTTCATTGCTGTATAGTATTCCATCATGTGACTAGATCACAATGTATCCATTTGACTCTGCCTCAACATCTGGGTTGTTTCTATTCTGAACAATGAAGCTATGAGCATTCCTCTTCATTCCTTTGGATGCACGTACGTACTCATATTTGTTGAGTCTATATCTAAATGTGGTATAAAATGGTCTTGGCACCTACATACGTTCAGACTTGGTAGATAGTGCCAACAGTTTCCCAAAGTGGTTACACAAATCAATTTAAATTCCTACAAGCAATTTATGAGAGGGCCTCCTGCTCCATACTCTCTCTGTTTTTTTACCCTTGAATCATTTCTGTAAATTTAGTTATATGTATTTTTTTTCTTTAAAAGTTTGGAAAATTCACCAGTGAAGCTATCTGGGCCTGAAGTTTGTTTGTTTGCTTGTTTGTTGTTTGTTTGTTTAAGATTTTTTATTATAGATTCAATTTCTTTAATAGATATAGGAATGTTAAGATTTTCTATTTCTTTCTTCAGGTTTGAAAAATTATGACTTTTAAAAAATTTTTCCATTAAGTCTAAAAATTTTAAATTCATTGTTACTATACTTTTATAATATCTTCTTATTATCTTGATATCTTCTGTAGGCCCTCTACTAATGCCTTTTCTTATTCCTGCTATTCTAGGTTTCATTATTTTTAAAATATATATTGTTTTATTGAGATATAATTGACATACGATATTATATTCATTTCAGGTATACAACATAATGATTTGATATTTGTATATATTGCAAAGTGCCCATCACAGTACATATAGTTAACATCTGTCACCATACATAGTTACAATTTTTTTCTTATGATAAGAAATTTTAAGATCCTACTCTCTTAGCAACTTTCAAATACACAATACAGTGTTGTTAACTATACTTACCATGCTGTATGTTATATCCTATGACTTATTTATTTTATAACTGGAAGTTTCTACCTTTGGAAAATCTTCACCCATTTTCCCCAACCCCCACCCTTGCCCCATCTGGGTTCTCTGTATCTATTAGTTCTGGGGTTTTTTAGGGGGTTGGGAAGTTTAGTTTCCACCTACAATTGAGATCATATTGTGTTTGTCTTTCTCTGTCTAACTTATTTCCCTTAGCATAATGCCCTCAACAATCCATGTTATCACAAATAAAAAGACTTCATTATTTTTTATGGCTGGATAATATTCCATTATTTATCCATTCATCCATGGATGGACATTTAGGTTGTTTCCATATGTTGGCTATTGTAAATAAAGCTGCGATGAACATGGGTGTGCATATATTTTTTTCAAGTTATTGTTTATGTTTTCTTGGTATAAATACCTAAGAGTGGCATTACTGGACCATAGATTACTTCCAGTTTTAATTGTTCTAGAAACCTTCAGACTTTTCCACAGTGGCTGGACCACTTTGCATTCCTACCACCAGTGTACAACAGCTTCCTTTTCTGCACATCCTCCCACTTGTAATTTTTTCTCTTTTTTGACAGTAGCCATTTTGACAGGTGATATCTCATTGTGGTTTTGATTTACATTCCCCTGATGATTAGGCTAATTAATTTTTTCTCATCAGTCAATTATTAATAAGATTTTCTGATAACTAAATTTTGACTTTGTTTTCTCAGTTGTGTGCCTGTTTCCTATTTCATTTATTTCTGCTCTAATTTATTATATCCCATACTTAATTGTATCTTACTTGTCCTTTGTTTCCTTTAAAAAAATGTTTTTTGCAATATTTATTTATTTTTGGGAGACAGAGAGACAGATGCAAGCAGAGGTGGGGCAGAAAGAGAGAGAGAGAGAGAGAGAGAGAGAGAGAGAGAGAGTCTGAATCAGGCTCCAAGCTCTGAGCTGTCACCACAGAGCCTGACGCGGGGCTCAAATCCACGAAGCATGGGATCATGACCTGGGCTGAAGTCAGACGCTCAACTGACTGAACCACCCAGGCACCCCTGTTTTCTAATTTCTTGAGTTAGATAATGTATCACTAGTTTTAATCTTTTATCTTTTCTTCTTGTGTACATTGAAAGCTATTACTTTCTCTCCATCACTGCTATAGCTGCATTCTACAAGTTTTGATACATTAGTGTGCAAATTATTCAGTTCAAACTATTTTATAATTTTCATTCTGTTGATCCATGAATGGTTTAAAAGTGTGTTTCTTAATTTCTCAACATTTGGATATTTTTATACTTCCTAGTTTTAAAATATAACTTAATTCCAAACTTGACAGATAACATATGCTGCTGACTTAAATTATTTGAAATATGATGAGGCTTGCTCTATGTCCCAGAGTATGATGTTTTTCTAAATAACCCATGTGCACTTGAAAACAATGTATGTACTGAAGTTTTAGCTATAGCATTAGTTATACCATTTTATGTACTTTGATTTGATCAAGTCTATTAATTATATTGCCCATATCTTCTATATCCTTACTGATTTTCTGCCTGTATATTCCATCAGTGAGAGAGAAACGTATTAAAAATCTGCAACTACAATTATAGAGTTATCTCTCTTTTGGGGAATTCTTTATAGATTTTGAAGCTATGTTATTAGGTGCATTTACACTTAACATTGTTCCACTTTCCTGTTGAGTCAACACTTTATCACCATGAAATATATTTCATTATCTCCTATATTGCTCTGCCTTAAAGTCTACTTCGATATAGATATAAACATACCAGATTTCTTCTGGTTAGTGTGGTATATGTTTTTCCATGCTTTTAACCTCAACCTATGTCTTGATTTCATATGTGGTTCTTGTAAACTAAATGTTTTTTTTCTTTTCTGTTCCTTTCTTTTACTCAAATATGATAATTTTCATTTTTAATTGGTGCATTTTAGTTCATATTCATTTAGCTTTGTTACTAATATAGCTGAGGTTATTGTTGGTTATTTTGACATTTTCCCTCTGTTCCATCTGCTCTGTTTCTTTAGTCCTCCTTTCTGCATTCTCTGTATTAATCAAGTCTTTTTAATATTCTGTTGTGTCTCATGTCTCACTTATTAGCCACTTTGTCATACTTTGTAATGTCATTCTCATAGGGGTCACACTAAAAATTATAATACGCCTCCTTAACCTATTATAACATACTTTAAGTTGTTACCTTACCTACTGCCCAAACGACACAAGAAATGTACAGAGCTTACATCCATTTTTCTCTTATGTTCTTTGTGCCATTGCTGTCATATATTTTACTTTTATTGATGTTATAAATTGCAAAAGACTTTATTGTTTCAGTCAGTCAATATTCATTATAATTACTCACATATTGCCTTTTATTATATACTTCATTCCTTCCTATGCTCCCATGCTTCCATCTGGGATCATTTTCCTTGAGTAGGAAGAATTCTGTTTCTGGAACTGTGGGTCTGCCGCTGACAGTCTTCCAGCTTCAATTTGTCTGAAATTGTGTGTATTTTGCTTTCATTTTTTCAGTAATATTTTGCTAGGTATGGCAGTGGAGATTGATTTTTCTAGCACTTACAGATGTCATTCTATTGTTTTCTGGTTTCCATTATTTCCATTAGGAATTCAGCTATTAATTCTAATGTATTTTTTTCTCTCTGGCTGCTTTTAAGGTTTTCTTTTCAGATACATCATTTGCAAATTTCTTCATTCAATAGATTACCTTTTTGTTTTGTTGATAGTGTCCTTTAGTGTGCAAACCTTTTTTATTTGGTGTAATCCCAGTAGTTTAATTTTGCTCTTGTTTTTCTTGTCAAAGGAAACATATCTAGAAAAACATTTCTACAGGCAATGTCAAAGAAATTACTGCCTGTGTTTTCTCCTAGGAATTTTATGTTTTCAGGTCTCACATTTAGGCCTTTAATCCATTTTGAGTTAATTTTTGTACATGGTGTGCGAAAGTAGTCCAGTTTTATTCTTTTGCAAATAATATATCTGATAAGGAGTTAATATCCAAAATATGTAACGAAATTATACAACTCAACACACAAAAAAACAAACAATCCAATTAGAAATGGGCAGAGGACATCAATAGACATTTTGCCAAAGAAGACATACAAATGGCCAATAGACACATGAAAAATGCTCACCATCACTAATCATCAGGGAAATGCAAATCAAAACCACAATGAAATATCACCTCACATCTGTCAGGGTGGCCTAAAAAGGGAGGGAGGGAGGGAGGGAGGGAGGGAGGAAGGAAGGACGGACGAAAGAAAAAGAAGTGTCGACAAGGATGTGGAGAAAAAGGAACCCTCATGCACTGTTGGTGGAAATGCAAACTGATGCAGCCACCATGAAAAACAGTATAGAGGTTTCTCAAAAAATTAAAAATAGAATTACCATATGATCTAGTAATTCTACTACTGGATATTTACCCAAAGAAAATGAAAGTACTAATTCAAAAAGATATATACACCTCTATGTTTATTTACATTATTTACAATAGCCAAGGTTGGAAACAACCTAAGTGTTCATCAATAGATGAAAGCATAAAGAAAAAGTGATACACATACACATACATGTACACAGTGGAATATTACCCTGCCATAAAAGGGAATAAGATTTTGCCATTTGCAACAACACATATAGATCTAGAAATTATAATGCTAAATGGAATAAGTTAGACAAAGATAAATACCGTATATTATCTCGCTCATATATGGGATTTAAGAAACAAAACAAATGGGGGTGCCTGGGTGGCTCAGTGGGTTGAGCATCCGACTTCGGCTAGGTCATGATCTCACAGCTCGTGAGTTCGAGTCCCACGTTGGACTCTGTGCTGACAGCTCAGAGTCTGGAGCCTGCTTCTGCTTCTGTGTCTCCCTCTCTCTCTGCCCCTAACCCACTCACATTCTGTCTCTGTCTTTCTCAAAAATAAATAAACATTAAAAAAGTTTTTTAAAAAAAGAAACAAACAAATGAACAAAGAAAAAAGAGACAAAAAAACAGACTCCTAAATACAGAGAACAAACTGGTAGTTGTTGGGTGGGTGGGTAGCATGAACTAGGTGAAGGGGATTAAAAGTACACTTATCATCATGAGCACTGAGAAATGTATAGAATTGTTGAATCATATTGTACACCTGAAACTAATATAACACCTATATGTTAATTATACTTGGATTAAAAAAAAAGATTTTTCTCTTTGTCTTTGAATTTTAGCAGTTTGACTCTAGTTTTCCAGGTGTGGTTTTCTTTGTTGTTTGTTGTTGTTGTTGTTGTTGTTTGTTTGTTTTTCTTGGCATTTACTCAGGTTCTTGAATTAGTGGAGTAAAATCTTCTTAATCAGATTTGGGAAGTTCTTGGTCAGTATCTCTTCAAGTATTGTTTCCGTTCCATTTTATCTCCCTCCTCTTTGGGGAACTATCAATTGTTGTGTAGGCCTTTTGATTGTGTTCTCTCATTTCATGTTCTATTTTATTATTATTTCTTACATTGTCTTGCAAACTGAATATTTCCTGTTGGCATGTCTTTGAGTCTACGAGTCTTGTCTTATGTTATATCCAGTCTACTTTAAACTCATTTGATCAGTTCTGATTTCAGATACTGTGCTTTGCAGTTCTGAAAGGTCCATTTGACTGTTTTTTTTTATAGATTTTGAATATCTGTTAATATTCTCCATATTTTCATGTATTTTTCATCTTCTATGTTTTAATATAATAATTGTGGTTATTCTAACATATTTAAATGTGAACTCCAACGTCTGGATTATCTCTGGGGTCTGACTCTATCTTTTCTCCAAATTATTGATCACCTTGCATGCTTTTTTGCATGTCAGCAATTTGTTTAGGCATGGTACATGCTTTGAATTACATTTTCTCCATCTCAACAATGTTAAATTTGTTCTGGTGGACAGTAAAATTACAAATAAATCACCTTGACCTCTTTTAGGTTGTGTAAGTGTGGGTCTTAGGTTTTAGTTTTGCCCACATTCATTGCATTGTCCTTACTCCTAAAATGTGGCCTTTCCGTTGTGTCAACTGAAGTCCAAAGTGTTTCCAGGATTTCTCCACTCTTCCTGGATTTCGACTCCAAACTGTCTCTCCAGCCCTGTGCAGCCTCTGAAATATTTGCTCAGACCTAAGCCTCCCAACTATTCTCTGCTAAGCCTCTAGGAGCAGCACACTGTGCCCGTAGTTTAGGTGTAGGCCAAGGATTCAAGAGAATTATTTACTCAGATTTGGGGGACTTTTCTCCCTAATAATTTGGTTGCCTTTTCTCTGGGACCATGCTCCCAAGTCCCCGACACCTCGGCTGTCTAAAATTTCTATCTCAGTCTCCTTCATGTAGCAAGACCACAATTCTTTGCTTAGGCTCCATTTTCTTGCTCTGAAAATGGGAAACTTGCCATCAGAGAGAAAGCACCAGGAATGTGGGGATCACGTCTTATGCTTTCCTTCTCTCAAGGATTAAAGCTCTGTGTGCTGGTTGCTGTCCAATAGCCGCAAACTGTTATTCTAGGTATTTTGTGCATCTCTTACATATGTTTGTAACAATAGGGTAAATCCAATACCAGCTAAGAGAAGTCTCTTCTCCTTAGGTGTATGCCTCTTAGCCTCTGCTTGGTTTCTTAGCTTCCGGGCCCACACATGCAGCCCTTTGTAACTAATAGATGCCTCATGGGGAAACTGCATACAAACTCTCAGGCTCACTTTTTTGGGACTGCCTTGGTCATCCTGCTCTCCCAGTTTTGTCTCCCCCATCCATATGGCTGCCCCAGCTCTAGGATACCACCCTTTCTTAGCTTCTAAGCCTCATATTGCATAGAGGCAAATGCTCTGAGGGGTTAAAATCATGACAAATTGAGGGCTTATGATGTATGTTCTTTCTCCATTGAATCTTGGCCCCATACTTCTGGTCACAGTCTGGCCACTTCTAGACATCAACATTTCCTTTGTTTTGTGCTTTAATTCAACTTTGATAGTTGTTCTCAGTGGAAGGCTTAGCCTGATACAAGTGCCTCTGTCGTTGCAAAAATCCTCCGTTTGGATTTTCATTTTAACTTTCTACCAGAACCATTTTTTAGTTCTGGCCCTAGAGTGAAACTAAGCTAAAATCAAATCAAGGGAAGAGATGGCGTGACTGGTTTTTCTAAGTTTTGTCGCCTTGTTATTTTTGAATCCCCTCCTACATAATTTATACCGTGCTTCACCTATAATATAGTTCATTGATGCAAGTAATTTCAATGCATTTTAGTCAAATAAATCTCCCCAGTGAAATATTCTTAGTTAATAACTAACACATAAAAAGCCAGAAGTATTTGCCAGAACTATAAATTTTAAGTTAATTTTACAGCTGTTGAAGAGCAGAATGTCCTCCCAGGTTGTAGACCCTGTACTGCCAGTCTTCAGGGCCACAGGACACTTACTATGGAATGAAACGGACCTTGATAAGCATCATCAAATGTGGCTCTCATGTTATCCTTTTTTTCACATTAGCAGTAGACCCTTGCATGATTCCCTCTGACTATAAATCAGAGGGAATATATTGTTCTAGTCAGGAAAAGTAATTTAAACTTCAACATTATGAATGTGTACTGACTAATATCAGCAAGAAAATAAAAGATAAACGGGCTGAATTTACATATCTATTGTTAAGCCAAATCTTTTATTTGGTTTAAAGATTAAGATTCACAACTGATGTCATGAATGATAAACGTGTGTCTGAGTTCTGCGAGTAAATTGGAAGAAAACAGAAAGTAAAGTAGTTCAGAATAGCACATGAAAATGCGGGAAGACATCAAAAAGGATAGATTCTTGATAGAAGATAGTGGAATTAGTATTTGAAAGTAGAGGAAGTGCGAGGAAAATACTGACTCTTCTGGTACTTCATTTATAAAGAGAAAAAGAGGAAGAAAAATTCTAACTACTGTGAGGTAAGGAAGACTCAAAAGTAGAATGGTAAATATTAACTAAACAGGTCACCAGGGGCATCCACCTCAACATTTCCCCTCAGGTGAAATATTCTGAAGGCTAGATTTCAGATCTATAGTATTTGAACAAATTTTTAGTGCACACGCACATAGGCACATACACCATAAAAGAATACACACAGCTCATTAACAAATTTTGTGTAGTTGTTTGGGTTTTAATAAAATTTTTATTGTAGAATGATTATAGATTCATAGCAAAGTTGCAAAGATAACAAAAAGTTCCTCACTGGGGGTATCTGTCACCAAGCTTGCCATATTGTTAACATCTTACATTGTCACAGTACATTTTCCAAAGCCAAGAAGCCAACGTAGTACATTGCTCTTAACTAAACTTCAGGCTTTATTTTATTTCCCTGGTTTTCCTGTGACATTCTTTTTCTCTTTCAGGATGCCACACTGCATTTAATTGTGGTGTCACCTTAGGCTCATCTTGGTGTGGACAGTTTCTCAGTCTTTCCTTGTTTTGTGTGACTTTGACAGTTTTGAGAAGTATTGGTCAGATAAGTTGTAGAATGTCCCCTTAATTTGGGTTTGGCTGATGGTTTCTCATGATTAAACTCGGAGTTTTAGGATTTGTGGAGGAATACCACAGACACAAAGTGCCCTTATCATGTATCAAAGAGTACATGCCATCAATATGATTTATCATGGGGGATGTTGACCCTGAGCAGTTGGTTAGGAAGGGCTTGCCAGTTTCCTCCACTGGAGAGTTATATATATATATATTTCCCTCTGTGTATGCTATTCTTTGGAAGCCATCCTCAAGGTCAATGGGAGAAATTAGGCTCTATCTATTTAAAGCGGCAACAAATGACTTCAAAACTTAGATCTTAGGAATAAGCATGAAAGAACAAAAAAAACAAACGAAAAACCCTACATCTTTCACACAGGTTTTGTAACAACTCCAAAACGAATTTATAGTATATCTTATTGCAGAACCCAAGTGAACAAAATCCTAAATGTCATAGTCTTAACTGCAGGAATTAGAAATTAATTTTCAGTTCTTGCTATTCAACTGACTGGGTAGATGGCATAGTCCTAAAATGGTAAATGCATGGGCATGCCATCCCCACTCTCATGGCAGACATCACTGACCAATGAAGGAATCTTTTCCAATTCTATCCAATGTAGCTTTGGAGCTCTTTCATTATTAACTGCACTGGTAGTAGATGTGTAAGTAGAAGCCTAACATCATTTCTTTTGTTTCCTGCACTGAAGAACACTGCTACAATCTCTACCATCATGCTTTCAGCAAATGTTTTAGTACTATTCAATGGTCTTTCTTGAGGAGCTAGAATTGCATAGGACATTCAGAGTTACTTGAGTATCTTTATCCATCCCCTCTTCTGTGTTTAATTCAGCAAAAATATACAGTAATTCTAGAAAATCAACCAAGGTGATCCTGCTTGTTACCTACTTTTTATGCGTTCAAAAAATTTTTTTTGAATAGCTACTTTCTTCAGTGACTTGTATTAGGCTCTGGAGAAGACACAAAGTTTCCTGGGATAGTGCTGCTTCCCTCAAAGAATTATACTCTGCAGAAGGAGACATCTGCAAATCAGGGAATGCAATGAAAAGTCTGTATAAATGGCAGAGAGTATTACAAGCACTAGGAAGAAGGGGATCATTTCCCTCTAAGATAATCCAAAGGAAGCAGCACAAAAGGCAAGTATAGTTCCCAGTGCAAGTCTGGGTTTATCCATTCATTCTACAAATATTTATCAAATTCCAAGTATATGCCAGGGGCTTTATTGGAGACTGGGGATTGTAGTGTGATAATAATAACAACAATAATATCAATAATTACTTTTAATCAGAGGTTTCTCTGTGCTGGATGAACAAAATTACAGGCATGGTCTTTGACAAGTGTTCTGAGAGGAGTGTGCATAAGAGGCTAAGGAAGCAAAGAGGAAAATCATCTAAAAAATTTATGGGCAACAAAGGCAAAAACTCTAGCAGGTTTCCTAGAGGAGTGACTCTTTGGCCAAGTTTTAAAGGATGAATAGGAGGTAACTCTATGAATGGGACCAGAACACCACTTCAGAGAGGGAAGAGCTTGGGGGAAGCCTCCAAAGCCAGAGGCTGCATGGTATACCCTGAAAGAGATTTGGTGTGATAAGAGGAAAGGATGCTGCCCATGCAAAATGGCACTGGAGAGCCGGGCAGTGTATGGACGGAAGAATGAAGATGAAGACCCATGCTTCATAGTACTTAACCCACCAGCTGACTGTGTAGCATAATGTAACAGTATTAAAAATGGAGGTTACATTCAAATATCTTCTAGTCACCTATCATGAGTTCCTTTGGATCATGATATTGCCTCCGGAATGCCCCTTGACTATGTTGCCCATCGAGATCACATCTGCATGGATGAGTTTGTCAGAGTAAGAGTATGCAAGGCAGAAAGCTGGTGGGGCCAGACGGGACAGAAAGATCCCAATGATGCAGAACATGGTCCTAGGGTGTAAATCTAAAACATGGACCTCAGCCCTAACTTAATAAAGTACCAAATGGGGACAGCTCAGTTTAAGTGTGCAGAAACAGAGCACCCACCAAAAAAAACAAGGTTTTTTTAAAATTTAAATAAATAAAAATATAGATCAAACTTTATGTAACTCACAGGAAATGTATTTCTTTCTATTTTATTTTATTTTATTTTATTTTATTTTCATTAATTAATACATTTATTTATTTATTTATTTATTTATTTATTTATTTTGGTAGATGGTGGTGAGATGCCTGGATATGATGCTAATGAAATAACTAACGGAACTTCTTATTGGTATTGACTTGAAAGAGGAATTCAAAGATTTCATAGGTGTGGGGTTTAATTTTTCTAAGTCCAGACTAGTAAATGTTTCTTTTAATCCTCTATTATTCACAGAACCCCCTGCCCATTATTAAAAAGATGCATTTCAGAAAGATATTCTACTGAAGAAGTTCTATACCATGACATGAATAGAAACTGGATCCTCTAACTTGGGCAATACTTATCCCATTTCTAACTCTAAGAGTTGATTTTGCTCCTACACCAATGTGCTATTGTTGGTGGGATATCATATTATGTCTTTTACTTAGAGACGTGTTTTCACATACAAGGACCGAACAGTGATAATATAAATCTGTAAAAGACTGGGTAATATATCACTTTATCATCCTCCTTAGAAAATGTAAGGTGGTGAGGTAAGAGGAATAAAGATATATGGAGTAGAGCAGTTTGATTTTTTCAAGTCTACACTTAGGCTTCATTATAACCAGTCTTTTTAAAACTAGAAAATGCTTATTTATAAGGACCTTCCTTACAAATTGTAGTGAAAAGCCACCTCACACTATCTGTCTGCTTATAAAATCCCCGTCCAGGGCCTGCCTTGCCCTTCCTCCCGCCCCACCCCCACCCCCCGCCAGCTTGCACTGTGTTTGCTGATGGTTGAGTAGGCGATCATTGCTTGTTAGGCAACTTTCTTGACTGGGGTGTGACTGATTAATTCTCTTTGAACACCATACAAGATGAGCTGCTAATTTTGTTTGTTTTTAGGCCTATCTTCTGACGTAGTGATTGATTCCCACCGCAGATCATCAATGGAAATTGTTTTGATTCAGCTCTTAATTTGAATTTTAATTAAGTTTTCGATCCAGCTTCTGAAGTGTTCAATAAGTAGAATTGCCCTTTGTATCTAATCATCTGCTCATCAGGATGGGGTTTAAGCATGTCCTCCTCTGTCTTGGCCTGACTTCCTGTCCAGGAGTCTTTGGAGGCTCTTCCTGGATGGCGAGGCTTTGTTTACTCTTTTCCCTCCCCACCCACATTTCAGATTGTGGGTCAGTAGACACAATCCTCCTATCCCTGGTGCCCTAGGCTATGCCAGTTAGATGGTAAATAAATAGTAGTTAAGCAAACAAATGAGTGGGTGGATGAATGGATGATTAAACCCTGAGAAAAATTAAGAAGAAACTATCTATCAGATATTCCTCTGTTTATCTTCCCTCACTCTAGAACTACTAGATGATACAGTCAGACTTCTGGAACTATATGGTGGATGGGATATTTCCTACTGATGATGTTTTGCCAAGCTCATTGGCTTCCTCATAGCACAACAAAGCAGAAAGTTGCTGACTCTCCAGAGTGTAAAACTCATCTCTGTTGGCTTTAGAAGTACATCATTTCTTTTATTTTATAAAACCTCCACCAGCACACATTCCAAAGAATTTGAATTTTATAGAGTTAAATATAAAACTGTGTTCCTTAACAATCACACACACACACACACACACACAATCTCTTAAATCTATTTAGAATTCAGAAAAATCTGAGAGCATTTTTTACTTTTCAGATAGATGAAGAATAAAAAATTGATTAATTTCCAGAGTAGGTGAGGATATTGGGAAATTGGCACTTCGATACATCGTTAGCAGGAGCATATTTTGATGCTCCATTTTTAAAGGACAGTTTGCCAATACTATCAAAATTGTCAAAGCACATACCCTGTGATTTAAGAATTTTACATACAGGAATTTATTCTCAATAAATACTTGTACAATTATATGTACAAGAAAATTTATTGCAACATTATTTAGCATAGTAAATAAAACTCCTATAAACAATTGTCTGTTATTAGGAGAAAGATTATATAAATTATGGCTTATCCCTGCAGCTGTCAAAAATAATGAGAATGATCTTGATGTACTGCTACCAAGAGATATGTCAAGTAGAAAATATTAAGTGTTACAAAACAGTACATACAGTATAATCCCCTTTGGGTTTAAAGAAAGATAGTTGTGTATGTGTGCTTTTATATGTCTAGAGAAATTCTAGGAAGATGCACAAGAAAAAATTAACGGGTACCTCAGGAAATAAAATGAGCAGTGGTAAAGTGCACTTTTTCTTTGAATTTTACCTTTCTGCACTTGAAATTGTTTAATGGGCATGTGTTACTTTTATAAATTAAAAACAAATTAGTAAAGAAAGACTTCTGTCTAAAATAATACACAGGTTAATTTTATAATTTTGGGGTGGAGAAGGCTTTTCTAAGCTACACATAAACCCAGAAATCATAAATGAAAAGATCAACAGATTTGACCACGTAAGTCTACTTTAAAATTTTAACAGCAAGTAAAAAAAAAAAACCAAACAAAACAACAACAACAACAACAACAACAACAACAACAAAAACATTAAAAGGTACTGTCTGGGGCTGGATGAAGGGTTTTAGAGTTAATACCAAGGCTATAATTCATAAAAGAAAAAAAAGATAAATTGGATTATATTGAGACTAAAACATCCTTTGTGAAAGACTCAAATGAAGAGGATGAAAAGATTAGCTATAGACTTGGAGAAAACATCTGCAAAAGAAGAAGAAGAAGAAGAAGAAGAAGAAGAAGAAGAAGAAGAAGAAGAAAAGAACAAACAACACCCTGCTGTCAGACTTGCCCACATTTTATCCTTGGTTTGCAACACTACTGATCATCTCATTTAGGTTAGGAGCCTGCTAAGAAGAGGTCATATCTCTTGTTATATTTATAAAGCATCAAGCATAGTGCATGCTGAAAACAATGTTAGTGGTTCATGGCTGATGCTTTTCTATTTGTTGCTTCTGCTTTTTGTTAAATGATGCAGATGCTGTTCAGAAATTCCTCCCGCCCTCCCAAATAAATCTTTAATGGTAACACAGATTTTAAGTGTCTGTTCCCCATTCAGTTGGTCAATTTATTGTGGCATTCAGGCATATCTATTTTGAATAATAGCAAACTCTGAGAACATACAATATGTAAGCCACAGTGCTGACTTTACATCTGTAAACAGTATGTTGAAAGACTTGGACTTCCATGTGGAGAACTAGTTATAATACAGCCTCCACTGGTATAAAAAAAGTGACCAAAATAGAGTGGTTTCAATAGAAAGGTTATATTTCTTGTTCAAGACAATGAAGAGGGGAACCACCCAAAGCTCCCAGGATAGATCTGCCATCCTCAACTCACGGACTCCAAGGTTCTTCAAAAAGAAGCCATTTCCCATCAAGCAGAGGAAGACAGGGAAGATTCATGGCAAGCAGCTTATCTTTCAGGATGGCGGATAAAAATACAACCACCAGAGCTAACAAAAAAAACTAAGCTGAATTTATTTCTTGTCAGGCAAAAGAGAGCCACAGTACTCAAAACCAAGTTCAGTGAGTTAAAAGTGAAAGGGTAGACCTAATGTATTTTGCCTCAATAAGGCAAGATTCTGAAGGGATCATTTGATTGATTAAGAAGAGGATTGTTAATCTCTTTCAGGATGGGTCCTTTCTCAGATTTAAATCACAAAAGCATGGGAAGAGTTCTCTGAAGTCCAAAATGGCATTGCAAGCCCATTGGCATGCACATTTGTCCTCCTGTGCAGTTAAAAACTCAAGGCGGGGGTGGGGGGTGGGAGGAGTTATTACTAAAAGGAAGACAGGGAGACTGGCTGCTGAGGAACAATTATCAATGCCTCCGCATTGTGCCTTGCTCACCACCAAAGTATCCATGATCAATCACCCTTCTTCCAATTCACAGAATACCCCTTCCTTCTCCTAAGGAAATAGATCTAAACCCTGCCCAATTACTGCATCCGGCCCAGTTCCCAGAATCTCAAGGTGACGTAGGGTAATCTGCATCAGGTCTGAGGGTGACTTCCATTGGTCCAGTGACTTTAGCACCAGTAGACAAGTGACTTCCACCTCCCCATTTTCCAGGCCTCCACATAGCCAGTGGACAATGGTAGGGCAGGAACAGCAGGTGCACAGTAGGAACTCCCATTTAGAAAAGAAAAGAATGGGGAACACTGTGGAGTTGATTTTTGGTTTCTTGTTTTGTTTTGTTTTGTTTTACATTCTAGGGTCCCTAGCACCGATGACACCCTGCCAAGCAGTAATTGTGAAGACCTCCTGCTCTGTCAAGGAAGTAGGTAACCTGGATTGTGCTCTTTGGAAATGGCTCTCCTGTCTACTGCTGTCTGTGATCCTGGTTTTCCTCTCTGGAAGAGTCTTCCTTAGCCATTACTTTCTGTGGCCCCATCTGTAGATGTTGGAGGGTATGCTCTGCAAGATGACGCATCTTCTGCTTTTACAAGGTTTGGGAGCTCTATGGATTCTTCAGGGATGAGAAAATGCACAGGACTTTGTAAGCCAGTCTTGTGATTTCTTGCTCCCAAAACTCAGAAAGCTACCCGCCTCTTGTTTTCTAGTCAGTTCCATGCAGGGCTGTGCGGGGTCTGGCTCACACCGGCTTG